>NC_133301.1:8148224-8748224 GCF_005239225.2 Populus alba | reverse complement strand
TTTTAAGGACGGAACCTGTTCGTGCAGGGGTTTCTGGTGATGTCATGGTGAGCATCAAGCATTCTATAGAGTTCTAATAATTTTCACTATTGAGCACTCTGTCCACACAAATGAATAGCTCTTTCATTACTAGATCCAATCCCCTTGAAGATTTCAAAGTGCAGTTCAGGCCCCGAAAACACAAAATGATGCTTTAGGGGCTAAAATGCAGAGAACCCAATTATAGCACTTGTCTTAAGCTCCTAATAAAATCGCCCATGCATGGTTACAAAAGATGCATATGCTGCAGGAGAAGGCAAGTTGATCTTATTTAGATTAGATGGAAGCACTAATCCTCATGCTCTCTTCCATACAAAGACTGGGCACAGTTCTGGATAGAAATTATTCACAGACAGATAAGAAATGTTAGGAACTAGTTTAACTGATGCCGGGATTTCATTACCCATGGTAAGCAACAAAGAACGACATGCCAATGGTTTCCACGCATATCAATGGGTGTTCTGAATTTATCAGAGATGAGAAATCAAACTACAAAAACTTGTATGCCTAACCAAGGTTAAAGAAACACAAAATAAAGTTCAACCTGTACAGGTTTGTATCACACCTAAAACCCTGTCATAAAACAGACCACAATGCCCCATGTCAACTGGCAGTCTTTGTAATGCATGCCAACGACAAAGCAATTTAATCAGATTAAATAATTAGAGGAATTCATTGGAAATACACAAAATGAAGAGAAATTTAAACATAGAAAAAAGAGCCACTGCTCAGGCTCTCGTGTATTTCTTATTGTCTGAACTACCAGATATTTTTTTGATTCCACTAACAGATGCTCAAACCTAAAGTAATGTGACAAAGAAACTCTTTTTTCTGGAGTCAAAAAACGGGAAGAGTAAGTTCATCATCGATTATGATATGCCAGATATCAGCAGCTCATAAGAGTCCAGACCAGCAGTTGATTCCTCAATTGCTCTACACTAAATCTGGCTACATTTCACATGTATCTGGTGATTTGTTCAATAAAAGGTACGTGAAAGGTCCTAAGTCTAAATGTGAGCCAAGGAAAAGATTAATGTCACCCTAAAAGTGAAAAATAAATAAATAAATGTCTAATGTTATCATTCTTGAGCAGCAACCCAATTCTAAGTGGAGCTGAAGAGCAGTAAATTTATACTAAGGACTTGAAGCTCAACCTTGGGATTAAAAAAGCACCTCTTCATGAAATGAATGATGCCAAAACACCAAAAAATGATCACTAAAGTAACCAATCAATTCCAACGTAGATATAAGACACAGATTAGAGATCACATATAACTTAAAAGGGCAATATCTTTTGAATATCTCACACAACTAACAGAATTGCTACTAATAAAAACAAAACCTCCATAAATCCCAATAATTTTATTCAAATCATCGTCATTGCTAAATAGACTAAAAACATACGAAAATAAGAGCAATCACACAGAAGCAAGTTTACCAGTTTTAGTCCCTCTCTATTTCTCTCCATCACCATCGGTCTTTTTGATCAGTTGACTCTCCTCATCACCATCATTTTCATCACCTGTCTGATTAGAAACGGTCTCACGCTGCAATGGAGCGCTGCCAGCTCCAGTAACTGACTGCTGATAAAGAACACCTCCAACAAGCGTGAATATAAGACAAAATAAACCAACCGGGCTAGCATGTTTATCCCAAATAAACACATTGATGACAACAGTAAGAAACTTATTGACAACCCCGGTGACAGTAAACGCGGTGGCCGATATTGCCTTCCTTGCAGCAAATCCGAAGAAACTAATAAGAAAACCAAAAATGCACGACAAAGACACAGCAAAAAATGCATCAAATTCAAACCAATTCCCAGCTTTTGATCCCCAGGAAGCAAACACCTCACTATACTCCCCCGTAAGAATCCAGAAGAGCGGCGCCATCATCAATGACAACAAATTATTGTAGAACACAAGACCCCAGGTGTTGAGTCCAATATTGGAGACAATGTGTTTGATATAAACCATCTCAGAAGTAATAGTGACTAAATATGCAAGTGCCCAAGAGTAAGCAGTCAAAGTAAAAGCAGAATCAGTGGCCACATAGCCAACAGCACCACCCAATATAACAAACAAGGAGACGAAGGTGAGCTTGGATGGGATGGGTTGTTTTCTAAACAGAGTGTCAGCTATAGCCACCAAAAGGGGTGTTAAGGATCTGAACACAATAAACGTGTCGACATTGGCATGACGCAAAAGATTGGTATTCGTAAAGATAGCCAGATAGAAAACAAGAGCAGCAGGTAAGAACTTCTTGGCAGTTTCATAAGAGAAGGAATCATGATATAAAAACCCCAATTTGCCTAAAACCCAAACACCCAATGCAGAGGTTAGGTACTGCAATGCAGTTAAAAGGCCAGGGTAGTTAAATTTGGTAATTGCAAACTTGTTAATTACGGCAAGCAAACTTGAACAAAGTGCATAACCCACCACAAGACTACTCGTCGCCAATTGCTTAGTGGAATCCACTCGAATCGAAGACATTCTGATCCTCCTCGTCCTCCCTTTCTGTCTGACAAATTATTTTCGACAAACACAGATCCAAGCGATAAAAATTACAGAGAAAAAGTCTTCATAATGGAAATTGATGTTCTAACTAATTGAGTCCAAGTTTCTGATTATACAACGAAAAGAAAAGAGATTAGGAACCACCGACAAAAACAGCAAGGCGGATGATGGGGAGGGAGAGGGAGAGAGAGAGAACGCGGGATTTGCAAATGTAATAAGGGATGATTATGAAACAAGTAATTTGGTACGATGGATGGGTGTGTAATTTGACAGTCAGACAAACACCGTGCGATCCTGTTTCCTTCACGTTCCTATATATTTCTCTGTGCGCGTGTGCGCGCCGCCCGAGGAAAAACAAATACTGGTATTACAAATCAACCCCCAAACTATATAGGTTTTCATAAATAAGTCACCAACCTCTTAATTTCTTACAATTTCTAACTTAACCTTTCTTACTCTTACAAGTTAGTCCTCTTTGTCGTTTAATATTCTCTGATATTTGAAAGTGATATTTTACTGAGAGTCCATTGATATATTTTTTTAATTTTCATCGGAATTTAATTAATAGATGTGTTTACTATTAATTAGTTGAGATTAGACTTTAGGGTAACCTTTTTATTCAATAATAATATCATGTAGTGCATAAAGTATTATTAGAAAAAAAAAAAAGAGAGGAGGGGTTTAAAATGATAATATAAATTGTTGATTTGTAAGATCAATAAATCAAATAAAAAAACATTTAAAAAATAGTTAAAGAGTAACTACACTCGATTCATTATAGGTTTTTCATTATTATTATTATTATTGGTGTGAGTATTTGAGCTAGTTTGTGTGCATCTTAACTAATTTCACAGATTATAAAGTTAATAACCATATAAATTTTTAATGGCTCTTAAAAAATACTTAAAATCTAAACAATTAAGCTATATCTTTTAAAGTTAACCTTTATTGTAAGTTTTTAAAACTTAATGAATAGCAAACATAACAATAATGTTGAAAGAGGATTCTTCATTACCTACTATATTAAGAAAGTTTCTTTTTTTGTTTTTCTATTTCTCTTTTTTTGGTTAATTTAATCCCTCTACTATTTTTAATAATTTCTTAGGTTACCTTAAAGTAACCAAATCAATTAGATTATATTAGATATCTCACAATTTAATTTTAAATTCAAGTTAGAAAAAAAGTCAGGTTAAAAAGTTTTTTTTGATCAATTTCATATTTTTTTCCTTGTTTTTATCATTAAATTTTTTTTACCGATCATTAGGTTAAAATTACACCGGTCAAGGTGACTAGGTTATGCCAGGTCAACTCTTACTTGATTTAATTTTTAACTCAGGCTAGATAATAAAATAGATCGAAAGATTTCAAGGTTGTTTTGTCATGTTAATTTTAATAACAATATCAAATAATTCTTTACCATTTAAATATTTTTTGGTGTAGGTAAAAAAATAAGAAGTTTGCGTGATGCGGGCATGTAAATTAGTATCATTCTAATTCACAAAATGTGAAACCTTGTAGCTTAATCGATAAAATAATTTCAAAAATAGTACATTAGTTGGTTAATCATGTTGGGGGGAACAACACAGCAACATTCCCCAGCAATGCAATTCAATATATATATATACACAGCAACATTCCCCAGCAATGCAATTCTATATATATATATATATAAATCTAGTCACATTCATAACTTAAATGACAGATAAAGTGGATTGATACGATTCAAAATTTAGATTGGCATCGATTTAATTTTTTTAATAAAAAAATCAAGGTAGATTTTAACCGAGTTATAAATGCCTCCATCAAGTCAACTATGTGATAATTAATCCATTTAATTCCAAATAAAGGCCATGCTAGCGAGTGGCCACACCTGTACTTAGATTTAATAGCATTGCCGAAACATTTATTTTCCATGGCAAAACGTTGGCATCTAACTAGCTCCAACTATTTGAGAAAAGAATTTATTGACAGCGACTGAAAATGAACAAGAGAACTCCTATTTCCAACCAAGTGGAATTAATTGCAGAATTCTTTTGCACCATTCTGCTGTCTCTTACACCAGGAAACCTGTTTAGATACAAGAATTCGTCTTTTTAAAGCTTTCTATCATAGCTTTTGTATGCCTCCAATGATATTTGTCCACAACTTCGCAAAACTAGCACGCTCTGATGGGGGAGGATGACAACCAGAGAGTAAATGGCAGCTATGGTTGTAGCTCTATTCCAGCGAGAATTCTTCAAGCCATATTAGCACTTCGTTCCTCTTCAATGCAACCAATATCAAAAGAGAGACTGCGTCAGTGGTTTGGGTGAAAGTGGAAAACATGTCACTGGCTCATATTATAACAGTCTGCAACATTAGCATAAGAAACTCGCATCCACCATTGCCAAGGAAGATGCAGTTAGAGCTAACGCGGTTGATCAAATGAAGCAACAATACACGAGAGCTGGGCACATTGCAGAACATATATAGCAGAAAAACGAAAGAATACGAAGTGTAAAAGAGATAAGCAAGTTTATTTAGCTGGAGAGCAAAAAGGAAGTGTAATAATAAAGAAAAGGAAAGGAAGAGGCAAGAAAGTAGCAGGCAAAAGTAATTCTGTAGCAAAGATTTCGTAATTCCAACTACTTCAAGGATATAAAACATTGTTTGTCCGCCATCCATGGTGATAGGCAACAAAGTTAAGACTGAATGAAAACCTTAGTTTCAAGTTTAGGTCTCCACACTTGCACTCTAAAATATTGCTAACAGAACATCGTAATGTGAGACTCTTGATAACTGGCTTAAATGTTGAAAACTGCACTTTAACTATGTGGTTGATTTTGACCACTAACATGAAGGCAACTACGCAAAGTCCCAATGAGGGAAGGGGGGCTGGGAAGGGGGTGATTTCCACTCATAGATTTTGAAGTTGACTAGAAATCAGGAAACAAAGAGTGGTATTCTCAGAAAAGAAACACCGATAAATTCTAGGTGGAGGTTCTGTCAAATGTAGATTTACTGGTTACACACAGCTTTTGAGAGATAAAATCTAGAGTATAAAACAGTTCCAGGGTGCAGCTACTAGAATTCCCTATTATTATTATTTCATATTCATCTGCTTCAAGTAAATATGTCAGGGTATACAACCCCTGCCATTAATGTTATTCCATTTTTTCTATTCACTCAGAAGAAGCATTAGTTAATTATTAACCTTGTGATGTCTGACCTCGGATTCCAAGAAAAAAAGTAGGACTGAGGGGAACAGGGGAACTAAAGAAATAGTTGAAACAAACTCAGAACAATTGTGAACTATGCCATACCATTATGAATTCCCATGTTCGGCCAGGATCATTATAGCGAGCGAGCAAACAACCCATCTTAGGCTTAAGGCCATCTTTAAGAAGACATGATCGCAGTGCTTTCTCTTTCTGATAAACAATAGCCTCAGTTGGTTTCCCACTGAATTTATCTACCGCAGCAATGCCTCCTTCCACCCTTCTTATGCTAATTGTCTCTTGATTAGGATTTGGTAAGCTGTTCAAAAAGACAAAAATTTAGTATTGATCACTATTGAATATAATATTATCCTCAAATGTATCCCCTTCAATCTGAAAACATGTAATAAAAATCACCGATAATTAAAGCTTGCCATCATCTGAATCCATTTCTAAAAGTTTTAGTTTTGAATTTTAAAGCCCAGAAGAGCTGATGAGACTCGCCTGCTTAAATCTTTCTCCAGAGGAAGAACTATTTGGATGGATACTTTGGACAATCCGGCGTCAGTTGCTTGAGTGAACACGGGAGTAGTCATTGGTATTTTCTCCATCGTGGAATTCTTTCCAAAAATATACCTACAATGATATCCATATTAGAATAGTTATGAAAACAGGATATATTATGTAATTGAATTGGATCATGATAGATACCCACCCAGTAACATCGTTAAATCCATTTGACCCAGACAACTTATCTCCATTTGCTTCTACCACTATGAATGGGCTGTACTTCCGTACCTGCAGAATTATTTTGATGATAACCAGTGCTAACTTAACAGGGTATGCAAATTGCTGAAAAATAAAAGTAACAGAATTCAGTGCCAGAATTGCCAATTTAACATTTTCCTGCTTAAATATTTCGATTTTCCTAGTGCATTACCACATCAATCTTTCATTTAGTTGCTCCTCACAGGCCACGTAATCTTGATGCACATCTTACTGCCTTGACATTAAATTATGACTTGCTGAGGATGTATCTGGCTGTGCTCTTGAGATGATGTTGTAACTATTCTTTTTGGAACTTAATAGCATCCCATTGCATTTTCTTTTCATCGGGTAACCATAATTCCCTTAAAATTTTACTTGATGCAAATCATTACTAAAAGCATAATCCATAATCAAAGAAATGGTTTCTCACAAAAAAGGCAGACTGACCTCATAATTTGCAGTCCTTTTCAGTATCTGATATCTGGGTGTTTCTAAGTCAGGAGTCTTGTAAATTCTCAACTGTAAAAGTAAGACCTCAATAAGAATTGGAACCTAAGTATGACTCTAATGGAAATTTAAAGAAGTAAAGAGCATATACCTGCTTAACTACATTCCACAAACCTTCAAGAGAAAAATAGTTATTATTCCCTATGGAATCCCAGAAGTCCTGCAAATTAAATAGGAAAAAAAATCACTGGTATTTTTGTGGGTGTCTCATAATTTATCATTTTTACACTAGCAAGAGAGGTGGACTTTACCAGATGGCTGCTAAACTTTCCTGTCTGTGGATTGATGCCCATGATAGAGGTTCCTGTGAACACTAATTCTGGTTTCCATGGCAAAAGCATGAACTTCATCACCATAGTCCACCTTGTAGTTATCTCATAAGTTCCTGTCTATAGCAACTGGATCAATTAACCAAGCAAAATCGAGAGCCTGGCCAGAGCCAGACGAACCTTTGCAATATTCAGAATTGTCAATAAGATGAAGTTGTCTTTCCATCTTATTATTAAAATTAATATTGTTCTCTACTGATTTCAAAATACGCTAAAGGCTTGTTAGTATTCTAATTAAGAGCTTGAAACAGAAACCAAACCTCATAAAAATTGTAGAAAGTAAGAAATGTAGCAACTAAAACCCAGCAGCTAAATCAGTCATCATTAGAGACTTCTAGTTATTTGAAGAAAAGCAAAATTGTCTTACCTATACTACGAATTTTTGATGGAGTCATCAGTTGGCCAGACATTACTTTGCTTTCACAGCCATAAGCATCAAACAAATGTCTTATTATTAGATTGGCATATCACTATGATACAATTAGTAGCATGTAATGTAATATAGGGCGGCATAATGGAAACATGCAAAGATGGTCATTTTTTAGTTCTTCCATTGCGTATCTTTTCCATCCCTAAATCCATCCCATACAGTACAGAAGTTTCCTACGTCAAGAGAGGAAGATTCAGCTTTAAGGTGATCAAAGTCTCTTGTGACAGGTTAAATTTACCAAAACAGCAAGGATTATCGGTACCAAGAAGGCTAAAATTTGAAAGATGAGAAAATCCGTTTGGGATCAAATTGAACACTACAAATATTGGCAATTGCAAGCTCACTTTCTTATGGTGGAACTGTTGGCAGCATCCCTATTGTGTATTATTTAACAAACAAGGCCAGAGGCTAAAATTTGAATAATTCTTCAAACAAATGCTGAAGTTTCTACTGTCATAAAAAATGGCAATTGGAACCAGCTTCACTCTAGAACTGATATGATTGTAGAAGTGCAAAGTGCAATGTGTTGGTGGAGGTATGCTTCTATGTACTGACACTGAAGACAGTGGTGTGAGCTAGCAGTCTTCTCCTAATGTGTGGTTTTTCTACAAAAAAGTGCTTGGTAGCTGATCAGACTTAAAAGCACTAAAGTAGAACGGCTGAAGCAAGTTTCGGGGTCCTTAGAGCATTCCAAAGTGCAGTTTTCATTGGCTTTGCAAACCCAATTTTAACAAAAAGAAAAAAAAATCCAGTAAGTAATTATTATTATTAGAGCTACAAACCTGTTTGACCCAATGCAAGAAGAACTGGGGCCTGAAGAGATTCTTCAAAAGAGTAATGTTAAAAAGATACCCACTTATACTATCATGCTTAGTGATGGGGTCCCTGAATTTCACACGCTCATCATACGCCGTCCGGTCAATTCCCTGATCATCGAAGAGATGTGGAAGATCATCATACAAGAAGTCCACCAGCTGTTTCACGTCCACGCCTCTTGATTGTGACTGTGGCTGGTTCTGGTCAACCAGGCTTAGCCTGAGGGCCCATTTCAAGTTTTTCCGAGTTCTGATGGCTGAATTTCTTGATTGGAAACCGTAGCTCTGTCGCCCACAGGTTTGACTGGCGGCCGGTAGAGGGCGGAGGATTTGGAGGGAAAGTTGAGTGGTGGCCATTTGTTGCTCTCCTTGTGAGCTTCTTGGATATACGTGGCGTGGTTTGAGTCTTGATACACTTGTGACTTATTATATTCTATATCCATGCTTCGTCTTGGATAATAATTTTTAAAAAACAAAAAATGGGATATAGAAGCTATTTTAATATGTTTTTTTATATAAATTTTTTTTAAATATAAATTAAAAAGTTTATGCAAGCATCTAATTAAATATATTAATAATTATTTATATAAATAAATAAATAGTTGATAATAATACTAAACAAAACTAGAAAAATTAAAAAATAAATGTAAATCAAGATATTTGAACCTCCACAATAAATATTTACTCATTTATGTCTATTTAATTTATTTATTAAAATTAATAGAAAAAATATAAATAGAAAAAAATATGAAACTAACTAAATAAAATAAAATATTATACAAAGTCGAACATATTCGAAATATTATTTCAAAATAAATATTTTTTTTTATAAAATAAAGCTCATTAATATAAAATAAAAACAAATATTCAAAAATTCAATACATTTAAAACAATTTCTTTTTAAAAAAACCTTTATTCAAAAAACGTTTGTATAACTCATTACCTAGATCATGAGACTGCAATAAAAAAGAAGAAATTAAAGATAACCACAAACCAATATTATTTTTTTTATTAAAAACTTGTTACCCCTATTATTAGATTAGAAGCATCATAAATGAAAAAAATCACAAAGTCTAATTTTCAACAAATTAAACACTGAAAGATGAAAAAAAAAATCAATCACAAAAAATTATAATTAAAAGAATGAGGGTAAAAATTAAAATAAAAAAATAAATTAGAGGACATAAAGAAATTTATATTGGAGGGTTAAATTGAAAATAAAAAAGAACTTTAACAAAAGAAAAAAAAAAGGAATGAGGGCTAAATTGAAAAAACAAATAAAATAATATAAATTTTAATTGAAAGATGAAATTGAAAAATAAAAAAATTTTAATAAAAAAAACCATGAAAAAAATTAAAAGAATAATAACCAATTTTTTTAAAAAAAATAATATATGATAAATTGTAATTTAAGTATTAAATTAAAAACATAAAAAAATATATAAAAGTGCTAAGGATAAAATTAAGCAATAAAAAAATATAAAATTTGAAATTGAAAAATCAAAAGAAAAAAATGATAGACATGTACTTTTTCTAAAAGATATATATATATATAACAACTACTAGCAACAAACAATCCATCATCTGCTGCCACATGCAACATCATTAAGAAGGGATGGTTTGACCATTTGATGATATTGCAAGTGCTACTTAGAGGATGTAGACACCACCCACGCGTTGGCATGTCATGAGCATACGCCAACAACATTTTCAAATAAAAAAAAATATCATTCCAAGTTAAAAATATTAAAAAGCCCTCCATGAGCTCGAGAATTATAAAAACAATGTGTGAAATGACACAGATGTCCCTAGATTTGTGCTTTTTTTTTTTTGTCTTTTCTAAGAGTAAAAATATATTTATAATGTATTCTTTATTTGAAAAATCAAAACAATTCTTGTTCAGCAACTTTGTTTTTTTTTTTTTTTTTTTTCACCTTGGGAATAAATAAACAATATTACTATTTTAAAGTTTTTTAAAAGACCAAATAACTATTACTCAATAGTTTTGGATGTTGTTGAACTTGGAGGTATATTTGTTATTTCAATATGCAAAATATATGGAAAAAAAAAAAAAACCAACATAACTCCGGACAATTGTTTAATAACCAATAATGGATTTCTAAAAAAGACTAAACTACCCACACAACCAAGGCTTCCATTTTTTAATCAAGAGTCAAAAAACAATTTTGCTATAGCAATTCGGCTAGAATTTTCAAGCTATATTTGCTTCTTTCCAAGTCTGTTTTGTAGACTTTAAAAGGCAATTGGGTTTAGAGGGACTTATATTTCACTTGGAAACTTCACTTGACATATATACAGACATGAAATAATGCGTGCCAGACATTAGATATGAAATAGTGATACTACAAAGAGAAACCTAATATAAAGTTCTAGCCAATTGCGTGTACTCCATTCTGATTTTTTTCCTCTGAAAATAACATATTTAATGGGTTATATTGTTGTTGGGAATAATATATTCAATATGTTATGTTGTTGGGAATAACATATTCTATTGAAATATAATTTGTTTTTTTTTTCAATTCAATTTAAAATTTTAAATAATATTTATCCTATACAAATCAAAACAATTGGTTTTAATGATGTCATTTTATTCTTAATAGTAGTCCATTTAAATTTTAATAGAACTCCTTAATTATTAGGTTAGTTAATAATTATAATAATTATTAATGAAGATAATTAGTTGTAGTCAAATTAAATTACAATAAAATTACTTAACTTAGTATGTTAATTAATAATTATAAATGAAAATCATTAGTTGAAGTTAATTTAAATTTAATAGGATTTCTTAGTAAATTAGATGTAGTCAATTTAAATTCCAATAGGATTACTTTCAATTTAAATTCTAATCGAATTCCTTAACTTAGTAGGTTAATTAACAATTATAATAATTATCAACGAAAATAATTAGTTGAAGTCAAATTAAAATTCAGTAGGATTCGTTGTAGTCCATTTACATTTTAATAGGATTCTTTAAGTTAATAATTATGAATAAAGTCTCGGGAATAAAACAATTAACTGAAAAAAAAGGCAATTAAAAATAAAAAATAAACATTTGTACACGAATAAAATTATGGAGAAATATTTTTTTTAATGAAAATTGGTGTTTTTTTACTAATGTAACTTTTTTGTTTTGACAACAAAATGTTTTTGTTATTCACGTTTATTGAATAAAAAGCAAAATCAAACATAAAAAATATTTAAAAAACTATAACACTTGAAATAAAAAGGAATAAACATATATCTTTAATAATAAGCCTAATTTTCTTATTAACATATTTTTTATTTTGATAAAAACATGTTTTTTTATGAGAAATATTGTTTTCTAAGAGAAAAACTTATTAAGATTGTGAAAGAAAAATTCAATTAAAAACATATGAATCAATTATTTTTACACATCTATATGAAAATATATGAAACAATAAACTTAAAAACAAATATATAAAAATTTTAATGAAATTTTTTTAAGAAAATAAATATTGTATTCTTATTCAATATTAATGAGCAAATTATTAAAAAAAAAATATATAAATATGGTTGTTACATAACTATGCATTAAAGTAACTGATAATATCATTATCAAAAAACTCCAATCTTCTTAAAAACAACAACATAACATTTTATTAACATCAAATTTTTTTAAAAAAATATAAAAAGCAGCAACAACTGAAATAAAGGTTTGCTAAAATTTTCAATCATTTGAAATAAGGAGGAAAATTATATTTATCAAATCTATACTTTATTTTTTTGTCAATAAATTTATTTATTATTTGACTGCAAGTATAATATCCCACATTGAAAGAAGATTGTCCAAAACCAGGTCATATTAAGACAGTTGGTACCTAACCTTGTAAGAAGTGTTTTGGGGCATGTGGGCTACCAGGAACAAAACCGTGAGGCGTAGAAGTCAGGTTGGGCTGAGCCATAGCGGATAATATTTTGCAAGTGGGTCGGGCCTTACAGAAAGTATCTTTTTTAATTGGAAACATTGTTTTTTTTTTTAATAAAATATTATCATGATCTCAAAAAGCAAGTTTTAATAAAAAAATATTAAAATAATAACTTAATATTTTATATGATATTGAAAGCAAAAAATAACAATTAAAGATAAAACCATGTAAAAAATCTATTAAAAATAAAAGAAACATGAATTTTATCGTCATTGAATATTGAAGAACAATTTCATAGTAGACATATTATAAAGAAAGCTAAATGACGTGTGGATTTCACTGTAACTCTAAACACAAATTATTATAGATCACGACAATGAAATTACACAGGTATGTTGTGTAATTAAGAGGACCATAAAGGATGTTTTTATATTTTTCATGTTATATTTTTTAATCAAAAAACTATTAGCGCGTGTTCCACACGTCGCAGGAAGTGGCCGACGGCCGCGCCATTAAGGTTACAGGTGAGACACTTTTCAGTGGTTAAATCTGGTCATTTGTCGTCTCACTAGATGCACGGCCATCCTTTTTTCCACATAGTGCGGTGCGTGTGTACATGTCATGATTGGATTGCAGCTAGTGATCGATTGTGTTATATTTTTTTCTTTCCTTTCTCTTTACTGACAACTAAAGTGCATAATTATCCTCTCGTTATTTATTGTTTGCTTGAGTTTGACATGACTTTCATACCCAAGTTGCTTGGTTCAATATGATTGCCAAACCTAAAGCATTTGGGTTTGGCATGACTTCCATACCCAAGCCGCTTGGGTCGGCATGATTGCGAGACCCAAAAATCTTGGGTCTGGCATGGTTGTCAAACCTTACCCTTTTACCCTCCATTGACTTAAATTTAAACCTTTGGTTTAAGAGTATTTGAGTCTTTTCATCTAGCTTAGTGGTTATTAGAAAATTATTTGAGGGTGTATGTATCTTTTTCAATTTATAACACAGTTAAAGTACTCGTTTACCCTTAGAGTCAACAAAAATTAGAACTATTGACCATGGGCTTTTTTAGCTTTTCACAATACTTATAATAATAAAAATACTTCTTTGCCCAAAAAAAAAAAGGATAAGCTGCTGAAAAACAGTATTTTAGGTTTTTTCAATTTTCATGTAGAGTATAATACCATTTTTAGCCTAAAAAAATAAAAAAATAGCTTGCGCCTGATGTTTTTGTTAGACCCAAGTCACTTGGGTCTGATAACCATGCCAGACCCAAGCTATTTGGGTCTGGAAAACACGTTAGGTCTAAGGTATTTGGGCTGACAACCATTCCAGGGCCAAGAGCCTTGGGTCTAACACTCACGCCAGGCTCAAGCGCCTTAGGCCCAAGCTTCTTGGGTTTGGCAAACCATGTTTCATACTAGACACAAGGCTCTTGGTTCAGCATGACTGCCAAATCCAAAATACGTAAGTGCAATATAGTTATCAGACCCAAGGTTCTTGGGTGCTTAACACATTCTCTAAACTTTTAATATTTTTTTGACATTAAAAAAAATAATATTAACCCACTACGGAGCACAAGTTAATATATTAGTAATAACTGAAAAGGAAATTATTAATATTTCTATAAAAACCCATAACATTATTTAAGAACTATGCTAAAATTGAGCACTAATTTAAATATTTTATTGGGTATTTTATTTATAGTGTATTATAATAAAAATAAAAGGGAAAAGGCATAGAAAAGGTCACACACCTAGGCCTAAAAAGATCAATCACATGCATTTGGCCTAAAAGGAAGGTCTATCTCATGTGGGCCTACAAGGTTAGGCTTGTGTATTTGGCCTCCTTTATTATTATTTTTTTTATGTTTGAGGAAAGACAAAACATCTTCAATTCTTTTTTTTTTTTTTAATGAAACTATGCTAGTTTAGTTTTCGACCATTGAAGAGTTGGTCAAAAATTCAAGCTAGGTTTTTTAGATAAAAATAAAAAAAGAACTTTACAATCTATTTTCACTTAAAACACCTAATAAATACCAATGTAGTTTAATAAACCTATTTCTAACCATAAAACACTACTAACTTTGTCAAAAACACAAAATTAAAATGAAAAAAAAAATCTCCATTAACCCCAATCTATGTTTTTGAATGAAATGAAAGCTTAAAAATACATTAATGACACATTTCTTATAAAGAGCAACCAATCATCACCAAAATAATTTTTTTTTTGTTGCTAGAATATTGCCAACCAATCACTTTCTCTTATTTTCTTTATTTTTCAGCAACTTCTTCTCTCTTTTTAAATTTTAGAGACTAAAACATAAAATAAATAAAGTTTTGAATTGAAAAGTTAAACCCTAAAAATACAGGGAAAAAGTTTAAAAATTTAGGGATCAAAGTGTGATTTACTACGCCTCATAAGCAACAAAGGAAAAAAAAAGATTGTCTCTTTGTTTTTATGTTTTGATTCTTTTACACATTGAATCTAAATCCTTCTCTGCAAAATCAAGCATCAATTCAAAATCAAAGCATTTCTTAACACTACAAATACGATGTCTAACATGGTATAAAAGGAATGACCAGGAATTAAATCATGTGACAATAATATAGAATGATAAAACAAAAAAAAATAAGTGATCAAAATGAATAATTGTCAAAGCACAAAAAAAAGGACCAATCATGTGCACAATAGTTGTCCACAATCTACCTTTTTCTGCATAAACAATGAAATAAATAATAAAACCCCTTTTTATTAGAACCTAAATTTAAATTTTTGAAGAGGTGACGACTACCTCACAATCAAACCAAATATAGATTATACGGTATCTAGAACCAAAATAGTTCAAGTAAACATTATAAGTTGAACAAAAAAGTTGTAAATAAACCAAGATATTTGTATAAAACAATAGCTCATAATTAAAGACTAAAAAACAGATAAGTTGTATGTTACGAAAAATATTAAATAAAATAATAACTAAAACTTTTAAAGAAAAACAATATATATATATATATATATATATATATATATATAATGAAAGAGATAAATAATTATAAACAATAAACTTAAATATGTATATTGCTAGAAAAAAAATAGAGTTAAATACAAAAGAATAATTTGCAAAGTTTTGCGTTTGAGAAAACTTTTTATTAAAGTGATATTGAATTTTGTGTGATGTGAGACAAATAAAAATAAATAAATATAGCTCTTCTTAAATATTAATATATAATTTAAAACTAATTTATAATTCAAAAATTATTTGTTCAATAAGGAATCTATTTAAACTAACAAAGAACTCTAAAAATCAATTCTTAAAAAAAATTCCTTAATTAGAACTATTTACAAAGAATCCAACTGGAAGAAGTATACAAAATTCTATACTAATTAGGGCATAAAACCTTTTTCCAATATAGGTTGCAAACAAATCAGTAATGCATATGTTGGTGTTTCAAAGAATATTGTAGAAAATCATAAGCTCATAATGAAAATCATGAAATTCATTGATCACATTTGAATGGTTGACGTCTTAATATCCACTTGATATTTTGGCCAATTGCGTTCAAGGTTTTTCTATATAAGACACTTTTTTCCATAGTTATAAAATATTAATAGGTTCAGCGAGTTAATATGAATTTAGAGTTTTTTTTTTTTTTTAAAAAAAAGAAGTCATGTTGGAGTCAATAAGTCAGAATCATGTTTGATTTTATTTTAAAATGATATTATTTTGATTTTTTTAAAAAATAAAATGATATTATTTTATTGATCCAGGTCAACCAAAACAATTTGTGACATGAGCCTTTAGTTAGGCTATGGCCAAACCAGATTTGATAGCTTTGATATTTTCTAAATGTCAATCATGAC
This sequence comes from Populus alba, assembly GCF_005239225.2. Lineage (NCBI taxonomy): Eukaryota > Viridiplantae > Streptophyta > Magnoliopsida > Malpighiales > Salicaceae > Populus > Populus alba. Next base: position 8,731,851 of record NC_133301.1, on the reverse strand, counting down.
ACATGTGTTATAAAGATTGGTTATTTTAGGTGTGCATAATAGTGCTGTCATATTTTTTCTTTTTATCAAAGTAGTCATTTTGTTGCTTTTCTATTTTATCTAACATGTTAAGGCCATAATAAAAAAAAAATTACTATCAAAGTTTTTGCTTTTAGGGATATGTATAATTGAATAACTTTGAGCATCCTGACACATGTATCAATAACAACTCTAGTTTAAAAAAAACTCTAAAATAGCTTAGAGATACGCTTAAAACATATCTTAATGAACCAACTAGATAATAATGATGATTAGCCTACCAGCTATAAAAATTATAGCTAGTTAAGCTCCTTCATATCTCTATCTCTTGTTACTACTAGCATCTTTCTAAAAAATAGCAACATATCTAGAAAAATAGTATGAATGCTTGAAAGAAACAATAAAGCTTTAACTTCCAGTAATGGTGTCCTAGTCATTGATAACACTTTATTCCATGACAAGATAAGATAAATGATAAGGTAGGTTGAGCAAGTAGCACGTCAGGCTGAGAGATTGTAATAGCATGCTACACAAGAGTTGGAAATGATGTCATAAAATACTAAGAGCACTTGGATGCAACCACCACTTTTATTAGAAATATAGCAAATTAAGGCAATGCTTTCTATAAGTAGGGATGTATAGGTTTTTTTGGCTTTTCCATTTTTGATTTATTAAAAAAATACAAACTCCTTTTATTATATGTAGTAGAAGAGTTGCATTTAAGATTTTCTCTTATTTAATGTGTTTGAAATTTAATCATGATAAGAACCTGGCAAAGTATTTCCTTATAACAATCAGCTAGAATCAGAAATCTTATCTAAAATCAACAAAATAGAAGTTGGGAATCAAGTTCAAAGAAGCAAATTCACATCCAACATAAACATACATAAGCATCAACATATATACATTTTAGAGTTTTACATGTCATGTATTCATTTGCAGGAGTGAAATATAGGTCCCAATTCAAATGAATTTATCACACAAGATCCAAAATTAAGCTAATTGAGAACAAGAGGCATGCATGTTTAGAAGTTGAACATCATAAAAAAAATGAAAAGCTTTAAAGGAGATGTAGCAAGGCTAACCAACCTACTTGAGCAAGCATTAAAAATGAGGTTTGTGGAAGCTCTAGTTACTCAAATAGTAGTAACTCTTCATCAAGCAACTATGACTCCCTTTCCACAATAAAATTTTGGCCTCGGTAGAACATCTTTAAAAAACCAATTCATGGGCCTCTCATACATCCCATTTGTTTACCCTATAAGGCTATCTGTCGTAGTTGGTTTAGCTAAATAAAAACGTTCAAAAGAATCTTATGTATATGGCTTTATGACAAATGGATATAATTAGAAGAAAAAATGAAGGTGATTGAAGGGTCTAATCTCTATGACCTATTGTAAGAAACTAAAATATGCTTAGTACCAAATGTCATTTCCAAAAGACTTTTGAGTGCCTAAATTTGTCAAGTAAATGAGAACGCAATGCCTGCTAATGCACCTCAAGGTCTACTACAATAAAATGAATCAAGTGGTCCATGATAAGAAATTACTTATCCAACTTTTTTCCAGATAACCTTAGTGATGTTGCACTGGCCTAGTATATGAGGCTCAATAATACTAAGATCCAAGGGTGGATAGACTTGATAAGAGAATTTGTGAAACAATACAAGTTTAATATAGATTTCATTCCAGACAGATCTGGTCATTTAATGATGGGGAAGGAAAAAAAATTATTTAGGAGTATACTTAGAGGTGGCGAGAGAAGGCCGCTCAGGTTGATCACCCACTATTGGGAAAAAATGATTAATTTATTTTCCAATATGTTCAAAACACCTTTCTTTGACCATTTAGTAAGGGCATTAATTAATACTTAAAAGTGTATTTTTATCAAGGTTTTATATCATTATTCCGCACTTGAAGTATCAATAACTCCTTAACTAAAACATGTTTTATAATAACATATTTAATAATATAAAATACCTTTAATTTACGGTAAATGTTCATCTTAAATGCACGCCTATCATATAAATAAAAGGATTGATTGATGAGTTTAAATACTGAAATTGAAAGGACAAATAAAGGGCCAAACTTAGAAAAGAGATGTTGGTGTAGTCCAAATTGGAACATTGTTCAGTAATTGGGTCATATTTGGAATTGTAGATCTCGGATTTAGGTCTGCTTTATATACATATTGATATAAGATAAAAAGACTTATTTGATCTTAATACAAGCTAAAATTATCTCCTATTGATAGACTATTGAATCATAGTTTAATCTCTTACTTTTGATTAGTTATTTTGTTGAGGTCTCTTATTCTAAATAAGACTATATCTTTATGATTATGCATGCATTCAAATTTGTTGATCGATCGTGACTTTTTATTGCTTGGTCAATCGGTTGACTACTCCTTCAACACTCCTGGTCAATCAAAGACTTTTGTAGCTCAGTCGATTATTTTGAATCATGATTTCAACTCTCTTTCTCTATTTAAGATGAATAATCATTGTACTTTAGATGTATGTTTAGTTTAGAAATAAACATATGACCTAGATAGCACACATTTTTTTTTTTAAGGAATAGATGAATCTTCATCCACCAAGGTAGATGATGTGTCATCTCTACAATAATTTCTAGCTAACTCCAATGATCGAAAAATCAAGATCAATGTTTGTAGATTTCAAAAACTCATATTTCAACATGTTTTCACTTAAAAACATAAAACAACCCATCTTAATAACATTCATAATCTTGTACCTTAAAATACACACTAATCAATTTAAAAATTCAAAATTAAATCAAATCAAAATAAACTTATTGAATTTTGTTCTATTTTTTTGGGCATGATTTAAAACACAAATTACCTTCCGTTAACCTTTTTCTTTAAAACAATTTATTTATGTCAAGCTCAATCTTTTTTTTTAGCTGAAAGGCGACAAATCAAAAGCATTCTGTACTCTTTTTTTTTTTTTTTTTTACTACTCTTTGTTTTCTCTATCAACTTCTAGGGACTTTAATTAGAATAAAATAAAGTTTTATGATTGGAATATAAACTTTAAAACATCTAGGGACTAAAGCATATAATGATGTGCCTCTTTAACAATAATAACAATAATAAAAAAATACAAGTTTTTGTGAGTGTGTGAAGTTTACGGCAAAACACTTTTACTTTTTTAACTTTTAATTTTAATAAAAGGAAAAGACGTGAAGAAAAGAATATTTTTTTGGTCGCCAGATTACCAGGTCTTCGTTTGGGTTCTGAAAACACCAAATAAGAACTTAGAAACTTTGTTTGAATAAATATAATTTCGTATATTTTATTTCTTCATTCCGATAGTTTCCATCGGCAAGTAGAGGATATTGTTATTTTGTTTGGAAATTGTGAATTCTGTGTTAGGGTTTGAGTCAATGAAAGGGGTTGAACTGCAGCAGCAGCAGCTAGAATTAGGGAGGAGCGGTGAGAGTCACAGTGATTCTGATCCTCTGCTACAGAATCAGGCTGATGCAGGTTCCACTCAAGAAATCACCGTCAACAATGATGATATTGAAAACGTTTCTGTTCCTTGTTGCCGTATTTGTCTCGAAACCGACTGCGAACCAGGCAACGTTTCTTTCTTGTAAATTATTAATTATGAATTCATGACTTATAAGAAAAGAACAAAGGAAAAAGGAATTCATGAATCATGTTTGTTTTTTATTTTATAGGTGATGAATTGATATCTCCATGCATGTGCAAAGGAACCCAGCAGTTTGTTCATCGTTCATGCCTTGATCATTGGCGCTCAGTTAAGGTCAAGTAATTCTGGTGCTATAACTGCTACTCCTTTAATTTTCTTTTTGGGGTTTTGGATTTAGTAGCTGATATTTACTCGATGATGAATGACAACCTAAACAGGAAGGATTTGCTTTCTCTCATTGCACAACTTGTAAAGCTCAATTTCATCTTCGAGTTGCTTCGTTGGAGGACAACTCCTGGCGCAAAATGAAATTCAGACTTTTTGTTACAAGGGATATTGTCTTTGTATTCTTTGCTGTACAAATTGTGAGTGATCTTACTTCCCTCTTTACTTCCTTGTCATTCCTATTTATCTTCTGTATACTACTTTTATGCAATGGCAAGCCTATCTTCTTCATTCCTTTTGCTATTTTATGTTCAAAGCCCATGCATTTCCTAACCGGTAAATAATCCCAGTAGCCTCTTTTCGTCCATTTCATTAAAAAGAAAAGCGGCTGACCATATTTTATTACAATTCCTGGATGATTATTTCCCTTGAGATAAACGGTGTGCACCAATTTTCAAGGGCCATTTCTTTCTGGTTGGCTCAAGCTTAACAATTTGATGTCCCATGTAAATAGACTTTGGACATTGCTGTACAGAAGCACTGATTACGTGTTTTTGGACTAACAAGTAACTTGAATTCTGTAATTAAACTATTTTATTTGCTACTCTTTATTTATTCCAACCCAGGAGTTGTAGAAAAGAAGAGTAAATGATGGAGTACCTCGTAAACGTATTGATGCTGGACAAGTTTAGGGGAAATTTGTAGTTGTATATTTATCAGGTTAGGTTGTAGAATCTGAAGTCTTACTACTTTCATAATTGAAAAAAAAATCTGAAAGCAAAGAAATTGAGGAAAAACAAAATAATCTTCTAGCCTCACGCTCAAAGGTTTAGGACTTGCTCCTAGATTGAGAGGCTCACTCTCTCCAAGAATTTAGCAAAAAGCTGCACTTATTTATAGGTTTGAGTTATTCCTATTCCTAATCAGACTTGGATTCTTAAATAAGAAAAGAAAAATTTGCCTATTTGACTGGTAAAGAGAAACCTTGCAAGCTTCAAATTGCAGATTTTAAAATTTTGATTAGTTTGTAGCTTTTCCTACATTTTGCTCTAGTTTTTCTTGTTCTTGCACTGACCCACATAGTTGTTGATGTACCTTTGATGCTTGTAGGTTAGAGTCTTCTACTTGTTGTCTTTGCTTTTTTTGGATGTGGAATAAGTTGTGGGGGACAATTTGTAGGTTTTTTTGGACTTGCTGTTTACTCAAATCAGGATGCATAATACTGTCTTTGTATCATTGCCTGTTGTTTTGATGGCTTCAGTGGCTGCCTCTCCTTTGCAGTGCAGAAATTTCCACATGAGTTGCTGGATCATCAATTAGCCATGCAATCTCACACAGTAACTCATCCTGCTTGTACCTGGTTAAGATTCTTCTATAGAATCTCATGTGAGAACATAGTGGAGTAACCAGGACCTGATGCCGTTGATGTAGGGCAAGTCTAGAGGAATATTTGTAGTTGGTTGCTTATTAGGTTAGGTTGTAGAATATGAAGTTTTAAGGCTTTAAGAATTGAAATAAAGAGATGGAAAATAATAATTAAAAAAAAAAAAACAGAAATAAACTTTTGGCCTCCCACTAAAGGGTTTAGGACTCCCTCCTGGATTGAAATCCTCATACACAATTTAGCAAAAAGCTTCACTTTCTTCAACATAAATCTGTCATGCTAAAATCAAAACGCTTCAATTATATTTATATGCTTGATTTATTGCTGTTCCTAATTAGACTTGGATTCTTAAATAAGAAACACAAGTATTCCTATTCGACCAGTTAAGAGAAACCAAACTTCACAGTTTGGTAGAAAAATTTTCTAGGAAAGAAGAAAAAGCGTTTTCTAATTGAAAACTGTTTTCTTAAAAATGTGTGTTTTCTAATTCTCCAATTCTCTATAAACTGGAAAGCATCAACACAAGTGTTATCCAAATCCTCCACTATAGAAACTAAGGGCCTTCTTTGGTTCACCTAGTTTTTTTATGGCCATTCCTTTTATTATTTTCAATTTAACCAAACAAGGCAAAGCAAACACTACCTAAATCTTCTAGTTAAAGGTACTCTGTATTCCTAAATAGCTAGCAATATCCTCCTTGCAGGAAATTTCTTGAAATTACAAATCTGCCTCTCTCAATTTACTATGCTGCATCATCTAATTCACCAAATGAAACCTATATGTACGATTTTAATGTGAGAAAATCTTTCTTTCAGGTCATTGCTGCAATGGGTGGTTTTGCATACCTTATGGACAAAGATGGGACCTTTAGGAATTCGTTTAGTGATGGATGGGATCGTATACTGTCCAAGCATCCTATACCATTTTATTATTGCATAGGTAATGCTCATGGTTTCGCTGTTTTTTTTGTTTTTCCTTTTCCTTTTGCTTTGCTATTTAACTTGTAATTAACTCCAACTACTTCAGGGGATGAAGTGTCATTCTGCTGACTTATTGCTAGGATCAAATTTTTAATCCGAGTCTCCAGTGCTGACATGTATTGATTTAAATGCTATTTAAGCAGCATCTTTCAATTTCAATAATTTTAAAGCATTTATATTTTATTTGATATCCAAGGTTATAAAAATGAAATATACATAGATTGCTGGGAGGACAGATTTTATGAGTAGAAATATACTCTTTAGTTAAGAATTCTGATTGCTCTTGCTGCTGAAGTTTGATTTTGGTTTTTTAAGTTTAGTGCTCTGAGTTTCATTTGCTGCATTGATATCCAGGGTATTGGCTACTTCTAACCATTTTCGTCTGTGCTTTGTGTACATGAATTGTAACAGGAGTACTGGCCTTCTTTGTGCTTCTTGGATTTTTTGGCCTCATATTACATTGTTCCTCTCTCAATAGTAATGATCCAGGGATGGCTGGCTGCCAGAACTGCTGTTATGGATGGGGAATTCTAGACTGTTTCCCTGCTTCCATGGAGGCATGCTTTGCACTGGCTGTGGTTTTTGTCATCCTCTTTGCCATTCTGGGAATCGCTTATGGCTTCCTTGCTGCCACAATGGCCATTCAAAAAATTTGGCAGAGGCATTACCACATCCTCATTAAGAGGGAGCTTACAAAGGTAAGCTCTGAATCCTTGCTGTTTGCTTCTGCTTCATTCTTGCCTGAATTGGTTGATAGAATCAAGTGTGGTAAGATCTTAAAAGGGCTTAACTGTCTTCTTCAACTGCTCTAAAATTTTGTAGGAGTACATAGTGGAGGATCTACATGGCTCTTATTCTCCAGCGAAATTGGACCCTGAACATGAAGAACGTCTGAAAATGGTTAAGCTTTTATAATGACAAGGAGAGGAAATTTACAAAACATATGGAATGAATCTAATCAAACAGGAGTTACACGCTACATTTTGTGTCTGGAAAGAAAAAAATAATAAAAAAGCTACCCTATAATGTGTATTTGTTCCCTAAAACTTGAACAAAGCTAAGAAAGAGCATATAGTTGCAGCTCACCCCAAACGCTGAGAGTTGTGCAAAGCTGACTGGAGGTCACCCACCATTATATGCTTGTACATACATTTGTGCTTGTTCAGCCTTTGTCGAACAATTGAATGACATGAATTCCTCATTTCTTTGTGTTATATAAATATGCATGGTTTCCTGAAGGGATTAAACCCCGTTCTTACTACAGTTCTGTATATGTGGGTTCTGTGTGCTCGAACAAATGGCTGTGGTGGGGGGTTTGTCATCTTGAAGTAGTTATTACTTAATTCAGTGAACAGGCATGATCTGGATTCCCTGTGGTTATCCGTCCGATGAGTGGAAAGTAATTAGAAAGAGATTTATTAGCATCGCAGGTTGGGATTCGCCGTAAACAACTACCCCAACGTTTTAGAATTTTTACCCCAGTCAGGACTGAACTCTGAAGGATTTTTGACAGAGTTGAAGAGTACAAATATGGGACAAAAGCAGAACAGAGCTGCCGGGCGTGCCGGAACTTTGAAATTGGAAAATCTGACGTGGTTGACGGAACCCACTTTGAATCGGTTACCAGCACTGTCTGTTCCTCCGACTATAATTTATACACAGCACAACAGCCATGTTTGTGACTACACGGAAATGTAAGGGTGTGTCCATGTGCAGTTCTATGGCGTGTTAGTGGTGAATTAGACAACGAAGACCTATAATAGTACACGTCTGCCATTGGTTGATATAAAACCGTTGATATAAGTAATTCCAATCTTGTACATATATTACATATATTGTTATCAGTCAAATATATTTATTTGTTTATTAAATCATAATACAAGCTAGATTCATTTTTTATTGATACAAGTAAATCCTAGTATAATCTTCAATTTATGGTTAGGTATTTTATTGAAGACTCATGCTCTAAACAAGACTATATTATATGATATGAACCTCGTTATTACGTGGTCACGCAACCCGCAATCAAGATTGAGATTTGATTCAGGAAAGCCGAAAAAGATTTGATAGGAGTGATACAATGAAAACCTGCCACAAGACACCAACATTATTGAAATGCAGTAGAATGACGCCATGAAGTTAGTGAATCTTTAATAAGTTAGATTCAGTTCGTTTAAGAACTGAAAAATACAAGAATCACTCTCAAATGTTAAAACTAAAAAATTTAGAAGTAATATTCATCAATGGCTACTAAAATTTTGGTTACATGAATTTAAATAGTTCTTGAAAAAGTAACCCTAATAGATTTATCCTTGTGGACTGAACTGATCCACATACAAAACTGAACTAAGAACCCACAACTGAAAAGCTTATAATCTAATCCAAACAAGTCTTGAATCCTAACTCAAAACAAAGTTTTAATTAAGCCCAAATATGAAAGAAAATAATAAAAATAATTAATATGTCATTAAATAGCATCAACTCTTCTTTCCTTATGTAGCTAGGATGAATAAGAATTCTTATAAAATCAGGATTCTAGAACATTAATTAATCATTGCTACCCTTGAAAATTATGTTTCAGCTCATTAAAGATTTTTATGGAACTAAAAAATTCACAAAACAAGCTGTCATATCCCTTTAGAAAAAAGATCCTTGCTAAATCGAAAGTTTACATGTCAAAAGGAAGTAAATAACAAAATTTGTTCAGCATGTTTTAACCTATATTGCAAGTCCTTTCCGAACTCTGATTCACTTGAAAATTTACCCCAATATAGACAAATACCTCTGGAATCTTTTAGTAAAGTTTCAACTCGATCTAATAGTTAGACTTGGAGTTATGCTGGATGGTAGAAAAGTTTACGCCAAAATCTGAATTTGACCTTGCTTGGGTCGTATCAGGGGCAGAGGCAGGAGGGTACGCAGGGGCCCGGACCCCTCTAAGACATTTTAAAATTTTCATTAGGTAATTAAGTGTGAGCTGGAGGTGTTAACTCTCCAGATCGTGCTTGCAATCTTGCCAAACAAGTTTGCCTTTTAGTTTTTATCTTTGTGTTTGTTCTGTCTTCTAGGTGGTTGCATTCCATGTATGGTTCCTTTAATTGACCAAGATACACACACACACAAAAATTATTTTCCAAGTCATTTATAATAATTTTAATTTATTTTTATGTTAAAATAAAATGAAAATGACATGCAAAATTTGATTGATATAATTTTTTTATTTTAAAAAGGTGGCCTTATTACAGTAATTAAATGTAACCTTACTTTTGAATTTTTATTTACTCTTGACCGACGTGAAAAAAAAAAAAAATAAGGTCATTACCTTGTGTAGCCTTAATATAAATCTTGCAGCCGATAAAAACACAAATAAAAACACAAATCATGAGTAAAATTTTTTTACAATAAGATTGAAGTAGAGTCACTAATTAATTTATCTTTCATCAAATAAAACAAGGTAACTTAAATTTAAAATTTAAATATTTTTTTTAATTTTGAGATGTTTGTTAATAATTTGATGATGTTTATATATATATATATATATATATATATATATACAGTTCTACCATTTTTTCTCATTTTGTTTTCTCAAATCTGCTAGTTCTACCAATTATTTTTTTGAATTCTTGTTATGATGATTTTTTTCTAATTAATTAGATATATTTTATTGGTTTATTTTGATTATGCTTAGATTTTTTTATGTTTTGTTTTAAGCAGAGCCACCAAAATTATCATTTTTTTCTCACAATATATGTTTTGATTTTAGAACATGTCATCCAATCATGTACCCAATCATTCAAAGTTAAAGAACATGTCATTGATTGTTGATTTATGTCAAAAATTGGTTGAAACAGAAAAATCAACAATTTATCCGCTAGTTGACAGGTTGATTCGACTTATTTTGACTTTTCCTGTTTTGACAACAACCACTAAACAAACTTTTTCAGTGATAAAGATTGTTAAAACAAGACTTCGCAATCGGATGGAAGATGATTTTCTTGTAAATTATTTGATTTCTATATAGAAAAAGAAATTGCTGAAAGATTCACAATTGATATGATAATTAATGATATCTATTTTATTAAAGAACAACGAGCACAATTAAAATAAATATGTAAGAATCATTCTTTATTATTTTTTTCTTTGTTTCAAAGTTTATCAAACATAAATAATGCTTCGCTTTAGCTAATGTTTCTTATATACTTTGTATGTTTATATTTGATAGATATAAAGACCAACAACATTAAAGAGATGGATTAATTATGAAGATGAAATTAACTTCATTACTTTGACTCAATTTGGTATTGCTCCAAACCTTTTACATTATAATAAGATCATTATATGTTTGTAGTAAGTTATTTGAATAAAACTAAATTATATAGGTTTTGTTTTACAACTCATGTACAATAAATTAAAAGAAATATTATATCTTATTATATTAATTTTGGCCCCATCCAATAAATAATTCTAGCTCCGCCCTAGGGTCTTATCACAAGGCAAAATAGTATCATTCCCTCCCTTTTCAAGATTCAAGATTCACCCTTGAATCTTGAATATGATTAGTAGCGACTTCATTAGCCTCTTGTTTAAGCCTTTAAAATTTCCTTATTGTTAACACCTTTCTCCAACAATACTGTAGTGACTAACAAGAATTTCAGATAAGCATGTCGTACTAACTACTTGCGTACATATTTTTGAATGATAACAACAAAGGCTCTCCTTCGTCTTTTATTTTTTTAGCATTGTACCTCCTTTTTCCATTAAGCTTGAAGATCATAGAATAATCTTCGACACTTATCAACTTCTTGTTCTAAACCCCATAAGTCATGGCTTAGTTTTTCGCATCCTTGAGCTAGAATCCTCATTCATTCCCTCTCTTTTTGCTGAATACATGACACAAATAGGAAAAATAAAAGAAGATGAAGACATAATAAGAATAGAGTTTACAACAGGAAGAGCAATGATTTAGACTTGAAATTACAAATCTGCCTTTTATTTGGACCAAAACTGATCGAAAACAAACAAATATGAAAGTGATGAAAATGACTCAAACAACAACCAAATATCCCAAATATGATGATAATATACTGGCAGGAACAAATTCAACAGAAACAAAACAAGTTTTGAAAGATAACGCAAAACAGACCTATTACGACAAGACAAAACTTGATTCTGGAACCTAAAAAAAATGATATTCAAATGATCTTAAGTTTAATAAATAGTATTTAGATACCAAGAAAACAACAAATCTCAGTTTATAGGTTGTTCTATTATGTATAGGTATCAAAACCCCTTGTATGATCAGTTTGCGGCATAATTGAATCTCCAATTAAAAACTCAACAAACCGATATTCAAACAAGACCAAATTAAATATATGATGTTATCTCACCCCTAATACACAGAATATGAATTTTCAATTGATTCTAAGGTGGTTCGCTTATGGTTCACTAAGAGTAGTGTTTCTACGGTAGAATTGAACCTCAAATTAAAATCTCAAGCAAATGATATCAAGATAAGCCCAAATTTTATAAATGTCGTGATCTCACCTCCAATAGAAAAAATATGAAGTTGCAATTGATTTTGAGGTGATTTTTTTATATTTTACTAAGAGTTGTGTTTTTGCGGCATAATTGAATCTCGAATTAAAACCTCAAGTAAAAGATATCAAAATAAGCCCAAATTTGATATATGATGCAATCTCACCCCCAATAAATAGAATATGAAATTTCAATTGATTCTGAGGTGTTTGCTTTTGTTCACTAAGAGTTGTGTTTATACGGCAAAATTGAATCATCCTTCAAATTTCATCTAATCTCTCTCTCTCTCTCTCTCTCTCTATATATATATATATATATATATATATATATATATATATATATATTCTTCTGATGTGATTAGAGATAGTAACAAGAAAAAAAATAACTTTTTTTTTGCTTAGATGACGCGGACACAAAGAACAAGAAGATGAACGACGCAAACATTAAAAAACTTAAAGGAACACAAAAAAAAATAAAAATAAGAGAAGGATATGACCTAGTTTTGGAGCTTAGCTCTGATACTAACTGATACAAATCTCGTGATCACGTGGTTATGCAACTCACAATCAAGATTATAATTTGATCTCGAAAAGCCGAAAAATGTCTAATTGGAGTGTGACACAATGAAAACCTACCCCAAGGCATCAACACTATTGGAATGAAGTAGAGTAACACCATGAAGCCAGTTAATCTTTGATAAGTCAGATTCAATTCATTCAAGAACTGAAGAATGCAAGAATCACCCTCACACGTTAAAAAATTCAGAAGTAATATTTATCAATGGCTGCTGCAATTTTGGTTACATGAGTTTAAATAGTTCTTGAAAAATTAACCCTAATTGCTCTACCCTTATGGGCTGAACTGACCCGCATACAAAAATGACCCAAAACCCTCAATTGAAAAACCAATAACTTGATTCAAACAAACTTTGAATCCTAGCTAAAAACAAAGTTTTAATTAAGCACAAACATGAAAGAAAATAATAAAAATAAATAATCTATCATTAAATAGCACTAACCTTTCTTTCCTTATGTAGCTAGGATGAATAAGGAATCCTTATAAGATATGGGTTCTGGAGCATTAATGAATCATTGCTACCCGTGAAAATCATGTTTCAGCTCATTAAAAATTATTGTGGAAGTAAAAAATTCTCAAAATAAGGAGCCACATCCTTTTAGAAAAAGGATTCTTGCCAAATAGAAAGTCCACAAGTCAAAAGAAAGTAAATAACAAAATTCATACAGTCTATTCTGACCTATATTGCAAGTCATTTTTGAACTCTGATTCACCTGAAAATTTACCCTAACATATACAAATACCTCTGGAATCTTCTGGTAAAGTTTAAGCTCAATCCAATAGTTGGATTTGGAGTTATGCTCAATAGTGTAAAACTAAACATTAGAAAATTTTACATCAAAATCTAAATCTAATCTTATTTAGATCGTATCACAAAGCTAAATCATATCACTATATTATGGTTATACACATGTTGGTCAAATCATTTGTTTTAGATGATCTTGACTTTTGGTCGACTACTCCTTCAAGTCGATTAAGGACTCTTTTAGCTTAGTTGATTTTTTTGATGCATAATTGATTTTAACTTTTTTATTTTTTTTTGTGGTGAATGATTATTATTATTTTTCACTTGAACTTTTATTTCAATTGTGTTCAAATAACGTGGTTTTATTATAAAATTTAATTAAATTTAACAAACTATTTTGTGAAATTACTCGTATAAAAGTGTTCATTATGAAATTTGGTAGGATAGATATATCACTATAATCTTCCTCTTGCAATAAAATGATTGATGTTGAAGAGTGCATTCTATTACAACATAACATATCAATTTAAATTACCGCATGTTGTTTGAAGTTTCATGATTATCTGAAAACTTACAATTACAATATAATCTGAAACTATTCGCAATGGTTTTACAGAAAATGTAAATATATCTGTAACAAAATACGAATAATAATGACATGGATCTTGACATGATAGGATAAATTTTGCTATGCAGTGGATTAAAAAAAGACAAGAAATTTAAAGCACTCTCGATTCTTCGAAGCATCCGGTTGAAACAAAGTCAATGAAGGTACTGATGCACGTACCTTGTACATAGACATAGCCTTTGATTCGGCTTTTGACAAGGCAACTAACTATCTTTTGTATTTTTCTATCATTCCTCATGCTTAGTTTTCAGTCAAGAACAAGATCCATCTTTGGATCCACTGCAACTGCATGAGGTGCTGCTAAAATTTCCAGGAAAAAAAAAAAAAAACACGCGTGGAGAAGACACCTGCCGGTGCCAAAGTATACATTAGTTGCTAGTCTGTTGCCTTCCATCAGCGACAAACATAATATGATCACCGTCTCTAATCAACTCAATGGCATCAATCTCAGCCCTATCCTTCCTCATTACTTTGGCAGGTGAGATCCTAAATTTCTTAGAACCCATCTCAAGCAATGCCCGAAAGCTATTTGGAAGTAGGGCAAGCTTTCCTGCAACTTCCCCCTTTTCGGGGCAACTAATTGTCACTCTAGCAGGACTAGTTCCATGATTATTATGACTGTTTTGGGACAGCAAGTCCTTCTCCCCCTTGTGGGCAGCTGACATCGTCCCAAAGAGGGAGTTGTGAAGATGATTAATTCTTCGCCTCGGACGGGTTTGGCTCGATGATCCATCTGTAGCTGGGAATGAACCTTCTTGGGACACTGGCCGAATTGCGGGCTCACTTGTAAGAGTGTCAAGGAATCGAGTTCCATGTTCCTGCTTCTCAGGAATGGCAGCCAAGGTTTGCTTTTTGGCCTCTTTACGAGCTTGGAAAATCAATTTTATTTCTTCGTGCCCTTGTTGGTCAGCTAGATCCCTTGGAGTCCAACCATGGCCATCTGGTTTGTCAATATCAGCACCTTGATCCAAGAGGAATCTGACTAATTCGGTGTTGTCTTCACTAACTGCTACGTGTAGTGCTGTGGTCCCATTGTCCCTGGGAATTGTCACATCTCCTCCATATTGAACAATTTCCTCGAGCAAGTTCAAGTTGTTTAGCTCTGCAGCAATGCAAGCAAAATGACCCACTTCTCCATGATGTATGCTGGCACCATTTTCTATCAGAAGTTTGGCCAGTGATTCATGACCTCCCACCATTGCCTCCCACAATGGTACATTTCCTTCTGAGTCTGCATTCACCTCCAAATAATTACATCACTTGAAATTATTTGAATCAATCACTCTTCGATCACAAATCTTTCAGAGTGACTAACGTTTAATGAGGAATTCAAATTATGTAATAACAGATAACCTAATATAAACTCTTTATTTGTCGATCGTTTAATGCTCTGATGAGAAGATCCTCATCAGAAAGATAATGCTTTAGGAGTTATGTCAAAGTATTAAGCAAATTATTCGCCAGATTGAGAAGGCAAGCTTCTGACATCAACTGAACAACTCCAACGACAGTTGACTAAAGAGGCCACGCTTAGAAAATTGCCCAGTTGTGTCTTAATTACATGGTAGTCGTCGACCCATGTCAAATGAGGTGACCTCATTTTGCAAGAAATTAATCTGAACAATATAATAAGAGAAGTCAACAAGTATACATGCACCACTAGTTTATATCCTTTTTTCCCCTTGAAAGAAGAATGAACAGGTCTGGATAATTGACTTGTTAACCTTCAATATATTATCTACAAATGAACAACTAGCAGGCCGTCAAGTTATTGCATTATTAATTTAAACTAAAGGAGAATGAGACGTCAACTAGCCAAATTAGGGCTTTGAGCTAAAAATGATTCTATAAACAGTCGTGACAGGTGACTGGCAAGCATGCCTCCATTTATAACCGAAACCTTCTATATCGCCGATTTCAACCTCGTATATAACTTGTTGGGCGTGTGCCGTGTGCATGCAACTATAATGCATAGTTGCAAATTAACTAAACAACTATAAACAGGCATGGTGTCATAAACTACACAGAGGATATAACTACAATGTTTGCAGTTATAGATCAATAAAAATAGTCTGCGAGTATAATGGTATGGCAAAAGGCAAATGACTCCAGCTAAAGTTTCCCCAATCATGATGGTTATGGCAATAGAATAGAAGATACCTCGGCAGTTAGGATCTACTCCATAATCCAGTAGAAGTAGCACACAGTTTTCACTTCCTTTGGACGCTGCTATATGCTAATGTACATAGATTAGAAGGAATAGCATCATTTGTGTTGTAGAGAGAAGCAAAGTTAAACTTTACATACCAGTGCTGACCTCCCATTGTTGTCTGCTTCGTTTGGATCCAGTCCCCGTTTCAACAACTGATGCAACAACAAATCATCTCCCCTTAGGGCTGCAATGCACAGACTGAGAGGTAGTTCCACTCTACCATGAGCTAGCATATTGGCTGTTTCCAGAAATACTCCCTCCATAACTGGGTCCTTCTGTTCTTTCAAAAACTGCACCACAAAGAATAGAGAGCAAACTAATTATGCTTGATGTAAAATATTATTACAGATTTTACATTCAGCATCTGGAAAAGATTTTGATTTTCTTGAAATCCCGTGTTGCAATTACCATAAAATTTTAAAATTTATAATTCAGGGAAAGTTTCGGATGCCGATACAAATTAATGCTACGGAGAGCTCCATGTGTAAGAAGATAGATCCATGTTGTGCAGATGTACAGACTGTCAGCAAGTTAAATGAGTTAACGCGGACCTGAAGGAGATTGTTCATGATTATGGTCCCGTCTTCAACATTTGCCTGAACAATAGTCAAGAATGTAGTACGGTTCATTCGTAGTAGTTGGCTCAATCTCTTGGTTCGCACTGTGAAGAGCTGTGGCCTGGAACAAAGTACTCCAATTTCACCGCAAAGATCACCGGTTTTTGCCTCACAAACAACCTGAATCCATCCAGCATAATTTCAGCAATCATTTAACTGTATACCTAGAAAATTCTTGTCATGAGCATTTCGTTTTAAGTTACGCGTCATTCTATGTGTGTTTGAGGGATAGAACTTGCCTGTTCGCCGCAAAGTACATCCTGCAATAAAAATTAACTGAATTATTGAATCATATGTAGCGCTATTCGGTAAATATGCTGATAAAATCAACAGACTGAGCCTCTTTTTAACTCTACAATCACAAACATAGAATATGGAACAATCCAATCCAAGCAGAAGAGTTGATTTTTACCACAGCACCAGTAAAAAGTATATAAAAGTCTGTTGGTGCTTCATTCTGCAAGATCACGTCTTCATTGGGAGGAAAATACTCTGCTTCCATCTCAGAGACCTTTAAAATTCAATGATAGAAACAAAAATCCTACATAAATATACAGATAAAGAAGGGAAAAAAAAAAACAAATGGAGAAACAATCAAGAGAAGGAGGTTATGGATGCTTTACTGACTTACCAACTGGAAAAGCAAGTCATTTGAAACCCCCCGAAACAAGTAGACCTGTTCCACAAGAGAGTAGAATAGATAATGTGAAATGCTTGACCGAATGGCTTTTGGAAGCAAATCAAGAGTATCTTGCTGCTGCAGTCCCTCTGAATCCGTCCTGAACTTCAAGCACAAATGTGCAACAATCTGATCTTGTAGGCGAGGAGGCAGCTTGTTCCTCTGAGCAAAACTTGAAGCAGATTGTACGGTATCTCTCTGGGAGTTCGAATTTAGAAGGTCGGTCGTGATTATAAATAATAAAAAATCAGAATTTTTATATGTAAATCCATTACACTATTGAACTAAATCAATAAGTAGTAATTACTCACAAATCTTCTAGTTCGACTAGTCGCATGCACAACCAAGTTCGTCATGTTTCCAATCAAATATGCTGTCAATCCAAGGTTGAAGAGCATGTAGAAGATGTCAAATATCATCTCGCTTGTGTTCACAGGATGCAAATCACCATAGCCCACAGTTGTTAGAGTAGTAATAGACCAGTAAATGGAAGTCACGTATCTTCTCCATATACCCTGCTCTAGGAAATTGTCTCCTAGGGCTGCTCCAATCCATGTGCGATGTGGATCATGGTAGCGTGCAGCAATAAGATAATAGAAGCATCCAGCAGAGTGTACTGCAAAAAGAGTGACCTACAGGGAGAATAGAAATCCTGATAAATCATAGCATTTTCTAGAAAGAATACATTTCCATTCATATTAATCTTAATCTTATCTTGGAACACTTACACATAGAAGTTTAACACATCGAACCCCGAAATAGTTATAGTTCCTGTCTTTCTCCAATCTATTGAAAGAGACATTTAAGGGAGTCATCAAAACAAACCGGACGTTTCATAGAGGAGCTAAATAAAAATATTGAGCCAAAAATATGATTTTTTTCCCTTTTTTTATTTAGAAGGCTAGTTAGCTGAGGAAAACTATTTACCTAGAAAACATGGCACTAACTCTTCGGAGACGCCAAAGGCGAAGCATGTTGAAGAAGCCATAGGACTGTAATGGTTTGGGGGAGATCTTCCGTGCTAGCTCTGTTGGGATTGTGGATATGATATCCAAAGCCAGCCAAGAAGATGCATACTTCCAAGCAATCTTCTTGTGATCATCAATGAGTAGGTAGGTGGCTTTGTCAAGGTAAGCCACAAAGAAGGTTAGAACAATATCCACAGCAAAGAATCCATTGACAACGTTATCACAGATGGAGAGTGGGCTCTGTGGTTGTTTGAGAAAGCCAAATTCGAAAGGTGATACCCAAGCTGTATAGATGACCAGAAGAACGAGAAATGTCTCCCAAATTCTGCAAGATCAACCATTTTAAAGCTTAGGCTGATTGTTTAGCAATCAAACGAGTTGTTTACTTTTTTTCTTTCTGCTGTTTGTAATGCTCTCTCAACATATATACTACTACACCAGACAACAACAACCAAGCCTCATCCATAAACTAGTTGGGGTGAGCTATATGGATCCATTGGCGCCACTGTGCACGATCACATGGCAAATCCGCCTCAATATCAAGAGATTTTAAACAAACTAAAAGGTCAGGTAACAAACCAAAACCTGGCAGCAAATTGTTGACTGTCTGTAGAGCTGAATACATTAAAAATGATAAGAAGTTTCTGATTTTCATCTAACAACGGTGAATGCATTTAAATTAGCTTTCAAAATCCTCCTTCCATTTCCAGACATGAAAAGGTAGAAGAATTCAAAGAAATTGAAAATTGGGTAAAGCAAAAAGTGGTTGCGAATGCTGTTCAATATACAAGTCAAACACTAAGATTTTCAAGGCCAGAACACCTTTAATTTAGTCTGACAATTCAACAGAAGAATTCTAATCTAATGCTATTTAATAGGATCTGCCACTTTTGGAATACAATTCCAAACCCAGATCACCATTATCACAAAATCAACAACTAAAATGGAAGGGTGATCTTCTGTTTCCATACAGAAGCAAGGGCAAGAAGGATACTTGGCTGCCAGGAACCTAAGCAAGAAACAGGCCCAAAAGCCTGGGCTCGATATTCTAAACAATAAGTTGTGGTAATTGGTAAAACAGCAACATATATGAAAAGAAAATTAATTTACTGAAAAAAGTAGGAGTAAGAAAGGGAAACAAAAAACAGACGGCAAGAAAAGTCCCAAGAGGCCTGGGAGGAAGCGGGGAAGAAACCATTATAAAAAAGAATGACAAACAAAAGCAAAAGAACTTTAATTAAACCACTCCTCCCTAGCAGCAGTAGCCATTCACAAAATGTCACCAGACCAATCAACGGCGTTGTTTTCCACATCTCCTTGTATAAAAACAAATAAACTAGCAAGTCGGAGTAAAAACCAACCAAGCATCATTGAAGTGTATACATGGTTAACAAGAAGGAAGAAGAAAAAAAACCAATCAAAGTCTTGGGACCAAGAAAGAAGACAAGATTTCAGGAGACATGATCACCTGTAACGACGGTCATAAGGCGATACAATGAACCTATTGAGCTTAACTCTTCGGTTACTCCTTGCACCGAGTGAAGGCAAAATCCCTGTCGAGAGACTGTAATGGCTACCGTCTCTTGACAGCTGCTCTAACTCCTTTTGCCCACATACTGAAACCCTGAAGACACCTCTGTTGCGCTGCAGAGTGTCCATTCTCTGCTGCTACGATGCTGCACTCGTGAGAGAAAAAAAGAAAGAAGAAGAGAGAGAGAGAGAGCTCTTTCTGTTTTCTTGGTTTATGAAATTATTACGACATGTTGCGGTTTCCTCATCCGTGATCCTTCTTTATTTATAACACCCTTTGCCACCGTTAGTAATTTCTTCCCATTATCTTTTTATTAGTCAACTTTGTATTTTAAATCATTTGGATTTTATTTTTTATTACCAAAGGTGAAATACCTCTTGTATTTTAATGTCAAAAGGTGAAACTTTCTTTCCATTATCTCTCTCTCTCTCTCTGTACAAATATAGTATGGAATATTATGTTTTTTTATACATCTATATTTAGGAAGGGCAAGATTTAAGAATAATTTCATCTCCACTTCACTAATCTACAGAATTCTAATTAAAAAAACTCACTCTACATGAAACATCCTTTATAGTATATGTCGACCAACCCCTTGAAAAGCCAGCCATGGCGACGAAGAAATCATGTTTTTACTCTATTACTTGAGTAAGCATGGCCTCAATATAGTCCTCCACTGAGGACAAAATTAAACACAGAACTAGACAATACTGTGAAACATACAGGATTTTAAGAAGACAGAAATTGAAGGCAACAATATTAATTAGAGCTACACTTATTCTCAGTTGAAAGACAGCATTACAGTTGTTATAGATCAATGATGGGGCAATATAGGTATAAAAATGTTAGGAACTCACGATGGAAGGTTCATTGATTTTCCAACTAAGAAGGTTCTACTCAGAGAACATTATGTTGGGCATTTCCATGGTGGAGGATGATTGTTGAATGAGAAAGTTCTACTCCACGAACAATTTTAAACTCGAGCACGAGTTCCAAATCACCATCACACCCATTTCTGCCATAATTAACTTCATCAGTACCGGAAGAATGGAGAGTTTAAAACAATGAATAATTAGAGGTATTAATTACCAGATGCCTTGTCTTGTAAATTTGTCAAAGCCCAGACCGATTGAGCAAAAAAGCTTTCAAATAAAACATTAATCAAAGTTTGTTTGATATTATAGTAGTTTTTATTTTTGTAATTTAAAAAAAATTATTTTATAAAAAATATTTTTATTTGAGGTTGGTTTGGTATTTATATATGTTTGATTAAAACTGTGGTTGAAATTGAAGTTGAACAAAAAGTAGTTTAATGTATTTGGTTAAAAATGTTTTTCAAATTAAGGTTATAAAATAATTAATATATATATATATATTAATAGTTTTTAATTTAAATATTGTAGATTTAACTATTGTTATTATATCATGACATAAATAATACTTTAAATAAAATATTTTTTATTATTTCGTTAAACTATCTACAATTCCATCACGTATGAAATCAATCCGAAAAGGTACAGTTTTCTTGGTATTTTAAGCACGTAACAACATTAGGTAAAATATCATCATGAACAAAATTGGGATTGCGATCAAATTCTGTAAATGGTACATCATCAAGCGATCTCCTTCTAATTTATGTAGTGTTAATTAAATAATATTAAACATTAGTTTTTTGAATAAAACACAATTAAAAATAAAAATATAATAATTTTTTAATTTTACTGGGTTGAACTCGGTTCAATACATCTAACTTTGAACCGAATCTGGTCCAGCCGGAATAGTAAAGATATTCTCTATTATTCACGTGAATAGTAATAATTAATCCAAAGTGAATAGTGGATAGTGAATTAATTCACTTCCACGGATAGAAAAAGAGGAACAATGAAGAGTGAAACCCTTCATTATCAAGATGCAAGAGGCAGGAGAAGGGGAGAAGCAGCTCTCAAAAGCACAAAGCTCTCAATTGCTTTGGACAACTATGTGGTTTCAATATAAATTATAAGGATCTCACAGTAAATTAAGTTTTAACATTACTAAAGATTTTATTTATACAATTTGCTTTAGTTAAAACTACCGCGTAGAAAAACAACCTCTTGGACTCAAAACCAGAGCGACCACAGGCCTCAGAAATACCTCTGTGAGCTAAAATTTTTCTAGGGGCCAGAACGTTATGCATGACTTTTACGTAGGAAATGGCGCACGTTCGGAGGAACTTGAAGATACCTAATCTAGCTCCATGAAGTCAACTCTCCATCTCTAACCCCGCTTTGTCAAAGAATATATGCAACCTGGAGCTGCAAAGCCATATGATAGGTGCTACGAACAGTGAAATTCCCCGATTAATTTAGAATAATGTCAAATAAGTTGATCTGAAGCATGTCTAAAGTTCCAAGGGATTTGAAGAATTTGTGGAGCTTCAAAAGGCTGAATAAGGGAAGAATTCCAGACATCTCCATGAGGAAGTAAAAGAGAATCAACCGTAGCTGTATCGAGCCATCTCCTTGATCAAAATATATCTCATTTCCATCAATCGTTTCTTCTCTTTCCATCCTTCTAACTTCTTGCAAACTTTATCCCGAATTGAAGGAGAACACAAGCTTTTTTAACTAGCCAACAATAGCAGGAAGACCTAGTTAGCTTATTCTGACGCTTCACTGCCTTAGTATCATCCTTTCTTGGATACAAGGAATTTTTTGTATGGGCATGGAAATATTTTTCCTCCTTTTCTTCTTCTCCTCCTTGCCGGGTTTGGCTAGGTTAAATGCCGGGTCTGGTTGGGCCATTTTCATATTCCTTTTCTTATTTTATACTCCCCCTTGTAGGGTTAGGCAATCTTAAATAGGAATATAATTTTAGAGTAATGAAAAATTAGGAACTAGAATGGAAATTGAGGGGAAAATGATCTAAATATGGATGCCAACGAGCTCTAATGGTATCCTTCCTTAATGTTGTTGTAATTATCTTGACAGGCTCTTTTTTATGATATGGAACGTGTACACGGTAGCACTTCGGTGGCCTGTTCTTTCTTTTTTCTTTCTTTCTTTTCCTTTCCTTTTCTTCCTCATCTCCTCAATTCCCACATCTAAATTTCTTTCTCCCTTCTCGAGTGCACCAACCTTCTCTTCTCCTCTCTTGCCTTTCTTTTGGGCTCAGTTGGGCCACGAAATAGGCTTGGTTGGGCTTTTTTACAGGCTCGGTTAGGCTTTTTTAGGTTTGGTTTGGTTATTTTTTTGTTTTTCTCTTCTCTTCCTTTCATTCTTCTTTTTTAGTTTGAGCCTAATTAGGCTTCCATCATTAGTTGAACCATCAATATTTAAAAATGCTTGCATTTCAAAGACTCTTTTTATTTCCAAATTAAGAATGTAGATATGAAGAATACTTTTAATGGGGACTTGTGGAGACTTTTTACAAAGGTCATTTTTATGGAGAATTTTTAGGACAAAATCATATGATGAATATAGTTTCGAGAAGGTTATTGAATGAAGATATGTAGATTTTGTATTAAGAATTCATAGATTTTGTTTAAAGATATGTAGATAAGTATTATCATGGTGAAGATCATATGAACAATTAGAGAGATAATGCTCTTTTTTTCATTGAAAAGTTCAAAAGATTTTTTATTGTAAATGGAGCTACAATTCCTAAAAATTATATGATCCTGGACAACACACTGTGGGATATGATGACCTCTTTCCTTTTTTACTCAAGTTGTGTTTACTTCTTTGTGAACGATTAGAGTTAATCCTTGGTGATTAATCTTTCTATCTTAATTTTTAAGGCATAACAATTCTCAGTATCATGTTTGTTAATATGATGAATCAGACAAATTTCATTAAGATTTCATGTGTTCACATTGATTTTCATAAGAAAATATATTACACAAATTCTTTTCCCGTGATAAAAATCAATACCTCATTACGAGTGGTGGTTATGAGCTCAAGAAATATTAGTTAATCACAAATGGATCATCATTTTAGATTCCTTTTTTATTCTCTATGGTTGTAAGAGACTAACACTAAAAAGATTTTCCTCTCTATTATTTGAAATGTGAGTGTTATTGTCTAGTCATGCTCTTTTTTTACTCGAATGTAATTTTTCATTACTTGTTTTATTTTAATAAGAGTTTGGTTAGGAAGATTATACGATCATTCTCATAGTGAATTGTTGTAAATCTCACAAATTAGGGTTTTAATGGAAATGAGATTATCTGATATTTCTCATAGGAGAATTGAAAAAGAAAAGAATTATTGTCAATTATAGAAACTTTGCACTTATTTTTGGGATTCTAAATCATGATTATGGTCCATATGAAATCCTTACAATTAAAATATCTTTTAATCCAAAGTCTCCCCATAAGGCATATTGATAAAATTTTCTTTTCTAATTGCTTAATTTTATTAAAGCTTTTGAGATTGAATGTGATATTTTAGAGATATTGAAACTATTTTAATGCAGAAAAAAGACTAATAACTAATTTTAGTAAAAAGCTTAATGACGAAATATTAAATTATTTTACCTATGATAATGAGCTTTACACTTTGATGAGAACTTTGAAGACTTGACAACATTACTTGTAGCCTAAAAAATTCATGATATATACCAATCATGAGTCATTAAAATATCTTAATTATCTTATGTATGATTAAAAAAAAAAAAAAAAAACTTTATGCTATGCTAAGAACTTCAGAGACTTTGTTATAATACTTGTGGCCTAAAGAGATTGTTATCCATACCAATCCTCAGTTATTTGAAACATTTATTAAATTGTTACATTTTCAATTAAAACTCTCATCAATTCCCTTTTCTTATAAAACTAATGAATTTATTAAAATTCACCTCATCACGTGACATAATATGCTAGGTAAATGTTTGTTTCTTTACATAATATATTTTATCAATTGGGTTTTATGTGATGCAAAAGAGGGATCTTATGGGATTTGATGATTTATATGGGAAAGATAAATCATATGAGTTTTACTTGACTATTTAACATTTCTATTAACTTAAACTGACTATAGGATTTGATTGAGAAAAAAAAAAAAAAACTTTCATTTATTCCAACACCAAGTTTAACACATGTCATGTCACTGAAGTGGTGAGAGTTTTGTTTTCTAGTTTTTTGAGATGGGATGGTGGCCGAGAGGTGAAATAAACATAGATAAGGGTAATTTAGGTATTTACAAAAATTCATTGTGCGGCTATTATTTGATAGTGTGCCCATAGCATTTTTACAGGTATGTAAGCAGATCCTCCTCATACAACCAAATAATAATAATAATAATAATGTACTTAATTCCCTAAGGTGAATGCTCCTAGCTAAATAAACTAATCTTGAAGGTGATTATAGGACTAAATGTGGTAGTGTATTTTGTAGGTAATAATGAAATTTGGAAGGTATTGGTTTTGGAAGCTATTTTTTTTATAAAAAAAAAAATTCTAGTATGTAGAAATTTATTGATTCTAATTAACTCAATCAAGCCGGGTTGATCTCTTAAAAAGTAAAATTTTTTTAATAATTATATAGTTTATTCATGAGTAAACTCAAAATTTTATTAAAATAAAAAAAGCATTTCATAACGTGACCCAACTACCATTTTATTGTTGATAGATGAATGGCTTGAATTTACATCAAAGGAAAAGCATGTAAAGGAGGGTTGATTATGGCCTTTTCCTTCTCTTCCTGTCTCTCTTTTTTTCAAAAAGCAACTCTAGTTCAACAAAATAAGTCTACATTAACTTTTTGTACCGATGGTTCAACTGGGGGAGGCTGAGCCGTAAATTACCCTTCTGTCCCTCCTTCTACCTAGTCACAAGATAATCTGCCCAGTATTGGATCTAGGGCTAGCTAGGGTTATTGTGCCGACTGCATGAGGTCCTGTAGCATTAAATGTCGGGGAAGACATGATGCCAATAATTGTGATTTATATCGACCTCTATCACGGGTTTAAAGTATCCATTAAAAACAAATATAAGGACGCAATGTTTACACGCTAGTGCCCGCCTTGGATTCCACGACAGTTTTTATATATATGTATAGATATATATAGACACACACATACATACATACAAACATACACACACAATTGTTAAACTAAATTATATTTCATAAAATTTTAAAATTTATTTATTTATTTATTTAAAATTAATTTTTTTAAATATTTTTAAATTATTTTGATGTACTAATATCATCAGATATAATTTTTTAAAAATAAAAAATATTTATTATTTTAATATATTTCTAGATAAAAAGTACTTTGAAAATTAATTGTTATCACACTTTCAAACACATACATAATAGCATTGTAAAAAGTTTTAAACAATGGTTATTTTCTAAAATGTTTTTTTAGAATATATTAAAATAAAAAATTTTATTTTTTTAAATTATTTTTACATCAACATCCTAAAAAGATTCAAAAAATAAAAATATTAATTTCAGATAAAAATAAATAAATTTTAATTAAACACCATTTGAAACTTCATTACAAACATAACTTAAAGAATATATTTATTTTTGTGATTGAAGTTAAGTTTTGTATGGAAAAACTAAGTACTAGAAAAAACAAGAAAACCTAGATTTTAAATTTGAATTTTGTACATAAATATTTCTCATGGTTGCATGCGGGGTTGTGGTCGCCAAGACGTATTCAGTGTCAATTTTTTTTTTCATTTGTTTTGAGAATGATTGGCATGGCTTTTTTTTTACTTTTTCTTTTTATCATCAAAAGTATTTGGGTCAGTTTGCTCGTATCTCGATTAATCTTATAGGCCTTAAAGTTAACGATCTATAAACCTCCAGTAGCCATCATATAAGCAATCTCAGGGCTCAAACTTGAAACCATAGAAAAAACAAATCTCTTAATTCTAAATTTTTATTATTGGACTGCTTTCTAAATAATTACCTTTTTTTTTTCATTTGTTTTGAGAACGATTGGCATGGCATTTTACTGAGATGTGACCGGGGAGTGTGTGATTTTTATTTTATTTTATTATTATTATTATTATTTTGCGAGTGTAACGCCAACAATGCGCAAACAAAAGTTCAATTTTGTTTCTCTTGTGCTTTCCACTTTTTACATTTCAAAGCAATCATTTCATGTGCTCTTTACCCCCTCTATGCCAATAAAACAAAAGCTTTGTCTCTGAGGAATCAGCTACCTCACGCGGAATATTTTAGTCAATATGATCGTGCTGGTGGCGCCACTTGTAACAAGTCAAGGAAGCAGCCGAGAGAGTTCCGCACAGAACTTCGTAAAATAGGATGGTCCCAGGTAACTGTCACCACCGCCGGGGAGGGACGGAGCTCCAGAAATATCTCCGGCGTGTCATTGTCGGAATGACAGTTCATCTTACTTCCTGGAAACAGGACACAGCTGAAACCTGGAAAATCGGTTTGAAGCTTCATTTTTTCTTTTCATTATTTTCTTTCTGTCTTGGTTACAAAGGAACACCGATGTATGCTACTAGAAGAGTTGGCAACGATGATTTTTAAGATGTTTGTAGTCTACATCCCATCACAGATGTAATGGAATAGATATGACCTATAATTTAAGCCAATCAAATAGTTAGGCATAACATTAATTAAAATATATTTATTATTAATAAAAAAAAATTATCTATAATACTTATTTATATTTGATTAATAAATTTAAAGTAAAAATAAAATTTAAAAGATAAAAATATTTTGTAAAAAAAATATAAAATTATTGTAATTATGAAATTTATATTACATCAAATCACTGTTTCTAAATATTCATGGGTAATGTTCTATTAAGAATGGATTAGAATTAATGAGATTGTTACATATTTTGTTCTTTTCTTTACGAAATGAAACAGTTACTTTCATAATATGAGATATGAGAGATTGTTGAGAACAAAAATGATTTAACAAAATAGATATACTCCATACTATAATGTCTAAATCAGAATGTTTTTTTTATGAAGGGATGATAATTATATTGAGAAACTGGTTATTAAAAGATTAAGTCAAACCACTTATGAATTTTCTAATATCTGGGAATCATGACAGATTGTTAAACATTATACTTGATATATATATATATATATATATATATATATATATATATTGTTGAATTGATAGTAAATTAATTTTTTTTATTTAGAATTGTAATTTATATTTAATTCAATTTATTAGGGAATTTCATGAATCATGCACAAAAAAACTATTAATCAGAAATTAAAATGAAATAATTAATCAAGTATGACTTGATTGTAAATAAGTTTTAGAAAATAAAAACTCCAATGTAATTACTAAAAGGGATTATTACAATTTTAGATATAGAAAAAAAATAAAGTAGAAACTTGATTAAAAAAAATTATAAAATTATCCTGAAATAATACATGATATAATTTAAAAAGCAGATTAATATTTTGACATTTATAAAGTTTTCAAGTTTTTCTATAAATAAAATATTATTCCTCTTATTTTTTGTACAACATACACAAGAGAGAAAATCTACATAAACTAAAGAAACACCTCAAACAAACAAAAAAATTTAGCTCTCAAAGGTATAACAATCTCTCTATTCTAAAAGAGTTTATGTGATTCCTCACTGGTGATTCATGTGGATTATCAATAAAAGTCGAATGCTTGGATCACTTGTGGTTTATAACAACCTAGCTTTGCAGTAATTATTCAAAGATGAAAGAGCATTTTTAGGGCGTTTGGCATTGCGGTCTAAAAGTGGTTTTCAAAAAATTTGAATTTTTTTTTTTTGCTTTAAAGTAATATGTTTTTGATGTTTTCAAATCATTTTGATGTGTTGATCTCAAAATGATTTTTAAAAATAAAATAATATTATTGGCATGCTTTTCTGAGTGAAAAGCACTTTGAAAAACAACCTCAACCACACTCCCAAACACGCATAGGTAATCTTTGTATACTCCTATAAATTTTACATTTAATGTTTCCACTATGTATATGTTTTTTGAGTAACCCAATAATGGTACCAGAGTCATTATTAATTGCATGTTTTTTAATTGTTATTGGTGTTAATGGTAAATTAAAATTATGTGCAAAATTGTTTTTTAATAAAATATTATTATTGTTTTTTAATCCTGGTTATTGTCCCGATCAGATTTGGACATATTTTTTCCGTCCAGTCAAAAAATTTTAAAAAAATTAAGTGGTTACGCCTCCACTAACGGCGACCCCAAGCTTTGGCGCAGGGCAAAAGGGTTGCTACCTTACCAGGAGCAACGCCTTGTGCTGCTGCTAGCATCATTGCGCGAGGCAGCTGCCTCACATAAGGGATGATGCATGGCAAGAGAACAACCCCATGCTCTTATTGGCGGCCTAGTGTAGTAGCAGCCAAGGCTACCGTTGCTAGGCACGCTGCCAGTGATGGGTATTGTGCGCACTGTCGGCGACTACAAGGAGAAGAAAAGGGGACATAATTATGATTCTAACCTTAAGCTTTGTTTGGATGTTTTTTAGGGGTAGAATTATGATTCTATTCTTACAACTTATACTTAATAACATCTAGGATATTATTATATTTTCTCCTTTATATAAAATACAATACTGATTTTATATTTTCAAATTAAAACTCTAAACTAAATTAAGAGTAGAAATAATTTTCCTATTAAGATTAGCATTGAATTAAAATGTTTAATTCAATTTTTTTTTAGTTTTGTAATATCCTAATAGGATTATAATTTAATTAAAATTTTTAATTAAATAATCTATAGAAAAATGATTTTTTTTCCCTAAAATAAAGAGAGTTTTTAAGTTGGAGATTTTTATTTAATTAATTCTAAAATAGTTTAGGATATTAATAAGAATTTTAATCTAATTAATTTTCTTATTAAATTCTAGAAAAAAAATCAAATAAAAACATGTATTAAATAAAATTTATTAAGTTTTAAAAAAATAGCGAAATGGACATGATTTAATATTTCTAAATGTTAGAAATATAATTTTTTTTACATACACATAAAATCAATAATTACAACTAAAGCATGCAATATATTTATTTTATGTATATTAATATGCTATTAGGCATGATGGATGATTATGGAAATTTAAAGACTAACGTAATTGTGTTTTTAATGGTTGAATGATTATAATATTAAATAGGGTATGCGTGTTCTTCCTTTTTCTATTTTAATTCTAGGGTTGTAAATTTATTTTTTTCATCTAATTCCACTTGAATACAACTCTAGGTTTCTTATTAAATTATGTAAATATTATGTAATTTAAAAATATAAAAATTTAGGTAGAAAAATTATTTTGTAATCCAATGTGAAAAAAAAAAATGGCAATGAATGATACAACCATAGTGCTCGCAAAGGACTTATGAATATTTATAGCGGCTACCTAGGTTTTGTCCACATAATTTCCTTCAATGACTTGAGAGAATTAGTTTAGATATTTTCATAATCATTCAATTAGAAATGCATGCTAGGAGTATGTTAATATATAATTGTTATGTATTATATATCAATTATGCCATTAAATGATACCTAATTAAAAATTGATAATAAATCCACATGATTTGTTGCTTTCTTCTAATCATGGATAAGTTGTTGAAACACTAAAAGTTATCATTAATCGAATATGTTTAATGCTATAAAATTAGATTTTACTAAACAAACTTATATGATTTGGATGAGTTATGTAAACACCCAAAGAAAAAAAAAAACACACACACACACACACATATTTAGAGAGAGAGAGAGAGATGGGAAATCGGCAGCGACGCAATCTTCGCTGCCGATGCCGAAATCGACAGCGACGCAGTATTCGCTGTCGATTCTGGATTTGGCAGCAACGTAGCCTTCACTATCGATACAGAAATCGGCAACGACACAGTTTTTCGCTGTCCATTTCTTGATCAGCAGCAACGCAGTTTCTGCTGCCGATTTCTGGATCGGTAGCGACGCTATTTTTGCTGTCGAAGCAGAAATCGGCAGCGATGTAGTTTTCGCTGCCGATTTCTCAATCAACAGTGACGCAGAGCTGGGAGGGAGGGGTAAAACTGGTTTTAGATAAACCAAACAAGGATAAGAACACACCTAAACCAACCCCCAAACAACCCATTTCATTTGATGGGTAGTATAAATACAAAGAGGGGAGAGAGAATGATCCATCTTCTTCCCAAACCAGCAGCTGCATGCCCTTCTTCCCTTCCCCTTTCACAACAGAAACGTGAATCAAACCAGTAGAGATTGCCTTGTGAACTTGTGAGGGAGAGATGAGACCTTGAGAGAGGAGTGGGCAGCTGCATAGAGGAGAGGAAAAAGAGAGCTGGAAAACGTGAGAGGAAGAAGAAGGAGGAGAACCAGCAGCTGAAGAGAAAAGAATAGTGTCAAACCTTCCTCAAACTTAGTTAAATTCAGAAGGTATGGGTCATGAAACTCCCTTTCCTCTTCCCCTTAAAATTAGAAACGAAAATGAAGAAGAAAAACCCTAAGAAAGAACATTGATCTAAGACCTAAGCCAGCTGTGAAGGAAGCTGAAATTAACTAGGAGAACAAGCAAACAGAAGTGAAATAAAGTCAATTTCAGAACATCTAACAAATAAATTAAATGGAAGTAACAAATCATAATAGAGGGCTGGTTTTAACTATGGGATAGGCCAGCATGCATGTGTGTGTTCTGCTGGGGTTTTGTTAGGCTGAATTTAGTGTGTTCTGCTGGGGTAATTAATGTGTTCTGCTGTGATGATGTTGCTGGAAATAATGTTTGCTGGAATTAATGTGTTCTGCTGTGAT
This sequence comes from Populus alba, assembly GCF_005239225.2. Lineage (NCBI taxonomy): Eukaryota > Viridiplantae > Streptophyta > Magnoliopsida > Malpighiales > Salicaceae > Populus > Populus alba. The sequence goes on along the minus strand of NC_133301.1, from coordinate 8,700,407 downwards.
GATGTTTGCTGAAATTAATGTGCTGGAATTAATGTGTTCTGCTGTGATGATGTTTGCTGAAATTAATGTGCTGGAATTAATGTGTTCTGCTGTGATGATGTTTGCTGGAATTAATGTGTTCTGCTGTGATGTTGTTGTGCTGGAATTAATGTGTTTCTGCTGGAATTTATTGAAAGATCATATGCCGTAATTGATGGTTTTCCATGTGTGTGTTCTGCTGGAATTTTGTTGAAGAATTATGTGTTGAAATAGATGGTCCCGATTTGTGTGTTGTGCAGCGAAATTCTGTTTCGCTGCCGCAACTGAACCTCCTGCAGCGAATTGATATTCGCTGCCGATTTGTGTGTTGTACAGCGAAATTTTGTTTCGTTGCCGCAACTGAACCTCCTGCAGCGAATTGATATTTGCTGCCGATTTGTGTGTTGTGCAGCGAAATTCTATTTCGCTGCCGAAACTAAACTTCCTGCAGCGAATTGATATTCGCTGCCGAGTTGTGCGTTGTGCAGCAAAAAAAATTATGACACCAACAGCGATGCAGTTTTCGCTGCCGAACTGACTGCCGACAGCGAAACAGTTGTCGCTGCCGAACTAGCAGCCGGCAGCGAACCAGTTCTCGCTGCCGAATTAGGCAGCCCGCAGCGAACCAGTTCTCGCTGCCGATTTCTACAATAAGCCTCCTAGGCAGGAATGACTTAAATGCTAGTAACAATTTCATGATATGATGGTGTAAAATATGGAACACTTGAATGTGAACATATGAACTCTTGAAATAAGTGTGATGATGAATATGATTCAAAAATAAAATAAATACAACTGTGCTGATTTGTGACCATTGATGTCTTAGGTGGTGTAGTCGGGATTGGACCATCATCAAGACAGGAACGACCCATAGGTGGAGCAGGTAGGTGACTTGCACCTTTCTTTTTCTTACGTTGAATCTTGAAATATTTTAACTTGAGTACTAGCATATTGTTAGAACCGATATTAGATTGTTGAACGCTTAAATGTTGATTAAAGATTGATTAGCTTCAGCTAATGGCATCCGAATGGATGGTCGAGACAAAAGAGTGATTAACTTCGACTAATGGCATCCAAACGGATGGCCGGGACAAAGAATGATTAGCTTTGGCTAATGGCGTCCGAATGGATGGTCGGGATGAAGGATTGATTAGCTTCGGCTGATGGCATCCAAACGGATGGCCGGGACAAAGAATGATTAGCTTTGGCTAATGGCGTCCGAATGGATGGCCGGGATGAAGGACTGATTAGCTTCAGCTAATGGCATCCAAACGGATGGATGGCCGAGATAAAAGAGTGACTTCGCTGGCGATGCAGAAATCGGCAGCGACGCAGTTTTCGCTGCCGATTCTGGATCGGCAGCGACACAGTTTCGCTGCCGATATAGAAATTGGCAGCGACGCAGATTCCGCTGCCGATTCTGGATCGGCAGCGACGCAGATTCCGCTTCCGATTCTGGATCGGCAGCGACGCAGTCTTCGCTGCCGATACAGAAATCGACAGCGACACAGTTTTCGCTGCCGATTCCTTGATCGGCAGCAATGCAGTTTCTGCTGCCGATTTTGGGATCGGCAGCGACACAGCTTTCGCCATGGAATCCGGATGGATGGCCAGGACAAATGAATGACTAGTTTTGGCAAATGGCATCCGAAAACTTGTGTATCTATATGTACTACTAGTTGTTATAGCAAATACATGAAGAAAATATAATTGTTAATGCTTTATTTAATTGCCAAACCGTTAGTTACCATTCTTATTATTATTAAGTATTTGCATTCTCTTAAATGTTTGTATTGCTGCAGGGACTTCACACCAACGAGATGTCTAGGAAACCCGATACGCGGGAACCTACTTTTGCAAGGAAATATTAAATGTAGATGTATTTTAAATCACAATGTATTTTGTATGGATCAATGTACTGAATGTTTAACTTTTATTAGATCATTTTTGTTTAAAATTGTGATGACTATTAGTAGGATAAGACTGCAAACTCATGTCTATGTATATATTTTTAATATGAACTTCAAATCAAGCAACCTTAATATTACGTGTTTGTGTAAGATTCACTTTGAAATGAAATGTTGATTGTATGGATTGTATTTTGATGATGTGAGGATTTAGATTCATTGATTGCCGGCACCATGTGGATTGAATGCATATAAAAAAAAATTACCGTGTTTTGGGCTTGGAAAGCCGGGTTGTTACAAGTTACTTATGATCATATAAGATATATGACATGTTTAAATAAAGATTTATTACCTAACTAATCTAAGAGTCATATAAAGATGTGATTGATAAACTATGTTATCTATCTAATTTAATTTATTTTGATTTGTTGAGTTTCTTAATATCATATAAATTAAAAAGGATCCTAATTCATTAGGAGATCTAAGTAAGATTTCTTGAATTAAAAAGGAGGACTATTAATTTGCAAGAAAATAGTAGGGACCAAATTAAAATTATATACCTTGTTTAGATTTAGTTATATATATATATATATGTGTGTGTGTGTGTATGCGCGCGCGTGCTTGAAACTAATAAATCATTATTTTTAAATGAATTGGTTGATAAATCACCATAAGTGACAATATATTTGGATATAGCATATTTGATGCTAACAAAATAACTAAACCAAACTTATTGGACTAGTATCAAATGTGAGAATTGTTCTCAAATCTTTTTTTTTGTTTATATATAAATATTGAACTAAGCACACAAATCCTACAAAAAACAATCAAAAGAGATCCACACGTGTAAAACTTTGATATAGAGCCAAAGATAACAAGTTATATAATTTACATGAAATAATTATATAATAACATGGGAAGTTGAACCCTAAACTTGCTAAAACAAACATGGTTAAGCATCACTAAGTTGATAGCATAGAATTGCAATTTAGGCATGAAAAACTATGAATAACCAACAACTTGTATTAACCTCTCATATTTGTAAAACAAAACAAAAAATACACTTAAATGGGCAAGATCATCACATGACCTCTAGGAAGGGACACAATCTAGGTAGCATTTTCTTTTCCTTCCATGACAACACTGCCATCAATTTAGGTAACTCACCACCAACAGCAACAAAAACACCACCAGTAACAACGTTTTTTCTTTGGATGAGTCATTCAAGACAGCAACATGAACTCCAACACCAACCACATCCAACAACAGCTACGTCTCCTTCCTTATTACAACTTCTTCAACAACAACAACCTCTAACGTGAGCTCTACCAACAAACCACCACACCACGTTTAAGGCTCCACCAGCTAGCCAACATCCCCATCTAGCCTAGGGAAGCCTTACCCTGCTTTTTATCTTCTTAGAATGTATGTTAAAGCATGTTAGTAACATGAATAAATAATTCACATCACTAGCATTTTCTAGCCAAACCAATGATGGCTAAATATAAGTTAGACCTATGTCTCAGCCCAGCCTATATGACTGGGTCGAGTCCAACCCACATTAAAAAAAAAAAAACAAGTTGGTTTGTTTGTTGTCCCAACAAACCAAAATGGGTTCAGCTTGAGCTCAACCTATATACGTAGGCTTGGGCCTTGGGACCAATAAGGCTAGCCCACATGGATGGGCCAAGCCTAGCCCAAAACTTAAAGGCATGTTTGGCTTGCCAAAATTTTAATATGGAAATAAGACCTTGTTTGTATCTTTAGGGTATGTTTGTCAAACCTGCCCTTAAGTCATTTTTAATGTCTATGACCTTAGGCTAAGAGCATGTTTGGCAAACACGCCCTTTAGTTTTATTTTGTCTTTATTTGTGTATCTAACCGAACAAACCCTTAAAAACTTTAAAAGATTGCAAGTACTAATTTAAAAAAAATTATGGTCCCTTATATATTTTTCTAATAATTTTTTTTAATATTTGGCCATAGACTTATGTTATAAGATACATATTCGGTATTAAAAAATATTCAATTTTCCTCAAAACAATTTTCAAAAAATTCCTAAAAATTAAAAAAGAAATCCTTTTAACAATTTTTATTTGATAGCCTCCACTCATATAGTCAACTTATCAACTTCTGATCAATAGCCTTCACTCACATGGCCTGCTTATCAATTTCTATTGTATTTCTTTGAAAGTTCTTATTTTTTTTAGATACAACACACTTATAAAAGTTTTAAAATAACTTTGTTTTAAATAAAAACAAGATCGAGAGCACCTACCTTCTCCTCCTAATAATCTAGCTCTTTCTATTGAGGGTCTAGTTATTGGTCTCTCTCTTGATAAAAAAGGAGATGCTAACATCAATTTATAATTTTCAAAAATTTTAAATTTGCATTCATATTATCCTTATTCAATTCACAACAAGAGATCTTATATCACATTTCATTTTACTTCAATTTCCAGGCTCTTTAATTAATTCATTTCATATTTCCATTACCTTTCTATTTAAATATTTTGTTTTACAATTATACACAATACCCTTTTAATATTTCCTTACATTAAGGTTTCCAATTAACTTTGGTTTATAACCTTCATATTGATATAATTATATAACAACATTAAATAGCCTTTTTTTTCTTCTTTTAGTTAAATATTATTTGTTCCATTTTAAACCGTTCACAACCTTGTAACTTAGTCCTATTTTTAATATCTTTTTTAGGCCAATACTTTCCATATTGTCTATATTGTTTGCATAATTTTTTTATACTCTACTTACCATAAAATCTTTTCTAATCTTATTTTCATATAAGATATTCAAGCCGTTTAATTATATAATATCTTAATTAATTTTTCAATTTTTCAAAACTCACAACTAATCATTAAGTTAGCATAAATTACATTGAGGCCATGTTTGTTTCCCAGAAAATAGTTTCCAGAAAACCACTTTCCAAACTTTTATGTGTTTGTTTGCTATTAAAAAGTTGGTCAACGGAAAACACTTTCCGGTTAACGGAAAACACTTTTCAGTCAAAGGAAAATTTATCTTGGTTTTCAGGAAAGTGTTTTCCCTAGTTGTGTTTGTTTTATGAAAAGTGGTTTCCGGGAAATCACTTTCCTAACTTTCTTGTGTTTGTTTGCCATTAGAAAAGTTGGTCAACGGAAAACACTTTTCAGTTAAAGAAAAATTTGGCTTAGTTTTCAGGAAAGTGTTTTCCTGGAAAATTTGGGTGGAAAATACTTTTCGAAAGTTGTGAAAAGTTTAGAAATGTCATTATTTGATGATTATATCAAATTTGATCCTCAAACTTTATATATATATATATATATATATATATATATATATATATATTATTTTTTTTAAATATTTATTTTTCAATTTCATCTCTTAAAATTTAATTTTTATATTAACTTTGGTTCTTATTTTTATAATTGCTATTTGCTTTTTCCTTATTATTTTTTTATTGAAATTTTTTATCTATCAAATTTGGTCTTCATTCTTTTGATTGTTACTTATTTTATTTGAAATAATTTATGAAATGTTGATTATTATAATTATTTTAATTTCTTCATCTTTTATTTAATTTTTAATTTTTTAGATTTGATCTCTATTATTTTGATTATTATTTATTTTATTTGAGATGATTTATAAAATTATATATATTTTTTTCAATTTCATTCTCATTCAACCTTTTAATTTGTAAGATTTGTTCCTCATTATTTTAATAAGCTTGAGAAAAATAAAATATTAATAAGTTATTTTCCAGCTTATTTTCCATGACATTACCAAATACTGAAAAATATTTTCTAACTTATTTTTCATTACATTACCAAACATCGGAAAATACTTTCTCGGAATTCACTTTCCCCGAAATTTATTTTTTTAAAAAAACTACTTTCCAGCAAACAAACGGGCCTGAAATTTCTAAACTTTCTTGACACTTAGTCAACATAATATCATAATAATTAGCCATACACTCATATATCCACACAATCTTATTTAGTGCATATGCATAGCATTTATTTTATCTCCACGTCATCCATATATGGCCATAAAATTCCCAAGCTTAAGGTTAATTTCCATACCAAGTCTTTATGTTCCATCATTCCTCCTTTATGTTTTAATACTAAGATTATAAACTTCACACAAATATTTTCCAACACCTCACCCCATACTTACATCCATCAATTTTCAACTTCATTCTTATTCATTAAATTTAGCACATTTATAATAATTTATGCATGATTTTACATTACAACATTTTTTTTTTCCATGTACCATTTATTCACAATTTTCCTATTTTACTTTCCTACTTCATGTTAATCAATTTTCAAATTATACCCAATATAAATATCAATAATGTTACAATTTAAACAATTAAATCAACCACTTAGTAAACCTTTGCTATACTTTCATAACTTTGTCAAGACATTTAACAATTTATATTCTAAACATTATTTTATAAATGTTGCACGCGCGCACATATATATCCAATTTAGTAATTACACCGTAAAATATAAAATCTTTCTTTAACTTTCATATTATAAAACCATGTTTCTTAATAAAGTCAAATAACATGACTCAAATACTCAACCCTAATATCAATCTCACAGCTTACTTCTCATATAATTTTATCAACTAACACATAATTACATCAATTTCCATTCACTTATTCCATTTCCCTTACTTTACTCATGGCAGACCTTAAGCCTAATAACCATTCCATGATTATTCTTCATTTTTTAATCCAATTCTACTTAATCTAACTCCTATCCCACAAAATTTCATAAATCTCACAACTCAATACCTTTTCCTTTAACTTCCATAACACACAACTTATGTTCCCTTCATGGTCCTATAACACCCATTATATTTTCAAAATAAATATTTATCTCAAATTATATATCTCATACATATACATCATAATAAAATAAAATAAAAACAATAGCTTAATTTTTTCTTTTCCAAAATCCCCTCTTGTTATCGGTCCTAGATTTAGGGATATCCATGAATTTTCTTCAATTTTTTCCCAGTATCTTACTCTATCTAATAATTTAATTCTTTTTTATTGTAGCATTTATCATCAAAACACCTATTCCCTCAAATTACTAAAAACCACCAACATTGAAAAATTGTGTATTTCTTCTCCCCAAGCATGGAACACAAATTAACAAGAAATTGTATTGTTAGAAAACTTTACCCAATGATTTGGAACAAAAATAAGGAATTCCTTGCAACTTTCTTCTCCTTTTCTTTTCAAGTTCTTGTTTTTCTATCTCTAAAAATATGATCTCTCGATTCCCCCCACCTTCCAAGCAATTTTTGTCTGATTTCCCTTACAATTCTTCACTTAATTTACTCCCTTAATAAGAATCATTATTTGTAAGAAATTAAATAATTTAAATTCTATACAAAAATATAATTTTTGTTGTTGAAATTTCCTTTTCTTATCCATGCATTTCTTATTTTTCTTGTCATAAATATGTCTCTTTTTTTTTTTTTTCAGCAACGTGATTTTTTAAATCAAAACTTAACGCAATTCAAATAATTTAAATTAAGGATAAATCTTAGTCAAAACCTCCTTTCCTTATTCATGTATTGTTTTACAAAAACATGTGTTTTTTTTTTATAAAGAGCATGATATTTTCAATAAAAATTATCATCATCTAAACAATAAAATGAAATAAAAATAAAAAAAACTCACGTGGTGATAATTTTTACACAATTTTATGAAAGAATAAAAATAAAATTAATTTGATAAAATTATATTAAAATTTTTTCATAATGAACAATTGTTTTTTTTAATAGCATATTAGATTTATAAATAATTTTACATGTAGTAAATGCTAATATTACTATAAAAACCTTTAATATTATTGAAAAGCATGATATAATCAGATGATTTTCTAAATAACATTGTAATAATTTTATTTTAAAATAATTCTATTATAAGATATTACAAAAAAATAAAATAAAAAGAGTGCTGCGTCAAAAGAATAAAGCTTAGAAGCGCATGAGCTTGAAAAGACAGCCCAAGAGTTCCTAGGCCTGGAATGCTATACCCACGGGGCCACGTGTCTGGTCTTTCCACGGTAAAAAGACTTTCAAGCGCATGCGCTTCTAAGCTTAACTTTCAATGCAAAAGATGACAAATTACGAGTAAAGTGAAATTACAAGGAGGAAACCATCATATTCTATTATATCATAAATGCTGCAAATTACAAGAGTAAAGTGAAAAAAATGCAAAAGATGACAAAAAATAATAGTATTTTGTGAGTAATAATGAACAATGCTTGGTGTTAATGAAAGACATTGAAACTTAACAGAGCATTGTTATATTAGCCTCCTCAGTAGACTGTTTTTTTTTTTTTTTTTTGTTAAATATTTTTTTTTAAATAAATTTATTTATTTTTTAAAATTAATTTTTTTTCTAGTTTTTTCAGATTACTTTGTTGTATAGATGTTAAAAATAATTTTTTTAAAATAAAAAAAATATTATTTTAATATATTTTCAAACAAAAAATACTTTAAAAAATAATAATTATCGTATTCTCAAACATTACTTAAATGAATGATGAAACTATTCTTTATTTTTTTTCTTTTCATTTCATTTTTATAATTTCATTCTTAAATTTTATATTTAATAATTATTTAAGTTATTTTTAATAAGTCAAGTTAACTAAGTTATATCGAGTCAATTTCTACTCAGTTTAATTTTAAATCTATGCTAAGTAAAGAGTTAGATTGAAAGATTTTAAAGTTGACTCGATAGATCATATTTAATAATAATATCAACTAATTTTCTATGACCTGAATATTTTTTTTATTATGATAAAAAAATTAATCTGACTTGCAAATGTTGTAAAGTAATAACCTTCTAAATATATATTTCGTAATGTGAGTTAGGGTGCTTTTGCAAAAATATTTTTCATTGAAAAATATATTAAAATATATTTTTTAATATTAATATATTAAAATTATATAAAAAAATAAAAATACATCATTTTAATATTTTTTTCAATTACAAAACAACTTAAAAAGCATTTACAAAAGGGTTGATTGATCAAAATAAATGCTTATTTAGAAATATGATAAAAAGTGCGTTTTAAAATACTTTTTTGTATGAAAAAGTATTAAAATAATATTTTTTATTTTTTTAATTTTTTTTAATATTAACACATCTAAATAATAATAAAATATAAAAAATAATTTAAAATAAAAAAATAAAAAAAATAAGTTCAATTGCAACGCCAAAAAAGAAAAAACCCTAAACCCGCCTAGAAGCCTTTACCAGGACAGCAACTAGGCAACTTAACTACTGTTTTCTTTTTTCCTTTAAAAAATCAGGAGGCAACAAGAAGACCTAGAACGTAGTAGCGAGGCCTCCTCTTGTATAACGACGTTGCCCTAAATATACACTCCCTAAAAAACGGTGTGCACCTAGCGAGAAGAATATCAATTTTATGGGGAGCCACCAGAAGGGAGAGCGTGGAGGCAGCAGCAATGGAAGCGGAGGAGGAGCTGTGGTGGTGGACAAGGGTGTCGATTTCGCACAATATTTCTGCACCTACGCGTTTCTTTATCACCAGAAAGAAATGCTCTCTGATAGAGTCCGTATGGACGCATACTTCAACGCTATTTTCGAGAACAAGCACCATTTCAAGGGAAAGGTACCTCCTTTATTTCTCTCTCTTTTTTTTTTAATTTAAATTTTATTTTCAGGCATATTTTGTATGCAAGTAACTTTAGCGAAATACATTGGAATTTGGGTTCTTAAATGTTTAGAAGAAGAACAATAACTAAAACCACGTTTGAGTCAAAATCACTGAGTTATTGTAAGTTACTTTCTCAGCAGACCTTCTAAGATTAAGCGGAATTCAAGTCTAAATCAATAATAAAAAGTTGCCACAATTTATTTATTTATTCTTTCTTTTTCTCAAAGCATAATGTCAATTTGAATCTCTAAGTAATTATTGTTTAAGTCAATATATAATCTTTCAACCCAACAAGTTCTTAAGTGACATGTGGTCCGGTGAACCTTTTTGCATAGACGGTGTTGGATGTGGGAGCAGGGAGTGGCATTCTTGCAATGTGGTCAGCACAAGCAGGTGCTCGAAAGGTCTATGCAGTTGAGGCTACTACGATGTCAGGACATGCGCAGGCTCTAGTCAAAGCGAATAATCTTCAAGATGTAGTTGAAGTACTTGAGGGTTCCATGGAGGATATCACCCTGCCAGAGCAAGGTTTGAAACTTGTTTTCTGATTTTAGTTCCTTTTTCACTTTTACTGGTTTAAGTACAAACTTTCTTTTGCCATTGATATACCTCTACAGGTTAAGGTGTTTGTTTTGTTGATTTTGAACTTTTGTTTTGATGGATGTTGGCAGTTGATGTAATTATCTCAGAGTGGATGGGGTACTTCCTTCTTCGTGAATCCATGTTTGATTCAGTGATATGTGCTCGTGACCGCTGGTTGAAGCCCGGTGGAGTCATGTAAGCAATTCACATTACTATGTTACATTGTATGGTTGCATTAGATTTTCATTTCATTTACTTTTCTCATTCTAGTTGCTGCTAGTTTGGCTGCTCCTGTTATGCCTTTTCTGCTCGCAAATGCTAATGCTGTAATTGGTTTATGTGTCAACAATTTTCATTCTGAGCCCCATTTTAGTCTAAAAATTATGACCACACATCTAATTCTTGTAATTTTGCAGGTATCCAAGTCATGCTCGCATGTGGATGGCACCCATCAGGTCAGGATTGGGAGATCAAAAAAAGAGTGATTATGATGGATCGATGAATGATTGGCATGCTTTTATGGAAGACACTAAAGAATACTATGGTGTTGATATGAGTGTTTTAACAAAGCCTTTCTCAGAGGAGCAAATGAAATATTATCTCCAGGTTAGTTCTGGATTTTAGTCATGTATTGTGTTAATAGTTTTGAATATATTGATTACAGCCTGCCTACTCTTTCTTTTTTTCTTTTTCTTAATGCCAGTGCTGTTTCATATATTTGTTATGGATAAACTCATGCAACCATTAATTGCTAATTCAGTGACACTTCAATGAGGCTCTACTGATTATGTTACTGTTATTTCTTTGTACAAAAAATTTGGCTGCTCAAAGGATATATTCAGGTTGCACCGTGTTTCATATATAATCTGGATAACAATGTGTGTAATGAAATTTATAATTCAGCATGGAGCATGTGAGAATCATCTATTGAACACTGAATCATGAGTCACATGTTACTATGAATGCTTAAATTATTATGTATTCGGGTATATTTCATCTGAGCTGTCAATTGTACGGAAATAGAGAAAGCTATCTAGTTCTTTGGTCTCCATTCTGTATGAAAAGTAGCCATTTTTCTTCACCATTCTCTGCAGTTTTAAAGAACATACTAAGTAATTTCTGCAGACATCATTGTGGCAAAACCTTCATCCACATCAAGTCATTGGGACAGCTGCCATTATAAAGGAGATTGATTGTTTAACTGCCACGGTGAATGACATTCTCAAAGTCAAGTCGGACTTCCTATCGTCAATCACTTTAGAAAACACAAGGCTCTGCGGATTTGGTGGATGGTTTGATGTCCATTTTCGAGTAAGTGGATCATCACTATCCTTTTTTAGTCTTTCATTCCAGTTCTCTACAGTGTGTATTATATAAACTACTTTTCCCAATCTTCCATATAACTTTTTTGTTTATTTTTTTTGTTTTTTTGATATTGGATCACTAGGGAAGCAAGGTTAATCCGGCACAGCTGGAGATTGAGTTGACAACAGCTCCTAGTGTAGATAATAGCACGCATTGGGGTCAGCAGGTCTGTATCACCAAAAACATCATGATATTGTGCAATTTAGTAGAAACATATAGGGGCTGTTTAGAAGGGGAAAATTTATTTCATTTACATCTCCAATTTTATCTTCCATTTCCAGTTTTCTTTGGAAAATCAGAAAACATGTTCTAATTAGTTGTTTTCTATCTACAACACGGACTATATTGAACACAGTTGAAACCTGAAGGACTAAACTGTAAATATGCCATCTTCAACCTTCATCAGCTTGCGCTAACTCTGTCCCTTACTGTAAAATTTTTGGGTCATTTTAGCCCCGCTTGGTAACCTGAAATTGACCTCCATTTTAATCATGGCTTCATTAATTTCTCATACAATAAAATTAATAAAATGTGAATTATATTAACAATAAATTAAAACAATTGGGAAAGGTATTGTAGCAATGATCAATACTTTCCCCACTTTGGCCCTACAAAAAACATCCACTAAACTGACAATTAAAGGGTAATTCAGTCTTTTTATAGGGACAATAGCCAATGAAAAATTGATTAGTGACAAACTTGACTTTTGACTTCTATTATAAATAGGTAAATGACTTCATTAGCCTTACATGTAAAAGCATCAACCTACATCAACCTACATCAAGGATCCATATAGATATTTTCATTTTCTAAGTACAATTAAATTACTAAATTGCCCTATAAAGAAACAAAAATAAAGCTTCTTTCCATGATGCTTTTTCATCTTTTCATCTGTAACTTATTTTTGTTATAATCAAGTTAGTTTAGGGGTAAATTGATCTTTTACAAATATAAAATATTAATAGAAAGAAAAATAGTTGGCTAAAGTTTCGGAGTGACCTACCTCTTATATTTCATATGCAATTTAGTTTTTTTTTTTTTTTAATTGCTATTTAATTAAATTTTTATCTTTTTTTAAATTGATTGTATTTTCAATTTTATCCCAAATCTTTAGGTTTCATTTGATTTTTATATCAAATTTGGTTCTTATTTTTTTTGATATTTTTAAATCCTTTCACCAATTAAATTTTATTTCAATTTCATTCTTTATCATTTGATTTGATTTTTTTTTTTCTTTTTGAATTTGAAAAAATATTTGAGTTAGAAAATATTTGGAGAATGCCTATTCCAAATAGGCTTTGCAGGGTAGATAAATTTGAAAACATGTCCAACATGTTTTCCAACTCAATGCTTTATTGTAAAATAGTTTGTAGCAGGTTTATGGTGAGTTTTCTCGGTCAACCAAACAGCATCACTAGTTTTTATGTGTTTCTTAGTGGTTAATGTGGTGCATTGAAATTGTATGGAGAAGAAAAATGAATGCCAGAAGTCATGAGCTTCAAACTAATTCGAGGTTATTTATCACCATGGAACTTTTCTGAAGAGTGCATGAGACATGGATGTCTGCCCTAATCAATTGATTCATTGTGATGTTCTTGTGTTAATCTTTTTGGTGTACTAGCAGCAACAGGTCACTTCTTTAGTTGCATTATCGTTCTAATTTTTTGTCGGTGCTTATGGTCAGGTTTTCCTCTTGCATCCTCCTGTACATGTCAGTGAAGGGGATGCTATAAGTGTATCCTTCACCATGGATCGTTCAAAGGAAAATCACAGATTAATGGAGGTTGAGCTTGGCTGTGAGATCAAACAGTCCTCCAGCAAACAGCTGCCTCCTTTCAGAAACAAGTTCTACATAGAGTGAGGAAGGAAATAGCGGCTATCATGGAAGCCTTGATACCATGAAAATGGTACATCTTATAGCTTCCAAATTGTCAAAACTAATTGTTACCAAGACCCGAAAGTCACATATTGGTATAATTTTGTTTAAATATGGTTTTGCGTGCTCAATTTTGATCCTTGTTTCAGAAAGGGTTGCAAGGAATTTTCTGACATGCATGCAACTAAGAACTCTTGACGGCGAGCTCTGTTGCTCGGTGTCTTCATGCTCTCTTGTCTTTTTAGTTTACTTGGAAGTTGCTCAGCATTCTATTTTATTCGGAAAACATCTCAAAATGATAGGATTTCTGGTTGTTGGCTGCTACATTCTGCCATATGAAGCTGGGAGATAAATTAGATGTTTCAGAAGTGGTAATCATCCTAAAGCTTCATTCGATAAATAAGCTATTAGCTTTTTTAGCATTGTGCTCATCTTTTGAGGATAAGTATTGATATCGCAAGCCACAGAGCAAGCGACTGAGCTTGTTCACCATTTGTCTTTACCTTGTAAAATGTCCAAAAACATGCAAATTTATTAGCGATTACTTTTTGAAACGAGGAAGAGATGTGTGTTTTCAGCTATTGGTTTCTGTGCAGAAGTCATGGAGGAGGGGAGAAAGAACACGAGCCGTGAGAGATTAGGTCCGCTTGTCTTTGCTATGCATGCCTAAAGGAAAGCATATCAATAATTAAAAATTAAAGTAAAATAATTAGGAAAAAAAAAAAAAAACCGAAGTCTAACATTGAAGTTACTGTATCACAAGACACGTTTTGCTATTCATTATTTGTAATAGTGTAATTACTGATTTGTTTTTAGAAAAAAAATAAAATCAACCAAGCTTTAAGGATTATATTGTCTTTTTATCATGGTGTAAATGTATTTTACTTATTGCACGAGGTTACATTTATTAATTGTTTTTAATGTATAATATAATTACAAATTTAGCCTTAAAATAAATAACTCTAAAGCTTTTGACTTGGGGATGTTTTTGTCCTTTTATTAATTTTTTTTTTGCAAGTTTATTTATTAATTTTTTTTTCATAATTTTTTCCTTCAAAATTAAATTTATTGATAATTGAGCTTCTGGATTAAACTCGGGTCCAGAATTTCACATGTTGTGAATTTTAAATATTAGATTTAGTTTAAAATGTTAGTCTAAGTTTACTTGTTTTTTTCTTTTTTTTTAGGCTGATTTTTTTATATATATATTTTCTATCTATTTTTGGAGGGTTATTATTATTACTTTTTTGTGATTTTATTCTATTGAATTAACCCTTTACAATTTTATTTTTTTTAATTTCATCCTGCTATTTTTTAACCTATTAAATTACAAATATTTTTTAATTTCATCTCTTATAATTTTTTTATTTTTTTAAATTTGATACTTATTCTTTTAATTTTTATTTATTCTATTTGGAATCGGTTTTAATTTTTTTTTCAAATCTCATTTTTTTCTCTCTCAATGTTTTTCTCATTCCTTTTGTTGTTGTTTTTTTGGTTTTTTCAAGTTTTACTTGTCAACATTTTCTTTTAGACTCGACCATGTGCTTTTTTTTTTAGTTTATATATATTATTTTTTACTTTTTTTATTGCTGTATTTTTATTTTCATATTATCTTAATTACTAATTGGACCCATGACTTAGAACTTGGATTGCTTTTTACACTAATATTTTTTTTTTATGTTCAGAATTTTTTTGGCAAAGCACAAGTAAGAAATCTAGTATTTGACTATTAAAATTATATGTGTGTGTATAAAGAATATGATCGAGTCTAAAAGCTAAATACTTTAGCATCTTTGAAAGAATTTTATGGAATCGATAATAGCATGTTCGTGTTTGGTATAATAGAGTTTATATTAGAATCTAATTTTTTTTTTATTGAGATAACAAGATAAATAAAAATGAGACAATCTCTAAATTTATAACAATTACTTATTTCGAATCTTGTGTTCTTTATTTGGCCAATTAACCATTATATTCCTTAAATTTATTCAATTATCTTTTTTTTCTAGATTGTTTTTCAATTTATTTAAATAATCCTCTTAGAAAATATATTTAAAATAGGTAGATATTATTAGTTGTAATTTATACATGTCAAAAATTAAGTAAATCTGAAACAACAACTAATGCTAATACAAGATTTAACTAAACATATTAAAAAACGAATAAAAGTAAATAACTGACAAAGACCTATAAGTTCAGGGTACAATACGAAAAAAAAGGGTGTTTTTTTCTTCTATAGTTTTTATTGCTAAATCGTATGTGGTGTAACTTCTATTATAAATTTAGGGTACAATACCTATATTAATTTTTTTTTAAAATTAATATATTTTTAATATTTTTAAATTATTTTGATATGCTGGTGTTAAAAATAATTTTTAAAAATTAAAAAAATATTATTTTAATATAATTTCAAATAAAAAATATTTTAAAAAATAATACTACTACATTTTTAATGGTATAAACCTGATGCTGACAATTGCTGTTTGATGCTTTGGGCCCAATCTTAAATATCATGTCTGAATTTTAAGCTAAGCCATCATCAGCCTCATCAGCCTGCGTAGTCCTAGAAGACAGTATCCTAATTGCAGAGGCAGGCTTAAATAGGGCACGGTTTCCGTAATCTGAAAAATAGAAATCAAAATCAAAATCAAAATCATGCCATAAATTGACCATAAAAATACAAACACATGGAAGTTGCATCTATACATGTTTAGTTTATATCTAACTTCGTGTTTGCCATTTGTTGTGGGATTGAATTATTTTTTATAAAAAAATAATATATATAAATGTTGCAAGCACATTTTGAAAAACAAAAATATTTTATGACTTGAATTATAGAATTGATTAAGCCAATTAAATTAATTTTATTTTAATAAGATAATAAAAAAAATGATAATAAATGAATCATTTTTTCTAAAACAATGATTACTATAACCTGCGGGAAAAATAATTTTCTAAAAAGAAATAAAAAATATAGCTCAATTCACAGTCTATTAAATACGACAAGATAAAATCAGTTAAAAAAAACCTAAACAAATCAGCTTTTGTCAACTTGAGTTAGCATGACAAACCTATAACCTTAATCGGGGCTGAGCCAACCCGAGAATTTGGCCAAACCCGATGCCCAAATCACGAGATCATAAAACCCATTAGAAATAAAGTAAGGAAAAATTATAAGGCCCACTTTTTCAAAATAAAACTTTCAACTCATGTTAAATTTTTAAATTTATAACCCAGGACATTAAACCTAAAGCACCTTATCTGGAAAAATCATGAAGCTCAATTCCTAATCAATCAAATATTGAATGCTAATTTCTTTAAAATTTTAATTATATAAAAGGATTCAAAGCAAAAAATAGCAATTAAATAAATAAAGATCAAAATTGAAATACAAAATAAATTTTATATTTGATTGAATGGTGAAATTACATACAAAAATCAATTTAATAAAGAACCAAGAAAAAAACAAAAGAATGAGGATTAAAATTGACATAAAAATTAAAAATAAATTTTGATTGAAGGATGAAATTTAAAAGAAAAATAAAAAAAATTTGAATTGAATAATAAAATTGAAAATAAATAAAACTTTTACAAAAGAGCCAAGAAAAGATATTAGAAATCAAAATAATGAGAATCAAATTGAAAAAAATAATATTATAATTTTGGATTGAAGGATGATATTGAAAACTAAAAAAACTTTTTCAAAAGAATCAAGAAAAAAATAAATAGAAATAAAAAAAATAAAAATTGAAGTTTAAATACCAACATAAAAAAGGGTCAATATATAATTTTCAGGGAGAAGAGATAAACTTGCTTTTAAATGTATTTTGATTTTATTTTTATATTTATCAAATATCAAATTATTCCTTGTCTAAAATGATAATAACAAAAATAAAACCATTATAAAAATATCAAATTATCTATTTTTTTTTCTTTCATGGGGTTATTTTATTGTGCTTTTGAAATGTAAAAAAAATTATTTGTTTTCAATAAATTTAATAATAATGTCTGGAAAGCCACTTTAAAAATTTTTAGTGTGAAAAGTGAAATCATAATTATACTATTTCAGTAAACGGTGTCGTCGTGATGAATATTTTTGTATGTTGTTTTAGCCTCGGTTAAAGTGGTGGTTTAGTTTAATGGGTTGTGTTAATACCTATTTTATTGTCGATCTATTCGGAGCATGCACATGGGCACTCCTCTCCCCTCTAGAAAAGTGCAAAACATTACACATGTAGCCTAGCCTAGCCTAGCCAAGCCTAGCCCAGCCTAGGGGGCTCTTGCATCATCTCGAAGCTGTAATCCTTCGAGCATTATTCTCCAACAAACCAAATAGAAACGAGGGAGGAACGGAGGGCGGCATGGCAATGTCACTAAAATCACCAGCATAGTGCCGACGTGTCATTCTCATTCCTTGCTCGGTGGGTGGACGCTCGCTTCCCTACATTTCTTTTATTTTCTTTTTATGAAACATTGCCCACTATAAATATTATAAATGTTTCTCTTTTCTCGAGATTTCATTAAGCTTCTCCATTAATTTCTTTCTTACAGGCACCCTACAATAATTTCAGCTGATTATTTTTGTGTTTTAAAAATATTTTAAAAAAAAATTAATTTTTTTATTTTTTTCTTCACTCTAAATTAATATATTTTTTTTATATTTTCAAATTATTTTGATGTGTTGATGTTAAAAATAATTTTTTTAAAATAAAAAAATATTATTTTAATTTATTTCCGAGTGAAAAACACTTTGAAAAGAAACTACAAATATATTTTCAAATAGAGACTTCACCTGCCATTGTCTCATTTGCCCCTCTTTTTTTATAAAGTTTGAAATTGAATTTCAACTTTTTCTTTGTTTAATTAGTTTTTGTTTTAAATTATTTTTAGATAATTTCAATATGTTGATATTAAAAATAAATTTTTAAAAAATAAAAAATATTATTATAATTTATTTTCAAATAAAAAATATTTTAAAAAATAACCAAAACCAAACTTCTAATCATCAACTACGATTATAGATTTTTTTGATATTTAGAACGGGATCCACCAAAATTGTCTCAATGGTGAACTTCAACTTTCATGTAAATGCTCCATCAACACTTCACCGGAAAGGAACAGCCAAGAGTCCCTGAAAGGGAAACACATTCTTAAAGAAAGAGTCCCTTTGACGCAACAAAATTGCCCTCTCCATTGTCCTTTTCTTGATCCTCTCTCTCATCAATATTATTATTATTACTGCTGCTATCCGACAGGCCTGGTCGGTCACTGGTCCTTATGTCGGAGAAGCAGCTCCTTGTCCAGATTTGATTAGGTGCTTGAAGGCGATGGCGTGGATCCCTCCTCTTCTTGCCGATTGAAGGCATTCATTCGTTAATAATACGAAACATGTTGCCGAAAGAGCGAGTTTTTATTTATTTATTTATTATTTGCTCCGAAAGCTATCTCATGTGATTTCTTACAGCTTGGATGTGGATTTTATGATGCCAGAGATCAATATAAATAATGAACGAATCATTACAAAATCAGAAATAATACCTTAGACTAGCCCTAATCTCTTAACACTATTTACATGTAAGATCGTCCTCGTCGTTGTTGTCCGAAGGACTAAGCATATCTAATTGGGATAATATTAATTTATGCTACTGCATGCTCCACAAAACTAATGATATCTTACCGATTTCAGAGGAAAATATAATTTTTTTTTATTTTTTTTTCTGAATGCATTAAGCCCACACGAGGATGCGTTCATAAAATCATTTAACAAAGAAACTTGGCATCATTAGTGCACAAGCTAACATGAATACATTCCTTACTGTCAAATAAAATAAAATCATCAAATTTTTAGAAATATAACTCAACTCATCATATGTTGAATTTGTTTTATAGAGATCATTAATTTAAATCTTATAAATTTCAAAACCACTAAAAACTTATATAATTATTAATTTTATAATCAATAAAATTAATTTGCTTTATAAAAATTAATTAATTTACATCTCATAAACTTTAAAACCATTAAAATCTTACATAATCATTAATTTTATAACCAATAAAATTAATTAAAATATATATATTTATATTAATCTTAAAATAAATCATCATTATCATCTAAATAACCAAATATATACCATACCAGGTAAGTGATCTCCAAGCAATAATTATGTGGCAGGTAAGAATAATCTGAGATCTGGGCCAGAGAGGAGAAGTGGCCTGTTCATGACACATGGAAATTGCCAATCATGCAAGAGACAGCAATTGCATTAATTTGGTATGGAACAGCTTCGACACTTGCCCATCAATTAAGGGTGTGAGGAAGCCAGCTCAATATTCATTGTAAGCGCACAAAACTAGGAGGCATGTGGGAAGAATGTAGTTAGTCGTATGTTATTTATTACATTTTCTTGTTTATATAAATATATTTATTTTTTAATATTCATCAAATATTTTAATAATAAATCTAATATTTTATTAATGAATTTAGAGAAAAGATAAAATTATTAAGATGAAATGTTTCGCAATAATAATAATAATAATAATTATGAGATTTTTATTATATCAGAGCATTATTTTTAAAATATTCATGGTCAATGTTTTATTAAAACTATATATTAATTAAAATTTTTGAGACTAGTATATATTATGTTATTTTTTTTATGAAAGGAAACAATTGTTATCCTGGATATATTGAGGTAGTATTTGGAATTGTGGTAGTAGTTTTTTTTCAAAGTATTTTTCGTTTAGAAATACATTAAAATAATGCTTATTTCATTTTATTTTTTAAAATTTATTTTTTACATGAACATATCAAAACATTTTTAAACTCATAAAAAATTAATTTACAGCGAAAAAAATTCAAGAATTTTGAAAAACATTTTTTGAACGTAAAAACAAACACACCCAAGTGCTAGCTCTAATTTAGAAGAGAGAGATTGTTAGGGAAATTTGAAAAACCTTATAAATTGATAACATATGAATTTACCCCTTGAATAGTATTCATATATTAATTCAAAATAATTTTAGAAATTAACTCAATCAAGTCCTTGATTTTCTAGGTCTAAAAATACAATCCATATATTAATTATATTCTAGTCCTTAATTTCTAAAATATATTGTAATCAAGTCACACTTAATTAAATCATCTTAGTTTAATTTTTAACTAATAGTTCTTAATGTGTGTGACTCATTAAATTCCTAATATGTTGGCTTAAATATAAATTATAAATAAAATTAAATAAATTAAATAATTTAATTTATTATCAATTCAAAAAATAATTAATTTATATTTGAAGATCAGGTGCATCGTTTAACAATGTGCCATGATACCCCAAATATTAGAAAAATCATTAGTGGTTTGACTTAACTTTTCAGTTACTGGTTTCTCAGTATAATTAATATCCTTTCATTAGTGATGTTCTGATTTAATATTAAAGTATGAAGTATATCTGCTATGTTAAATCATGTTTTTTCTCTACATAATAGTCATTGATCGTTTGAATAAGATTTGAAACCTCTTTTCAAATCTCATTCCACCTTTACCAAGTATTTTTTAGTCAATACTATATGAGAACAGATAAAATATTTTTTTTATTTCACACAGGGTGATGAATCCTCTCATGATCACTCAAGTATCTTGATATAGTTCATGCTATATCCAATGCTTACCCTTTCATTACCTCGATTAAGATAACATGTAACATGATCAAAGCATAACATTCTCTCTCTCTATATATATATAAGATAATTTAGTGATCTCAAGTCTAAGGATCACTTATACAACCATTATATGAGCATTTTCATAGACATAAGTGATCTCTTTATATGAAATTCTCATACAGGTCAATTCAATGTAAATGTTTTATGACAAACATTTACATATTAGTTTTAGGTATCCCTTATACTTCTGTTTATGAGAACAAGTGCTTCATTTTATAAAGGAAAGAATATCCAGTATTTAAGAGAGAATCGACCATTAATATTTAGAAACAATGCTTTAATGCAACAGAAATTTCATAATTAAAACAATTTTATAATTTCATTTGCAAAACATTTTTATCCTATGAACTTTATCTTTACTTGAGATTCATAAATCAAATATTAGATTCATTAATATGATATTATATGAATATTAAAGATAAATTAAGCATTTAATAATAATAAATGTATATTTATATGAATATAATAATACCACATGTAACCAACCAAATGACTACAAGGTATATTAAACTAACAAATTGCATATAGTATGCTTCTCTCCTAAGATACAACAATCATTAGAATATTTGGATGTTGCAAATATTTTCCAAACCTTTTAATCATTGTTTTTGCTCACTTAATTTAATAAAAAAAGATCCTAAATTATGTATGGAGATATATAAGAGATTAAGTAAAACAAGAAAGTATTTTTTAAGAATATCTTATGGTGAGAAAATTTTGCACTTTCATCCTAAATACACACACATACACACAATAAAGGTATTAACTATCAAATTATTTTAAAACAATTAAATTAATTAATTTAATCATAACGGCTAAGTCAATAAAATTTATTAATTATTAAAATTTTTTATCATTAATTATAATTTTATATCAAGATTATAACATTCCCTTACATGATTTATAGATATCCACAGGAATAATGGATAAAATAAAAATGAGCAATTAATGTTGTGTAATAAGTTTTAGGTACATTCGAGGTTTGAAACTATACTTACTGTTAATAAATCTTAACTTGAAGAACCATAGTAACTAAGATGTTTTGAACTAAGTTTAAATTGATTATACATGGTGATTTTAAGGTTTTATCAGTATTGTGTCTTTTTTGATCATGCACAGATATCTTGTCTTATAAGTGTTTTTAAATAGTTGTCTAAGTTCTGACAAATAGTGGTTGACATCGACAAGTTGGGTGTTCGTATATACAAGAGGGATGCTAGAATTGAAGAGATATGAAAAGGGGGTTGCTGCTAGGTTTTATAACAAATGAAAAAGGAGAAATAGAAGAATAAAGAATTGTCAGGTTTTAATTCATTTAAAATCACCAACAAAATTGCATCAAAAATCGCATTAGCTTTAGTAATGTGTTAAATGCACGATGAAATTTTAATTGATTTTTTTTTATTTTTATATTCTGTTGCTATTTTCAATGAAATTTACTAATAAAATATTTTTTGTTAGTGTTTTCATTGCTACCTATAAATTTTCTGGTAGTAATAGTTGATGTCATATCTGTTTTCTTTTTAATCTTTATTAGATTATAATTTATCTAGGATTTTAATAATGAATTTGAAATGGCCTTCTATATTATGTTTTTATTGAAGTTATTAGTGATATCGACCTTTTCTATGGATTGAATTCATTTCTAATTGGTTCCAAAAACGTTGTGAATATTATCTTGGTATACGTTTGTTGTATTATTTTGTATTATCTCAAAACAATTAATTTTAGATGGCCTTCTACATTATGTCTTTAATTGTTATCAACGTTATATATATAAATAGCATGAAAATTGTAGGTAGAGATTCTACACCGTCAAGAAAAATAAAAACTATGTTAATCTTAAACCATAGAATTTCTCAATTAAAAATCCACATTCAAGGAAATAATATAAAATCTCTCAATATTATTTTCAGTTTTGATTTTTTCTTAATAAGAACCTCATCAATATAAATAGCAATAAAAAAAATACCCTAGAGAAGGATAGATTAGCCAACTATAGCTATAGATAGGAAAAACAAAGATACTCCAAAAAAAAAAAAAAGTTATCAAAGAAACTCCCCTTTCAGTGTTATTTGTTTGTTATCACCTTTATTAAGAAAAAAAATATACACGAACTATCATGAAATAATGCGTTTGATTCTCATTCTACTAATATCCAAAAGAAAAAAAGGTTTTTACTTTGTTTTTATAGATAGAAACACTATAAAGCTAAGTGTACCTATCATAAAAGGAGGTCATAAAGACAAAATTAACTTAATTGCAGAGAAAAATAAGGATTTATTTGTTTGGAATTGTGGTTATGATTTAAAATATTTTTTATTTTGAAATATATTAAAATAATATATATTTTTTATTTTTTAAAAATTATTTTTAAAATTAATATATCAAAATGATCTGAAAATAAAAAAAATTAATTTTTAACAAAAAAAAATAAAAAAAATATATTTTTAAAGTTTTTAGAAATACAAGTTAGACGTTTATAAAAGGTTCTTCTAATAGATATTGTGGTGGTTTTCAAGGTTTACACGGGGTAGGGGAGCCTTCTCTACTTCCACATTGGTAGATGAAGGCATGGAAAATGTGCATTTGAAGGACTCAAGTAAGGTCTCTGTGGTTATGAGAGAGGTAAAATCTTCGTTGAAATGACTTTAGGAGAAAAAAAACCCTTTTACCTTTTGATGTACTTTTATGTGCCCTCATTCAAGCATTGATTTATCGTGGTCCATATACTTGACAATGAAAATGACAATGACAATGACAATGTAGTCTTTGATGACAATGTGGAAAGGGGTTATCTTGATGATGGGACATACTCAATGTTTTTTGAAAGTAAAAACATATAAAGGATCATCTATTTATTTTTCAGTTTTAAAAATATTTTTAAAAAAAATTAATTTTTTTAATATTTTTTTTTTACTTCTAATTAATATGTTTTTGGTGTTTGTAGATTATTTTGATGCATTAATATCAAAAATAATTTACAAAAAATAAAAAAAAATATTATTTTGATATATTTATGAGTGAAAAACACTTTAAAAAGCAATCACAACCACATTTTCAAACAAGAAATTTTTTTGAAATATGATATTATAGACTTCGACATGTTAATTCTTAAAAAACCAAGAAGTCATATAGTTTTTCATGAACAAACCAAGCACATTAAGATTGATTGTCATTTTACCCGTCATCATCTTAAGCATTAAACCATTACTTTGCTTTTTTTTTTTTTTTTTTTTTGTAGATTGCAGATTTTTTTATGAAGTCGTATTCTATTTTTTATTTTTGTTTTCTAGTAGACAAACTCTTAATTTTTGTAACTGCTGCATCACCAGTCTAAGAAAAAATATTAAAAAATATAAGTTATTTTGTTTTATTTATTAATAATATAATAGTATTCTTATTTTCTTTTCAGTTTAGTCTATATATAATTTCTTTGTATTTAGGTTAAATTTATTCCTTCAATAAAAAATCAATGAAACTCTAATCTCCTTCATTTTTATTTTTTTATATTTTTCTTTTTATTTATTTGGATTGTTTAACACTTGAAATATTACATAATAACCTAATATTCATATTACTTAAAAACTTATTTCTCTTTTATCCTAGATTCTTTGATATGATTGAACACAATACTAATATTGAATATTGCAGTGCATCATTTTTTGAGCATCTGTTTGCTATGAAGATCAAGGATAAAAGGATAATGTATAAATTGCATGAAATGTAACGATATTGATTATCTTGACGTTTCATAATGATATAAAGAGTTACAAATTTCTAGGTTGCAAGCGAGTGTATAGGAAGAAATTTAAACTGAATGGAAGGCTAAGATGATAAAAAAAAAAAAAAAAAACTAGAATGAAAGGTGATTTCCGTAGCCATAAATATATTTTATTATTCACTACAATAATGAAGTTACATATATGACTTTGGCAAAAAAATATAAAAATGATTTGTCTTGAACATGGATATTTTACTATGAAATCATATTGTTGTGTATTAGTCATTATTAATTTGTTTGGGATATTTTTATTTATTTAATATTTTAATAAAAAATAAAATAATCAAAATACTTCTAAAAGTAAAAAAACCGATAGTTCCAGTTACCTAGGGGTACTTATGTATTTTTATTTTTTTATACATAGTAGAATCATACATTATATTACTTGTTAACAATATTAGTAATAGTGATTTTAATCCTCATTATTTGAATTGATATTTTTTTATAAATTTTTTTGTATGATTGATTTTTTTTAAATTTTATTCTTTGATATTTAATTTATTGAGAATTGGACTTCATGATTTTTTTTTTAAATTGGGTGCTTCGGGTCTAATGATTTGGGTCAATAGTTTAAAAAGTGAACATATTTTTTTAAGAAAAAAACTTCATAATTCTTTTTATTTTTTATCGGATTATTTTAGTAATATAATATGAGCCATATGTTTGGCAGGATATCTCATGTTAGCTTAATCCTAAATAGCGTTGTTACATATTTGTCATACTTAATTTTTTTTTTAATCTTATTTCAATACTTGAACATCATTTTTGTTATAAAAAATTTAGTCCGACAGTAAATTACAAACATCAACTCAAAAGAGAGAGTGAAAGAAGAAGAAAAAGAGAGAATTAGGTAAAAAGAAAGAAAGAAAGAAAGAAAGAAAGAAAGAAAAAAGGGTCTTTATCTAACCAACTCTAGCTAGCCATGGCCGATTTCCTTTTTCCCTTAATTTTTGGTACATAAACTCATATCAAGCTCTTCATTGTTATTCATCTTACTTAACATCGACATCAACAAATAACAACACTCAAAACTCTTCTCTTTTTCCAATCAACAACAACAGTCAATCAATTTTGGCAAAGACACCTATCACCACCAACCACTTTACCGCCACAATAGACCATTTATAACCACTATCATCACCATTGTTAACCTCTACCAAAAATTTTTAAAGTGAGAAAGAGGAAGAAGAGAGAAAAACAAACCTTTCCTTGACCCGATCTCTTCCCTTAAGTAGCGATGAAGCTTACTGCCAATATAAGAAGAAAGAGGAAGGTGAGGCACATGTGATCTAGCACTTCACGTGACTCCCCCATTGTTTAAGTGTCAATTCATGTGCTCCTAGCCATACCATGTGCCATCACATGACTTTCACATGACACTACTGCCGAGTGTTGTTTCAAGTAGGAAGTACACAAATCATAACAAGTAATAAAGTGAATGAGTAAAAGGATTGTTCCACTAGGATTGAAAAATTATCAATAAGTATTAAAATTTATTAAATCAAGATCTAATTGACATATCGAAAAACAAACAACTAAATAAGTAGGTTGAAATCAAGATGAAACGATTATAGAATTTCTAATTTACTCTAACTAATCCTATGCAAAATTTCTAAATGAAATCGTCTTTTAAACTCGTTATTGTTCATAATCAGGTTTCACTACTTTATTCTTAAATTTTTCTCAAGCGTTGACAAATTATCTCAAGTCAATTTTTTGTATCTCTATGAAAATTCTAAAACTTCAAAACTCATTAGGAATGAAGAAACCCCAAAAGATTACACAAGTCTATATACATCTTTATGCCATGGATTTCTTATGGTATCTCACATATAGGATGAAATAATTATCACTTTTCAGTCTCAAATTGAATCCCAGAAGCGTAAATAATGATAAATCATTCACTCAAATTAAGTTACAAATGAAAAACTTAATAACTATTAATTAATGCAATGAAAAATATATTTGCATAATCATTATTGAGCTACATAGAAAATCTCAAAATAAAAAAGAATTATTTCGTAATCAAAATGAAAGAAATCATATGAGATATGTTTAACATTCATCACTTAAGAGTTTAGTAAATTGAAGGAATTGACTTCTTACAAATTGTCATCTCATGCTTAAATTGTTTTGTCCTTTTTGTCCTGTCAAGAGCCGCCTCCCACTTTATAGTCACCTAATAGCTATTATAAAGAATTTTTAAATCTTATACATATCCTTAAAAGGTAAGAAGCTCATTTATTTTTCTTCCATCTGTCAATAATGTTTTTCAACTTTTATCCTTAAGTTGCAAGCCAACTTTTGAGTACAAAACGTGTGAATTACAAATTGTATATTTAAAGGAAAATGTTTTCCTATCAAGTTAGCTTTCCAATGCATCTGGGCTTATATTTTTCTGACTTCTAAAATTCTAGATATAGGTAAAAAAACAAAGCTAAGTTTAGATTGCTGAAATTCTTGGACTGATTTGTACTTCATATTTTAGCTTATGTTTCAAGCTTCAAAATGACATGATTTACTTTTGAGTCCTTATAGGAATTGTAGGCCTAAGTTTTAGCTTTCTAGAAAGATAAAGATCAAAAAGCAAGTTATGTAGCTATAATTATGATCTAAAAACTAAATAGTGTTTTGGTTTGATTAGACTAGACCAATGAAGAATTGCTTTCTAGGTTTAGCCCATTATTTGCCTCTTCACATCATTGTAATTTCAACCTAATTTAGTTGTTAAATACCTAAAAATTATCATGAATTCCCAAGAATTAAAGAAATACAAAAGATACCTAAAGTTCTAGATAAATGAGTTAAAAACATATGAATCACTCTAAATCAAAACAATTTGAACTAAGAAAATATGTGAAATAAATTCCTTTATTAAATACCCCTAAACTTGAATGCTTGCTTATACTTAAGCAAAAAAAAAAAAAAAAACCCGTAAAAACAAAGGACAATAACAATATCTACGGTATATCATGGTTATTGTCCTTTGTTTTTACGGGTTTTTTTTTTTTGCTTATCACACCAAAAAAGTCTATCATGCAAGCATCCCACTTTAACTTACTATATAAACAATGACAAATAAAGAATAAAGCTAGGCATATCCTAAGAATATTCATACACAATTCTGAACTTAATCATATCATACAACCAACACAATTGAATCATGCATCAACTAATCCTACAATCACTCATTCTCACTATTACAAACAAGGTAACAAACTAAAAAAATATTTATTTATTTCTATTTCCTTTCAATCCTTTGGATTTTTAAGTTGCCACAAATACAAACATTTGTGATGAATACACCCGATTACTTAACAAGTCACATACTTTTGCATATTCATATTTCAAGTTGTCGTTTGATGTAAAAGTGAACATTTGTTATGAATACCCCTAATTACTAAGCAACTCAAAATATTGGAATAGATATAATTTTGTACAGATTTATTCATTCAATTGTCTAATCATTATCACTATATTTACTTAAACCTTGTTTAGGAGTAGTTCAAAAGGGATAATCATAAGAAAAACATAACAATCATAAGGAAATGTGTACTTCAATAGTTTTGAAGAAAACAAGTATTTTTAATCTTGCTTTATAAGATATTGCTTATTCTAAAAAAATAAATAAAAATCCAATGCTTAGTATAATGAAGAGCCTAAAATTGTAAAGTTGATCCTAAATGTCACGCTAGTACAAATGCAAGTTCACTCTTCGTATCTCTCATAAAAATAAAAAAATATATATTCAAACAAACATAGACAACACTAACATTCAATCTAACCAAATATTTACTACTCCAAACTTAAATTTTGCATTGTCCTCAATGTGAAAGGGAAGAGAAATAGAGTGCGAATACTTCTTTTTTTTTTTAGCAAGGCTAATCACCATAAAAGTTCATTTGCATTGAATACAAACTTGCATCCTGCTTGATTTTTTTCCAACCTACACAACATGATCAAAATAAAAAGGGGTTAAACTAAGTTTTTTTTTTTTTTTTTTTTTTATAACTTTTGGAATACTTGGGCTACCTCTCATTTAATGTTAGTTGTAATTAGTAGCTTTACTATTTCTTTCATCTGAATTAGATCAAGAATGATGTCACTTTTCTTACCGATAAGTTCCTTATTCACAAAGTGCTTCAAATATTGACCATTGAATGTAAATGTCCTTTTCTCATAATGAGTGACTTTGATTGCTATATGTGTAAAAAATTTAATAACCATAAATAGACCTGACCATCATGACTTAAGCTTTCCTAGAAACAGTTGACGTTATGAATTGAAAAGCAACATTTGTTGACCAAGTAAAAACTCATTTCTTGAGATGTACTTGTCATACTAAGCTATGGTCCTTTCCTTTTTTTTTTTTTTAATTCTTATAAGCTTAATTGCAAAACTCATCTAATTTAGCGGGCTGTAAGCAACATTTTTCTCCTCCAATTTAAAGATCCATGTTTAATCGCTTCATCGCCCAATAATCTTTATACTCAAGTTCTATAGGTAGACAACATCCTTTTCCAAAGACTAACTAAAATGGGGTCATTCCTAAATGTGTTTTAAATGCTATGTGGTAAGCCCATAATTCATCATCCAACTTTTTAGCCTAACCCTTTCTGGAACTGTTAACTGTTTTCTCTAGAATATGCTTTACCTTCCTATTTAATACTTCCTTTTCACCATTCATTTGAGGATGATAGGCCAATTCTTTTTGATGTTTAACTCCATATTTTGATAAAAAAGCTTGAATTATTTATTGTAAAAACAAGTTCCTCCATTATTAAAGATAACTCTTAGAGTTCTAAATCTAGTAAAAATATTCTTTTGAAGAAAAAGTTAGCACTGCTTTCTCATCAGTTGTAGGAGTTGTGATTGTTTTAATCCACTTTGATACATAATCCACTATTAAGAGAATTTATTTGTTATTTGATAAGCCACGTCAATCAGCAAGAGCCCTTAGGTCAAATCCCAAATATATGAGTTGAAGTTAAATGTGAATTGTTAGTTGCATGTGCCATGCAGGAAGATTAGAACGTGAATTATAAACTGCATATGCCATGTAGGAAGATTGGAACGTGAATAGTATATGCACGTGGCTTGCAGGTATGCAGAAGAGCGTTTATATGCAGGCGACGTGTATCTATGGTCACATAAAGAATGAAAAGATTATGTTAGGGAGGACTGGGTCACCTACAAGATTGGGTCATTTGCAGTTGCGAATTTTTCATCACTTTTATTTCAGTTTGTTATAGTTGTTATGCTTATTATTTCGTACGTGTTACATTCAGTTTTTATGTGGGTAATCTCAAATTGTGAGTTACTAGCTTTCCCTTTATTTCAGTTTCTTGTACCGGTTTTGTTTATTTAAAGCAACTGAAAATTATCGATAAAATCGCAATCAATCAGTATCTAAAATTTATGGTACTTTATCACTCAAAGAAAAACAAACATTTATTGTTGAATATTTGCTGGGGCTTATCATTATTGTAAATGAAGGAAAAGGTCTTATGAAGTCATTACCTCAAACATTATACAAATCCACCTTTAAAATATTTTGCAAAGGCATTTCATTATACCCAGAGATGTTCCCATTATATTAACATCTTTTACATGCGACAATAAAAGTATTTTCATCCTTGAATAAGGTTGGCCAATAAAACCTTGATTGAAGAACTTTAACAGTGATTTGGTTACCTCCAAAATGCCATCTACATTAAAGTGTATGACAATACTATAAAATATCTACCATCTCCTTTTTTAGATCACGTCACCTAATGATTTGATATGCACAATGCTTGTAGAGTATTGGTTCCTCCTAATAATAATGATTTACTTCTATGATAAATTTCTTATTTTAATTGGTATAAGAAATCTAGAGGAACGATCTTTCCTACAAGGAAATTGACTTAATCTGTATACTAAGAAGGAGACTTGTTAGAAAAACAAATAGCTAAAAGTTAATCATATAGAAAACCATTGTTTATAACCATGTGTTGGGAGTCAAGTTTCTCTAGCAGTTCTGGTAATTAAAGGTGATCCATTATAAGTTTTTCACTTCCTTTGTTGTCTTTAATTTCCATATCAAACTCTTATAATAGAAGAACCCAACGAATAAGTATTGGTTTGGCTTCCTTCTTAACAATAAGATGTTTGATTACAAAATAATCAGTATAGACTATTGCCTTATTTCTAATGAGATTTGGCCAAAACTTGTTAAAGGCAAAGACTATTGTCAGTAGGTCTATCCTAGTTATGGTATAGTTGAGTTAAACATCATTTAAGGTTTGACTAGCATAATAGATTGTGTGAAACTTGTAAAAGGCAAAAACCATTGCCCTAAGCCCTAATATTATACTAATTACATAATTACTTGCATTGCACATTAGTTCAAATAGTGATTTCTAATCTGGAGCTATAATAATTGAATCCAACACAAGCTTATCTCTAAGTAAATAAAAAAACCTTTTCACACTCTTCATATAAAAAGGATTTTCCTTTATTAAGAAGATGCAGAGAGGCTTGGAAATTTTAATAAAGTCTTTGATAAATCTTCTATAAAACCTTGCATGTCCAAGGAAACATCTGATTCCTTTTATTATTGTTTATGGTGGAAGCTTCTCTATCACTTTAATTTTAGCTTTATTTACTTCAATACCCTTAGATGAAATCCAATGTCCTCATACAATTTCTTATATTTTTTTGACCATGAAGTCACATTTTCCCTAATTCAATACCATGTTAGTTTCTTAATATATTTAAAAAACTAATGCCAACTTCTTAAAACAATCATTGAAAGAAACAGTGAACATAAAAAAATCATCCATGAAAATTTTAATAATCTTCTCCACCATATCCAAGAAGATTGCCACAAATAACTCTGAAAAGCGGTTGGTTCATTACAATGTTCAAAAAGCATTCTTTAAAACATAAAAGTACTATAAAGAAAAGTGAGATGGTTTTCTCTTGATCCTTCAATGTTATGACTATTTGATTATACCTTGAATAGCCATATAGAAAACAATAGTATTCATGTATGGCTAACCTATCCAACATTTGATCAATAAATGGTAAGCAAAAGTATTCCTTTATAATGGATTTGTTTAGCTTTTTGTAATCCATTCAAAGTCTCCATGGTTCCTGTAGGTACCAACTTATTATTTACATTTGTTACCATTGTCACTCCTCATTTCTTTGGCATAAATTGAAAAGAATTGACCTATAAGCTATTAGAATTTGGGTAAATCACTCTAGCATCTAACCATTTTAATACCTTTTTCTAAACCATTTATTCTATTATCGAGTTGAATCTTCTTTGTTGTTCCATCATCGACTTGCCCTCTTCTTTCACTAAAATCCATTACATACAAATAAAAGGGATAATATATTTAATGTCTATCAGCACTAACCCAATAACTACCTTATATTTTTTGAGAACTCTCAACAACTTTTCTTTTTCTACACAAGAGAGTTTAGATTGAATAATTATTGGATAAGTAGATAATCAAGATAAGCATACCAAAAATGTTCTAGTAATTGATTCAGCTCTAATACGAGTGGTTTTTTAATAGATGAGAGAAGCTTTGATGGACCCTGTCCCAATTCTGTAAAGTGTTTCCTATTATTAAGGCTGAATAGCTTCATCCATCATGCATATTCCAACACTTCATCATCCTTTATCATCGTTTAATTATAATTAACTAAGCAAGCTTCCAACGACTCTTTTTGTTTATAAGACCATTTGATGACCACATAATCAATTGCTTGGATGCTAAAACAACTCTCATTAGTATAAGGAATCTTAACGGCATTGAAAATATTAAAGATCACCTCTTTCTCATTTACCCTTAATCATACTTTTTTTTAAAAAAAACATTAATTAAGGGTTGTCTAGTGGCTAAGAATAGTCTATAATGAAGGATAAGGATCCCACTATCCTCTTCCATGTTAAGAATGGTGAAGCCAGATGAAAAAATAAATTTTCCCACCTTGACAAAAATATCTTCAATTATTCCTTGTGGGTGCTTTTTTTTATCAATTATCTAATTTCAATGTAATCATAGTAAGTCTTGCTTCACGTAATCCTAGGTTTTGAAAATAGATAAAGGCATAAGATTAATATTTGCATTTAAATCAAAGTTCTTTCAAACTCAGCATTTCTAATTGAACAAAATATTGTGATACTCCTTTAGATCCTTAAGTTTTGGGGGTAATGTTTTTTTGTAGAATTGCAATGCATTTTTCAGTAAGGGCTACTATTTCATATCCCTTCAATTTTCTCTTATTTGGCAAGATTTCCTTAAAGATTTTCACATAACATGGCATTTATTCAAAAGCATCTACAAAAAGAATGTTAATATGCAAGTTTTTAGATGCATCTATCTTTTTTTTTAATAAATTGTTTATCTAATTCTTTTATATTTGTTGACAGAATGAAACTTTTAGTGGGTTTTTCAGAAATCTCTAAGTGAAGAGGTGAAGTATGAAGTTGTTACCCTCATTTTTTTTTACTGACTTAATTTGTTAGCTATATTTGGGGTGTCTAACTCTTTCCTACTCCTTAGTGTTATTGCCTTCCACTGCTCTTTTAGATTCACTTTGGTGGTTTTAGAAAAATTGCCTCATTATCTCCCCTTGAGCATGTTGGTCAACTAATTAAACTTTTAAATTCTGTATTGAAGCTACTTGACTGTGAAAACTAGTCTTAGTATCTTTTATGAATTGGTTGGTGTCATTTGCCAGGTGTGCCATTGCTTCTTCTAATGATTATTCTTTTTGTGGCTTACTTGATGACAACATAGATGGAGGCTTCATTACATTCTGATTATTCCATGCAAAATTAGAGTGATTTCTCATCCAGGATTGTATATAGCATTGTATGGATTGTCCTGTCAATTGTAATTTGCGACAAAGTGTGCTTCAACCTTTGGAATCTTTTGTTAAACTTTCAGCCTAATCCAATAGTCAGATTGAAAGTTATACTTGTTATCATAAAACAATGTATTAAAAATAATAAGCCCAGAAACCTCCTTTAATATCCTTAAATGATAAGAAAACCTTTCCAAATAAGCTAGCTATTGACCTTTAGTTTTCTTCTTGGACATGGACTCTTTATTAACTTTATTTCTATATTAGATAAGAATTGATGTGTTGTCACACCAATATAATATGAACTCTTTTGCAGCTAAAAATATTTTCACACATAATAAAGACTTTTAAGTTGATATGGAATTAATAAAGCACATGAAAATGCTTAATTAATAAAGGTTACCATATATTCCATTTGGATAGCCCATCATTGCAAATAATTAGGGTTATAGGTGGATCAGACCCCTCTTTTATATAGATTAAATTGATTAAGGTCATATTATTTTTTGTTATCTACTTGAATTTTTTTTTGCCTAAATACTCCAAGTAAGCTCATTAAATACATCATTGAGCTTCTTTACCCTTGATCACGTAATGAATCCAATTGGCATTTCTAATGGATCTTGTGGTGTTGTAGGCTATGTTATGTACCAATCCACATCAAACATTATTGTATAATATATGTACATGGAAAAGGGGTTTCAAACTTTAATATGATATCATCTATTTGTTTAATAATATAAAGTCTATTTATGATTAGTGTTTTTTAATTAGAATATTTTCCACTATCGACTACATGATTGTTAGAGATCATTCTTGATCACTAGGTTAAGAGACTTGTATCTTCTTCTTGGTAACAATCTATACAATCATTTGTTCTTTGGCAAGTGTACATCAATCCAAAAAAAGAAGCCATAATCTTATCCTAGAAGGTTTCTTATATAATAACTTATGCACCGAGTTATCTAGCCATGAGCCATGGAGTAAACCTTTAAGGAGAATAATCAACACAATTGTGTGGACGAGGTTGTTGTTTACCTTGCCTAGTTTTACAGTGGTTATTTTATTTTCATATTCAATATGTTTTAGTTCACTAAATAAAATATGAAATCATTGGATATAATTTGGAGTATTTTGTTTTAAGAAAATTGAGAGTTGTTAAGTATTTCTCTTGAATATGCATAAGAATATAAAACATCTTATATATAATTTTTATTTTATTTTATACAAATTATATCCAATTTCAATAGATAAAAATTATATTCAATTTTTTTTTAATTTTTAATTTTTTTTTATTTTTATACAAGCTGATTTTTCAATTTCAACAGATAAAAAACCTAAAATAGATGAATGGTTTGGATACATATATTTGAGTCAAGTAATTCTAAGATTAAGAAAATATAACAAGAAAACAAAATCAAAGAACACAAATGGACTATTACATTACTAATTTAACCCTTAGATATCACCACTACACACACGTTTTTATTTCTATTTTATTACATTATTATGACATGATGCATTTGTCCAACAATATAGTAGCAACCCACAATACATAATATTGGTATGGTTCGATAAAGAATGTTAATGTATATGATTAAATCAAATTGACAAATGATGGTTGGATCAATAAAAATCAGACCGCCTTGTAAACTAAGGACACTACAAATAATATAAGATCAAGATATTTTGTCGTATCGTCTATAATTAAAGGTATGTTTGAGAATGTGGTAGCAATTGCGGTTTAAAGTGTTTTTTACTTAGAAATATATCAAAATAATATTTTTGATATCCGCATATTAAATCAATATAAAAATATAAAAAAATTTAATTTTAAACAAAACAAATTGTAAATTTTGAAAAACAGTGTTCCAAACAAGTTGTAAAACTATGCCAAGTTTAAATGGGAAAATAAATAAATGGATGAATGGAGAGATGGAGTAGTATTTGCCGTTTTGTTTTTACTAAGACAAGATGCATAGGTCCCTTCTCCTTAAAAATGTTGATTTTGTCGTGTTATGAGGTGGGGAGAGACAACATGCTTTATATGTGGAGGCATTTGTGAAGACAAAGCAAAATGAAATGAAAAGAAAAGAAGCTTCAATACTAATAACAAAAGTAAACACTAAGATTAGGACATGGATATTGCAATTTATCAGGAAAAGAAATGTACTTTGGAGTGCAGTACGAAAGCCTATTCTGGCTCTTCTGAAGCTAGAAAGCACACTCTTTCCAACTCACATAACACACACACACACACACACACACACACACACACACACACACACACATATATATATATATAATATATATATATATATATATATATATATATTCTTCTTAAATTGGCTGGTTGATATATGAATTAAAAAAAATTCAGTCGACTAATAAAAATATGGTTTTATTTTAAAAATATTTTTAAGATGATATTATTTTTTTTTTAAAAAAAAATATTGAGACAGCAATATATATATTGGATCAACTTGGGTCAACTTATATTAACTTGCTAAACTCGTGACCTGAGTTATAAACTCTTTTAAATTTAATAAATTTATTTTTTAAAAAATTATTTTTATTTAATTATATGATAAAAAATAGATACTTACAAAATAAGCATCAACTCAATATATGAAAGTTTTTATGTGACCATGATAACCTCATAAAAAATAAATCAAAATAAATCATGAAATTTAATTATATTTTTTGTTGAGGTATTATTTTACTTAATAATATGATAAAAAAATATAGATACTTAAGAAACCGAGTACCAACCCAACGCCGATATGTTTTTCTAAGATCACGATAATCCTATAGAAAATAAATCAAAATAAATTATGAAACTTCATTCATAACAATTATTTTTTTTAAAAGTATTTTTTATTTAAAAATATGATCAATTGTTTTTATTTAATAATATGATAAAAAAATAAATGATTATAAAACTGAATCCTAACTTAGCACCATGATATTTTTCCAAGACTATGGTAGCTTCATGCAAAGAAAATTGAAATAAATAATAAAATGTAATTTTCAATAAATCCAAAGTAAAGATATGAAAAAGAAAAAGAAAAAGAAAAAAAGAGAGAGTTACTGTTCCAATAAAGATACGAGGAGGGTAGCATTGATTTGCCCTGCTCAAGTAGTTCTTGTTAATGAATAACATGGGCCTCGGTAACTCGGCATTCCAGATAAACATCATAACAAGGAAGAATAAACAGTCTGCCATTAATGTGCTAATTAGGGTTGTCTTGGAAGAAGAGAGGCAAATGAATTGAATATTGGGTCCGTAAGGGTAAGTATGGATATGATCACATGGTTGAGGGCATGCTTTGATTCCTTTAACAAAAGCAGAAAAAAATCACACCTCAAAATAGAAGAGAGGACGGGGAAGACGACCCACTCCCCCCCCTAATCACATGCTTCCAGGGGACCATCTACCCCCTTGATTAGAGGTAACCCCAAGTGCATGAGAAGATCCCAAAAACCAATACAAAAAGGAAGGTTGCTGCCTCAAATCCTACTTCTCACTAAAAGACAAGTACAAACTCCAGAGGAGTTCATCTGCATGCTGGATCACAGTCACCTTTGTTTTAAAAGAACATTTCATGCCTTGAGTGCTGCAACTGTCCTTTGCTTTACATCTTGTAGTAACACTATATATATATTCTGGCCATTAATAATACTAACATATAAAGCCACCATTCTAGATGCCCGGCCCCTGTTCTTTTTTCGAAAAGGAAAACAATCCCGTCCACCTCCCTACCTTGGAAACGGAAGGAAACTTCCCCATGGCATTAATTCTAGGAAAACTCGTTGGATCTGTTCAATAAAGAATGTTTGGACACCAAGGGATCACATTTCTCTTCTGGGATAGCTAGTATTACTCTTAAATGCTGCTCTGAAACAAGATTTTTGGTTGCTGCATTAAATTATCATCACGCTATTTGCTATGGGGATTGGGGACAAACTAAATCCAGCAAATCAATCTGTTCAAACTAATTACAAATGGTATTTCATATCTGTTGGAGTGTGTGTGTGTGTGTTAACACTTTGGACAGCATTCATATAATTAGGTGCAAATTAATTACTTAATTATATGCAAATTGAATGATCTGCAAAGTCTCTCTCTCTCTCTCTCTCTCTCTCTCTCTCTCTCTCTATATATATATATATATATATATATGGCACCTTCCAGGCCAGCAGGAAAGTTACGGGTCGGTATGTGTCGGTAATAGAATTTGAGTGATCAATGCGCTATCAGAACATGAAGTGGAAGTGACCCAGAAGCCCAGCAGGGTACATGGGGTTTCGCAAATCTGAACTGGTGACCATTAAGCAAATAGTACTTGAATATATATTCGTCATAAAATCAAGAACTAGCTAACTACTCACGAAATATCAAGTCTTTAAACTAATTATTTTCACAAGAGTGCATGCATTGGTGAGTGGGTTTGTTGTGAAAATTCCCAATAAAATGGTCGGGTGTCCATGATTTGATTGGCTTAGATACCTAATTCCAATGCAAATTAATAGATAAAGACAACCTATGTCATCTTGAATCCCTCGAGCAACAAAATGCTAATCTAAGATTTCTAGAGTTCATTATGTTAATCAAAGAAAAACCAATCTTCTTCTTCTTCTTGTTTTTCTTTTTTATCCACATCTTACCGATTCCTGCTTCCAAGACAGCTTTAGATTCTTGATCAATTAATTTGGATTCCCTTGAGACGAATTTACCAGTACTTATGATTAGACACATTGCTCATGACATGCTAGAATTGTGTGTGAGAGAGAGAGATGTCTTGGCCAGTAATAAACGATAGATAAGCTTATAAAACCACAAGGTTACAAAACTGTAGAGATTTTGGAGATATACATTACATGCACGAGAAGAAAAATAAAAAAGAAACAGGGGAAAGGGAGCTACCTACCTAGCTAGTTGTTAGCCCTATACTTGACAAGTCCTAGGGTGATGAAACTCGAAGACCCTGGCAAACACTTGGATAGATCCATGGGTAAAATGCATTTGGCAAGAACACCATGGCCAAGGTGGGGTTAGTGTATTAACTTCGAAGGGATCAGGGATGGGTAGGTGGAATGCAATTGCTCGCTTAATCCATCTAGTATTTCCGGTAGGCTCTATGATTTTCAGGGCAAGAATATTGCTGGCATCCTGGTCACTCGACTCATTAAAGCTCTTAATTGCACT
Organism: Populus alba; assembly: GCF_005239225.2. NCBI lineage: Eukaryota > Viridiplantae > Streptophyta > Magnoliopsida > Malpighiales > Salicaceae > Populus > Populus alba. Next base: position 8,661,370 of record NC_133301.1, on the reverse strand, counting down.
CGACTCATCGGAGATTGGCACTGATTTATGAGCCTTGGTTCGAGTATTTGAGATTGTTCATGGATTGGACAGATGTTGGAAGATGATAGGTGCGCCATACTGGGGGTAAAGTAGCATGAGGACTGTTGGTGCATGCTGATAGCTAGGGGCCAGTCTGAAAGAGAATCGTTGCAGCAATATAGCGAGCGTTAATTTGGCTTGCAAGATGGCTAGATTTTGGCCGATGCAGGTGCGGACTCCGAGCCCGAACGGAATGAACGCCACGTGATGCTTAGCAGCGCGGGCCACACCACCGGAGAAGCGAGCAGGGTTGAATTCATTTGCATCATTGCCCCATATCGATTGATCATGATGAAGGGCCAGGATCGGTATCAAGATCTCGGTCCCACTGGGGACTTTGTAGCCCCCCAGCTCCACATCAACCTTGGACCGTCTGATTGTGGCGATTGTTGGTGGGTACAGCCGTAAGGATTCATTTAAGATCATGGTCAGCTGCACACCATAACAAGATTCAGCATGTAAATGAAATGACGAAAATGCCACTACTACTCGTTGGTTCTCCAGCTCCGAGTACAAGATCAGTGTATCTACATTGTATATAGGATAAGAAGGGCAGGAAAAAACAAGAACAGAAAACGAAGCAGAAAAAAAAAAAGCAGTAAAGCGAGAGAGAGGGAGAGTTGTTTTTTTGGTATTCTTTTTTTCCCACGGGAAACAAGCAATGAGCAGAGAGAGACAAAACAAGAATTTTGTCACAAGTCTTGGAAGGGGGCTTTACCGTCTTAAGCTTTGCAACATCATCCTTGGTGGGCGTCTCACGTGATCCACACACCCTCAAGACCTCCTCACGTGCTTGAGCCTGCCACTGTGGATGCATTGCTAGTAGGACCGTTGTCCACGTCAGCAGGTTTGATGTGGTGTGCTGGCCCGCAAAGAAAAAGCTCTTGCACTCTTCGACAATGTCGTGTACGGTTACATCAGTACATGAATTTGAGGCCTGAATCATTAGTCCTAACAAATCCTTAGGACAGCTATCTTGATGCGTTTTGTTGACGCTCGATTTCTCTCTTCTCCTTTCAATGAGCTTCATCAGTGATTTCTTGATTTCTTTGTCCAGTCTCCACGAATTAATGTTCCTTCTTGTCGGAAAGAACCTGAAAAATCAAAAATCATTTTCTCTAGCCCATGTAGATGGAACGGAATTGAAATTCCTCGCACATCGACATGTACTTTGATTAGTTACCTGTAACCTGGGATTAGAACTCGTCGGAACGCCACGGCAGCGAGGACCATTTGCTGTGCTTGCAATTGAAAAATGGCCTTTCCATCTTCGTAGCTGCTGCCAAATGCTGTTCGCGTAATGACGTCTTCTGTTAGGGTTTGGAACCATTCGGAAACTTCAATTTCCACCTCGTCAGAATTTGTCATTGCCGACCATTGATCCAGCATATCGATCACGCTCTTTGCCACCACAGGTACTAGCAACTGCAGAAATTAATATAAAAGAATTTAAGTACGCTCTTATACTTTCTCTTTTGTTTTCTTCCGGCCCCTGAGCCCATACATCCAAGTAATTTTATAACTTTTCAACTTACCTTGAGATTTTCCATGTGGAATGTGGGTGTTATGATTTTCCTATGGCGAGCCCATTTTTCTCCTTTGAGGCTTAGGAGTCCATCACCTTCAAGCTGCTTAACAAGAGGATGAGCCTCCACCTTCTCGTACAATTCCGACTTGGATGTAAAAATTTCTCGGATGAGATCTGGATCAGAGACGGTAAGTCGAACCGTGGGTCCGAACCATACAAGAAACGTTGCACCTGCAATAAACACCGGGTCATATCAATTCAAATCCTGTTACTCACGTAAGCAGGGAAATTGTCAGGCGAGACAGGTTAATAACTCTGTACACAAAATAATCGAGGTGTAAAATGGAAGAGGTAAAGCGGAAAGAAGTGTTTGCAGCAAGCAGGAACTTGAATATATACATGGTCGAGTAGCAATTAAGTGGCAAATTCGCAAAAAGAAATAAGACGGAAACATGACCACAATTAATTCAGAGACCCTACATGAAAGAGAGCAGATACAAAAGAAAGGAGGCAAGAAGACAGCTGAAACTATTCTGATTGCTAACACCAACAGCTTCATCATCAGTGAACAAGTTCCCAATAAAACAGAAAAGTCATAAGCAAAAGGAAATCACTTTTAATTAAAAAAATATAACCTGGTTTTAAACTCTAGAAAGAGGAAGTTGCAAGAAGAAGAAAAGAGAGAGAGAAAAAAAGGGAAAGAAAACAAGAAGTGCAACAGTCCAAAACTCAGAAGTTCAACATCCAGCATCCAGGCACAGAAAGATGCTGAAAAGTTGTTAAAAGAAGTACCTGAACTAATGGGTAAAAAGCCTTTTAAAAGTCACAAAATTTGGAGGATGGATCACAGGCCAAGCTAAAGAAACACATCATAGCAGAAGCACCCAACATCAACAGCTTTAGTGATATTTTCAAGGCAAACTCTTGCGAATATGTGGTTTTGACAAAGATAAGGTTGGAAAGCCACGTTGTTTTACTACACATTTAATTATGGTTCTCAAACAACTGTACATTCGTATCACCAGGCACAATCACAAGAAGTCAGAAAACAAGAGGAAACATTTTAGTTCATCATCGATCAAGAACACAAAATATCGAAGAGGACAAATTGCTAGAGAAAATTTAAAACCAGTCATTTTAGACCGAAAAAAGTAAAGGAACGGATTTGCTGTACCGTAGATTTTCTTCCAGTGATGGTAAAAAGAGAGAACTCTAGGCAGTATGTTGTGAGAGAAGGGCATAGGTTGAGAAGAGGCCTTCAACATCATTTCCACAATCTCCTTCACGTTGCCAATGAAGAAACGATAAGGGGGTCCTCTGATTCCTTGCCTGGAAAAATGGTGCTCAATTCTTCGGGGTCTACACCAAAGCAAGACTACAATCTTTATCAAAAAAACTAATGCCAAGAAGGAGATGGCAAGCAGCTTAATGTGCCAGTAATAATACAAGAACAGCTCCTTCATGTTAGAAGAAGGGGTGGGAGTGCTTGCTTTCCAGATAGAGCTTAGCGCACAGTCTCTTCTCCTCTCCGATTCCTAAGAGTGGAGCAGCAGCCTTTTCTGTTTTTGCTTCTTATCTACCCTGCTCTCTCGCTCTCTCGCTCTCTCGCTCTCTCTCTCTCTCGCTTATGTTGGTTGGTATTTTTGCCTGTGAGCTAGTTGTGTGCTGGCTTTTCAATACAAATGTTTTTGAGTGAGAGAGACAGCCTAATAGGCAAGGCCAACGGCGTAGGGGCCGCCAATGGAATTCTAAGGGTCAACGAGTAACGAGGATATTTGTTTCCTTTTGCGAAAATCTTAAAAGAGTTTCTTTTTAATTAGCAACATGGTCGAACAAGAACATTAGGCAAAGAAGCAAGTTTAAAAAGTCAATTAAGAAAATAACATAATTAATAAATTATGTTATTGTAACAATGACACCATATAACTTATACTATAAGAACAACAAAATCTATTGAATTATAAATTTTTTGTTTATGACTTTTGAGTTAAATTTAGAATTTTAAGTAATAGTTTTCATTCTGAATAAAATAAAAACAATTGATTTTTTTTTTATTCTCAATAATTATATATTTATAGATGAAAAAGATTAGTTATAGTACTAAACTTGAACTTGAACAGGATTCCTTCATTAAATTAATTAATAATTATAATTATTAGGTTAATTAATAATTATTATCATTATCCATGAAATTGATTAGTCATAGCAAAATTAGATTTTAAAAGGATTTTGTAATGGGTAGGTTAATTAATAATAATGTAATTATCAAACAGAATATTATTTCTATTAAATACTTTCATGAAATTAAATATTATATAGATTAAATACATTTGATAAACAAAATATGGCATTAATTAAATACGGGAAAATGGTGTGAATTAAATATGTTCCTGAAATGAGATATTTTAACTTATATAATTAAGGAATACTATTGAAATTTAATTTTACTACAACAATTAAATTTCATTGATAATTATCATAATTATTAATTAATTATCTAGTTAAGGAATTCTAATGAAATTTATATTGACTACAACTAATCATTCTCAATGATAATTATTATCATTATTAATTAAATTAAAAATTTCTATTAAAATTTAATTTGACTAAAACTTCATTAATAAGTATCATAACTATTAATTAACCTACCCATTAAGGAATTCTAATGAAGTTTAAATTGACTAATTATTGATTTTTTATGATAATAATCAGAATTATTGATTAACCTATCCACTTAAGGAAACCTAAGTTTAATTTGACTAAAACTAATCAATTTCATATATAATTATCATAAATATCAATTAACCTACCCATTAAGGAGAAAGAGAGAAGAACTCTAAGATTTAAGAAAACATTCATCCATAAACCATAACATTTTCTCTCTCAACAAACAAACCTAAAACAAAACCAAAAACCCTGGCCACATCTCAACCTACATCACCAAATTTTGGCGAATCACTGTCATTTTAGCCACCATAACAACAATCTTAACCTCTCTTTTTATCTCTCATCATTTTCTAGCAAATTTTCTCAGTCTTCTTCCGTAAAAAAATAGCATGAAAAAAAAAGAAGCTACTAGAGAAGGAAATTATAGACCACTGAACATTCTAGGACATAGATATCCTCTCATTGACAGCGATTATTGTCATCACCAATACCAATTGATAGATAAGAGAGCAGTATAACCTGTAAAGTTAAAGGGATCCTATTGAAATTTAAATTGAGTACAACTAACAATTTTAAATGATTATTATCATATTTATTAATTAACCTACCTAGTTAAGGAATCCTATTAAAATTTAATTTGACTACAACTAATCAATTTCAATAACAATTATCATAATTATTAATTAACCTATCCTATAAAGGAATTTTAAAGAAATTTAAATAGACTGCAACTAATTAATAATTTTCAATGATAGCTATCATTATTATTAATTAACCTACCTAGTTAAGCAATTCTATTAAAATTTAATTTTACTACAACTAATCAATTTCATTGATAAATATCATAATTATTTTTTAACCTGCCCACTTTAAAGAATCCTATTGAAATTTAATTTGATTGCAACTAATTAAATTGATTTATAATTATTGTAATTATAAATTAACCTACCAATTAAAAAATCCTATTGAAATCTAATTTGACTACAACTAATCAATTTCAATGATAATATCTTTATTATTATTTAACCTATCCTTATTAGGAATCCTATTGAAATTTAATAAGACTACAACTAATTAATTTTATTGATAATTATCATAATTATCAATTAACTTAAGAAGTCCTGTTAAAATTTATTTTGACAACAATTACAAATAATAATTTTCAATGAAAATTATCATAATTATTTATTTACTTACCCAGTTAAGATAGCTTGATTAGTTGTAGTAGTCAAATCAAATTTCATATGATTCTTTAATTGTGTATATTAATTAATAATTATGATAATTATCATTGAAATTGATTAGTTGTAGCTGAAATTAAATTTCAATAGGATTCTTAATTGGGTAAGTAAATTAATAATTATAACTGTCATTGAAAATAATTAGCTGTAATTGTAGTAAAATAAAATATTAATAGGACTAAGTTAATTATTAGTTATGATAATTATCAATAAAATTGATTAGTTGTAGTCTAATTAAATTTCAATAGGATTGGTTTATGGGTATGTTAATTATTAATAAAGATAATTATCAATGAAATTAATTAGTTTTAGTCAAATTAAATTTTAATAGAATTTCTTAATTGGTAGATTAATTCATAATTACAATAATTATCATCAAAAAATAAGTTTCAATGGCACTCCTCAATGGGTTGGTTAAATAATAATTGTGATAATTATCAACAAAATTTATTAGTAATAGTCAAATTAAATTTCAATAGGATCCTGTAATTTGTGGGTTAATTAATAATTACAATAATTATCAATCAATTTTATTAGTTGCAACCAAATTAAATTTTATTCCTTAACTGGGAAAGGTTAATAAATAATTATGATAATTATCAATGAAATTGATTAATTGTAGTTGTAGTAAAATTAAATTTTAATAAAATTCCATAACTAGGTAGGTTAATTAATAATATTGGTAGCTATCATTGAAAATTATTACTTGTAGTCTATTTAAATTTCATTAGAATTCCTTAATAGGATAGGTTGATTAATAATTATGATAATTGTCATTGAAATTGTTTAGTTTTAGTCAAATTAAATTTCAATAGAATTTCTTAAATGGGTAGGTTAATTAATAATTATTATAATAATCATTTAAAATTATTTGTTGTACTTAATTTAAATTTCAGTAGGATTTTTTTAAACTTTGCAGGCTACACCTCTCTCTTATCTATCAATTGGTATTGGTTATGACAATCATCACTATCAATGGAAGGATATTTATGACCTAAAAGGTTCAATGATCTACAATTTCTTTCTCTAAAAGCTTTTCTTTATTTTTTTATTATGATGTTTTCTAATGGCATAATACTAGGAAAGTTGGCTGGAAAAGGATGAGAGATGAAAGAGAGGTTATGATTGTTGTTATTTGAAAAATGGTTTTTCCAAAAAATATATATTAAAAAATATCTATAAAGTTTAGGAAACTATCAAATTAAGTTTTATTTAATATTTTTAAGTGATAGAAATATTGTATTAAAATTTCATAGAAAGCTAAAAATTAGAATTGAAGCATGCAATATATTTAATTATGCATATTAATGTGTTTTTATGTATGATTGATGATTATGGACAATAAAAAACCAATATGGTTATGTTTTTGATAGTCAAATCTTTTTTAATATTAAATAAGGCTTGTGAGTACTGCCTTTTCTCTATTTTTCTTATAAGATTGTAAAATTACTTTCTTATCTAATTTTCCTTGAATATAAATTGAGGCTTCTTATAAAATTATATAAATATTATGTAATTTAGAAATATAAGAATTTAGATAAGAAAAATTATTTTGTAATCCAAGACGAAGAAAAATTATTTTATAATCAAATTTAGATAAGAAAAATTGGAATCCAATTTTATATGATTTAGATGAACCACTCATGATCATATAAGATTAGGGGTAATGGTTAGGCGAAACATATATGATATGTTTTAACAAAAAAATTATTACCTAACTGATCTATAAGTCATATAGATATGTGATTGACAAATTATATTATCTATCTAATTTAATTTATTTTGATTTGTTAAGCCACTCAAAGTTAGATAAATTAAATGAAATCCTAACCCATTAAAAAATCGAAGAAAGATTTCCTCAATTAATAAGGAGGGTTATTAATTTGCAAGAAAATAATAGAAGATCAAATTATGATTGAAGACCTTATCTTAATTTGATTATAAAATATATGCATGAAACTAATACTCGCTTTTAAGCTTGCCTTGTTGAACTTGTCATTTTATTTTAATGATTGATCTTATTACAACCTTAATTCTCAAAATTGTATCTAGTGCTTTGTCATTGACATTTTATCTTCAAGTTTAGACTTTCTACATTATAAGGGGCACTTTATAGAGCTGTTTGTCTTTCTCTTTTCATAATCATTTTTTGATTTTTTATTTGAACTTGATCATTTAAATTTTTCACTTGATCATTTATTAGCTTTCTTTTTGTGAAACTTTTATCCATTTTATATTTCTTTTATCTCTTTCTATTTAGAGAACCTCATCGATTGTTTGAAAGCTTCTAGAACGTATCTCTAGTGCAAGGGGTGATCCTTATATGGGTTATTGTCCAAGAAATATTTAAGGCTCAAGATAATAAGGAATATTTTTTATTTATAAAGGATAATTCAAAGATAGCCTTTCTTACTCTCAAACCTAAACTTGTCTATGCAAACAAATGTCAACCTTTTTTGACCAATGTAAAGAACCTTAAAGTCAATCACAGAGATGAAGTGGTGGGATCATGACCTATATGCACATTATTTATCATAATCAAATCATTTGAATTGCACTAGATTATTTTAAGTAAGGTTTTCCTTTCATGGTTTATTAGAATGAAAAATGTATTACAAGGTTCAAGAAAAGGTTTCAAAACAATGCTTCATCTTTTTAAGGCTAATGGAAGGATGAAACATTTTGGGATTCAAAAAGGGAGATGAGACATAATATATCTCTTCTTATTAGAAAATGATATTTTAGGATTCACAAAGAGGGATTGCTCCTTAGCATTTTGAATTTTAAACACTTGTAAGAGTCCTTGTATGAATTTGTCATTATATATATCAAATTATGAATGAAAATAAAATGTCAAATATCACTTTAATATAAATATCTATTGTTTTCAAAACAACATTAAGATAAAGAAAAAAACATACTTTATTAAAAGATGTGATTCAGTCCTAAAAGACATGGAAAAAATATTTAAGAAAGACAAGGTTTCAATATTTTTCAACACATATATGAAATGATAAAGTTCAATAATAGAAGAGTTGACAATGCAACATTCCTTCTATTTCATATCAACTCCATCTAACAAACATTTATGGCTTGTCAAAACTCATAAAGTATCTATTAATTCCCCTGGCCACTCATTTGCTACCAAAATGGCTTGGTGAAAATATGAGATGTACCATTATTCATCACAAATGCAATATGCCTATATCTTACCAACTTCTAGACTTGATGCATGGACTTCTTGCAATTTTCAATTAAATAGCCTAGGATGCCATCATAATACTCACATTTCATATTTTGATCATACCACCTTGGGTATAATGGTTGTATGGGATTTGATGTAGTTGAAGAAACATGTTTGGTGTTTCAAAGGTGTTGGTAAACAGTGTTGAGTGGTGAATGTATGTTAATTTTAGCTAATGCCACTTAAGAAGTAGATGATGTTATAAAATTAGGAAATGTTTGAGATGACTAGATATGATGCTGAGGTATAAAATGATTTTGATCTATATTTTTCATTTAGGAGCCCTCTTCTAATTCATCATTTGACATAACATCAAACTTTACTAATGAATTCCTTATCCTTCCTAATTTCAAGCCTTACTCTACTTTTCCTATTGTAGTCATTACAGCTATAAAATAGGTTGATAAATTACAAATCAAGTTGACATAGTATGAAACCTTTAAAATGTCAATAAAGATAGAAGTGAGTTCCTTTTCAAGCAGAGAATGGTAAATTTGTATTGCCATTTCACATAACCTTATAGTATAGTCCTTGATTGACTCATTATTTTGCGACCCATTCCTTCAAGGTCAGACCTAGTTGGATTAACCTTTAACTTATGTCCAAATTATTTTAAAAAGGTAGTGACCAAATATTTCTACTTCTTCATTTTAGCACCATTCAAACCCATATACAAGCTAAAATCCGGTCCAGCTAGACTCTTGTAAAAATAATGGATCTAAAGTTTCTCATCATTAATAAATTTATTCATTTTTTTATGGTGCACTTTTAGGTGGGTGTTAGGACTTTGAGTTGTTGTATACTTGATAAATTTAGGGACTTTGAATTTTCTAGAAATACCAATATCTAGTTTATATCATATTTCATTAGTTAAAAGAGGATCATATAAGTCCTCATATTTTATGGTTATGCTAAATACACCATCGTTCCCTTATAACGATAACCACACATAGTGAATCAACTTATCAATATGTTTCCTGAAACCTCAATAATAATTAATGGAATCTGTATGGTATTCATATTTAGCATTCTCATTACCATTGAGGTAAAGGTGCTTATATGGGTTCAAATGGAAGAGGTACTTTTGACGGGCATTTATAAGGTGTTGATAAATATCAATGCTTGGAACCAAGAAGGGAGATGATTGTTCATGGAATTTTCTTTTATAGATTTAATTTTGGGTTCTTTGAAAAGCACGATATCCATACTAAAATAAGAGTGGGAGATTTTTAGGCATTTGGCTTCTAGTAGTTTTTTATGGATTTCGAAGTATGATTGAGTTTTTGATGGATTTTGAATATGACTATTGGACTCTTTAATGATCATAAGTGGTTTAAATAACAACTAGAAAGCCTTGATTAACTAGAAAGACATCTAAAATTCTTTTCTAATGAGGTTGTGTAGAGGGATTTATTGGAGGAATCATGGGAGAGGTTTTGGTCAATATGGGAGAACAAGAGGGAGTTATCCCTATAATGAACTTTATAGTATTGGTTTCTATGTTTAGTGGCCCACCCTCAATCCTTTTTAAAGTGAAGGTTTTGTTTTAGCATATTTATTAGTTGAGTCATTTTATACTTTTAAAAGTTGATTTTATTTCACCCTAACTAAGTTCTTTTTTTGCCTTTGATTTGTCTTTTCTAAATATCTTGAGGTGTTGTAGATCTTGAGGTGAAATTGGATTCTTAAGGGATCTACATTCACTTATAAACTGAGCTTGGCATATATACAAAGAAAAATAAGTAAAACATGTAAACCAATATGCGAGACATTAGATATGATGTAGTGATAGTAAATGGAGACACTCTAAATGAAGGTTATAACCAATACATGGATAAAGGCAAGTTCACTACAACCACAAAAGGCCTTTTACTACTTAGTAATCAACCTTTAAAGGTCAATATAAAGTCTACAAGGAGTTTGAAAACATAGACCATGATTATGTCAAATTGACATGCTAACCATATCCAAGTTGATAATCAGATGGAAGTTGGTGGTTTCACAAGTTTTACTCAGGTCAATTAAAGAAAAATATAAATTAAAGCAAACACAACAAATACATTAGTAACATAAGACAATAACATAAAGCTTAGTCCTAGAAATCCCTAGTGGAGTCATTATTTTGTCACACTCGACATCGCGGTGACCTGTCTTTTAACCTAAAAGGAAAGGCTTTTTCTTAGTGTTGAGAGGGGGGGAATGTCTGAAACATATGAAAAATGTGTCTCCATCTAGTATAATTGTCACTAGGAGTCTTAATAGATCTTTATAGTTATAAGGTAAATTACTGGTGATTAGTATTTAAAAGTGCGTTTTTATCAAGGTTTTATATCATTATTTTGCACTTGAAGTATCAATAACTCCTTAACTAGAGCATGTTTTATAATAACAAGTTTGATAATATAAGATACCTTTAATTTATGGTAAATGTTCATTTTAATTACAGGCCTATCACATAAATTAAAAGATTGATTGATGAGTTTAACTACTGAAATTAAAAAGGCAAATAGAGGGCTAAGCTTAGAAAAGAGATGCTAGTTCAGTCCATACGGGAACACCATTCAATTATTGGATCATAACTAGAGTTGTAGAACTTGGATTTAGGTTTGGTTTATATGGATAGAAAGCTAAGATATAGGCTTAAAACTTTCATGAGAGTCCAAGATTCAAAAGGATCGTTTTCAAGTTTAAATTGTAGCAACAACAGAGAAGTCAGAATCTGTCATACAGTCCAGACACTGTTTAGTGTTCAGCCCATATCTTAAGTTCTGGAAGTCCAAATGACCTCATTCTTGTTTTGTTAGAAAGCTGAGATAATTCCCCAGAACTTTCATGAACACTATATGTTCAAATTCTGATGTTAGCAATGACATTTTCTGCAGACAACAAGTTAATGATGGTTACCAAGTCAAGATGTGGTCACCCACTCAATAATTAGTCATCAAATTAATAGTTCTAAATTTCAGCCTATAAAATGAGGTATTTTCCATGCATTTAGACATCTTGGTGTTCAGATCAAGATCTTGCTCTTGCTCTTTTTTTTTTTTTGTATTTTGTAATGTTCAAGTTTTATTCCATGTTATATTTTCCTTAATCTCTTGTTTATGATTTTTATTTCCTTTACTATACTTATATAATTATGTTTTTATCTTGTTTATCTATGTTTCTCTTATTTATAATGTTCAACTAAGTTTATTATGTCAAAGTGAAAAGGTTACACTAATGGTGTAAGAATAAGTATAGTATAAACTCAACATAGACTTTAATGTTTGATACTAACATGTTTTATATTTATTATCTTACTCACTCTTAATACTTTGCTTGTTAAATGGTTAATCTAGATTTGTGTTGAATAACACTTGGTACAACAAATAATTGACACTTTCATATCCCAACTATATGGTATAATCGACAATTGAGCTATGAAAGGAACTTGATTTGTTGTTAACATAAGTTATCACAATGAATGCCTGATAATATTTATAAGTATTGATATTACTCGAATAAGATAATTAATGCAATCATGTTAACAATTTATAAACCGAGTGAAACCTTCTTTATGTGTGATTTCTAGTCAAGTAATAAAAAGAGTTTATACTATACTTGTTTGAAATACCATTAGTGGATCCTCTAACCTTGACAATTATTTTATCCTTATTTAATCCTTATATCAATATCATATCTCAAAGCTCTCTTCAACTCCTTTTTCTGTTATTATCTATTTCTTTATTTGTAGTTTATATAGTTAATCTTCGTGTGGTTTGACCTTGGTCTTGCTGGGTCATTTATTATTTTGACACTCCTACACTTGGGAGAAGACATTAACTCTTTGATCGTGTCAACTGGTTATGCTAAAGAAAATATATTATCACCTTAAAGCATTCTACCTGAGGTAAGCTGTATTGTTATATGTTTTTTTTTTTCTTTTAGTTTGTTGTGCCTAATCTGCTAGTGGTCTACCTGCATGAGTGATAATAAATCTACTATAATGTGTTAAACTCAAGGTGTCCTATTCTAAGGTTGAGATTATCTACAATCAATTACTCTTGATCAACCCATATCAATGATAGTCTATCAGGCCTTATATATATATATATATATATATATATATATATATATATATATATATATATATATATATATTTTCTAAATGAGGTTTTTATGCCCTAGTCCTAAATATCCAAGTAGAGACTATTATGGGTTAAAATACTTGGAGATAGAATCTAGTGACATGAATGTTTAAGACATACTAAGGAAATTAATACTCTCGATTGACTCTTAGGTTTCATCAATGGCTATTAGACCTAAAGATTTAAAATTTTAAAAGGAAGACATGTTTTGAAACTTGATAACAAAAAGAACTGAGGTGTCACTGATTAACATTTAAGTTAATAGCTTGTTATGAGTTTATTTACCTTAAACACTACATATGAATAAGAAAATATTTATTTTCAATGTAGTTATAAAAACACAAGTTTTTTGTAAAGGGGTTTTCAAAAGTCAACCTTTTAAAGGCCTTTTAACATAAATGTTTAAGACTTACTAAGGAAATTAATACTTTCGATTGACTCTTAGGTTTCATTAATGGCTATTAGACCTAAAGATTTAAAATTTTAAAAGGAAGACATATTTTGAAACTTGATAACAAAAAGAATTGAGGTGTCACTGATTACCATTTAAGTTAATAGCTCGTTATGAGTCTATTTACATTAAACACTATGAGTGAATAAAAAAAATATTTATTTTCAACATAGTTTGAAAAACAAAAGTTTTTTGTAAAGGGGTTTTCAAATGTCAACCTTTTAAAGGCCTTTTAATATGGGTTGGACCTTTACTAGGTTTTGTAAACAAATTATAAAACCAATACAATTATATGTATGAGTGTGAATATTATATTGTTTTTAATGTAAAAGCAAACTCATCCATAAATAACACATAGGAATGACTAAGAACATCAAACATGAGTAAGATGAAAACTTTAAAGGATTCAACCTAAATTCATAAAAAATGAAATGACTTGAAAACATATTGAATATATTTTATTTATAAGCTTTAGCTCGATCATGTTCCAATATCAATTAAAAGAGTTAAATATATAAAAGAACTTTTATGGATTGAAACCACTCTTCATAAGTGATTTCAACTGTTGACTATTTACTTTAAATGTGTCATTAGTATCATCGTGAATCTGTACAGTTCTATTAAGATACATTTTAATGACGTTGAAGGGACCAAATAACATGAAGTTAGATTTCCTAAACTATGTTTAAGCCAAGTGTTGATAACAACATGTTTTACCAACCATAATTTATCACTTTGAAATATGCTTGTCACAATGCTTTTTAGTTGTTCTTTGTAGAGTATTGCATTCTTATAAGCATTTAAGAAAAATCCATCCATCTCATTAAGTTGGAGTAATTGTTTTTTATCTTTAGCAACTTCTATATCAAAGTTCTAAGTCCTTATATTGCAATAAGCTTTGTGTTCCAACTTTATGGTTAAGTGACAAACCTTGCCATAGACCAACCTAAATGGACACATCCTAATCGGTATTTTAAATGTTGATCTATCGGCCTAAAATGGATTATCAAATTTTTTAGACCAATCTTTCTTTAAGGCACTCACTATCTTCTCAATGAGTTGCTTCAATTTTCTATTTGAGACCTTAAGTTGACCACTTACTTATAGATGATAGGGAGATGCAAAAATATTCCCACTCATCAAGCAAAATTTCCATCTTTCATTGTTGTAAAACAATTTCTATATCATATTAGCTAGATCACATATGAATTCAGAAGAGAGCCTCTAATCTAGTACATAAATGGTATAAGTTGAAGTGAGCTTTTTTTTTTTAACAGTTCAAAAGCCTATAAACAATCTTTAGCAAAGTTAAATGATGCATCTTTAACTAACAAGTTGAAAAGAAGTTTAGTTATCTTAGAAAAATATTTGATAGAACATCTATAAAACCTTGCTTTTTGAGTGGCATCATTGAGTTTTCAATAATTACTACACATTTTTTTATCAATTACTGTTCTAGTTGAAATGATTTTCTTATTGTCATTCTTTACAATCTGAAGTTGGATAGATGATTCCAACATCTAAAAGCTTTAGCAACTCAACTTTGACAACCTCTTATATAGGCAAATTCAATCTTCATTATAGTTGTATTGTAGGCTTAAAAGCCTTATTCTTTAGTAATTTATACATATTCAAAGAAGGGTTATTTATTTAAATATTTGTAATTGTCCAAGCCAAGGTAGTTTTATGTTCTCTAAGCATTTTAAGTAATTTGCTTCTTCAAATGCAATTAAACATGAAATAATTATTGAAAGAGAGGAAAACACCTTTAATAAAAGCATACCTTAGATAAAAAGGTAGTTGCTTGAGATTAAGTTGAGGTGGTTGCTATATTGATGGCTTATAAAGACTCATATATTTTTTTTAAAAGCTTTAAATTATAGCCAACTTTGTATTATACATGGAGGATTTACTTCCAAATATTGAATACATTCTTTTGCTTTTTCCTCCTTTGTTGAAGTAGTTTTTGAATGGACTATACATGACTTAAGTGATTCCCTTGATGGTTTTCATAAAATATAGCCACAACCAAGTTATTAACACTATCAATTTAGAAGCATGAATCAATCTCAGATGAATATTTTATAGCATCAAAGAAATTTAAAATGACTTATCCATCTTGAATTCTTATAATGTCCTTGTTACATATTAATCAATATCCTTCCAGTAGCCAAGAAATATGAGTTAAGGATGAGATGAATGTCATGATCTTCCTTTATATATATAAAAAAAGAAGTCAACAAGGAATATGAATTTGTCTATCTTCACTAAAACACCTTCGAGTGCTCTTTTTGGATGCTTCATTGATCTATATATTAGGTGTCACACTAATTAATATCACAATTGCTAACATCAAACAAGTTCTTAAAATGTATAATAATAGTATGATTGATCTATTTCCACATTAGAATGATAAATGATATTCCTTCATTTGTTCTACAAATAAAGGAATATGAGATTCATTTTTTACACTTAATATAAATGTCAACATGTCAAATGAATAAAATTGTAGTTGTTCACTTTTAAATAGGAAAAAGAACGACATCAGTAAAATTAACCAAGTTTATAACCAAAAAGCACATAAATTAATTGACCAATGGATTAGAAGTCAGGATCAATCACGAGGGTTAAAAGCTATGATCAACCAAGAAAAAATAACTGACTATAGAGATAAAAGTTCACATGATTAACTAGAAAATTAAATCCTATTAAGTATCGAAGTCCTTTATAGAATAAACTAGCAATTATTATAGTTTAGTTATGATTCATATGACTACCAAGATAGAGACATAATAGATAAAAATTCAAAATATATTAGAATTTCATAATGTGAACTCCTTATTTGTTATAAATAGTCTATATGGGATTATGATAAGATATTTAAGTGAAAGACTTGTAAAAATACAAATTGGTCATCCAATAACTTGTATCGATGACCATCTTCATATATGTAATTTTTTCATAAGCTTTTCTATTGTTTATGTCTTTCCATATAATGTTTCTTTACATTTATTGCTTTTTTTCTTTTCATATTGTTCATTTCCTTATAATTCACAAGCTTTGTCATGATCATGAATAATTCATCTAAATCATATAAATTTAGTTAAGTAAAATACATTTTCTATAGCATTAAACAAATTCAATATAACATAATCTTGAGTGATTCAACAAATCATTATAGTTATATCATATATTACAATTATATAAAACATATACCCCTAGCATGTCATTCTTATTGCATGATTATAGATATATAACAAAGAACATAAAAGATTTGTTGAATTCACTTTCAATTTTCTCACATATCATTGTTCACTAGAATAACAATTTGAGTTTTTTTGTTTGTCCTTCAATTATTTTAGTCATTATTTATTTTTAAATTGCATCCTTACAAATTAAGTTAAATGAGATTTCATGCTCATAATTTATTTTTTATAGAGTTCTTGAGGTCTCGAAAAGATGTTTTGATGTTAAATTAATGTTTGATTTGACAAGATATGATTTGATTTTATTGGTTAACAACAACTAACTTTTTTGGTACCAAATCTGATAATAAAACAAACATGCATCCTTTTTTGGTTCACTATGTTTTCAACGCATTTTCTCAATAAATTGCCTTAATAATTTTTACAATTACATTTTTGGTCCCTTTCATTTTTCAATTTTTTTGGAGTCCAAAACTTTATTTATATGTATCAGTCCTTGAGTTTGAGAAAGGAGAGAGATAAAAATATTTGGTGGTCATATCCTGGCAATAAAAAAAATCATTCTTGGTGTCAATGAGTTTATCTTTTGGAAAATAGGTCAATATTGGTGTTGCTTTCCTTTAAACATGCTAAAAAAAATAGATTGGGCCCCATTTAGTTTTTTAATTTGGCTGGTTTTTTTATATTTAGAGTGATTTTAGGATATTTTGGGCATTATAAATAGGTTCATTGAAATTCTTAGGATGTTTTTAGATGAAAATGAGTTTTTAGAGACTTGTGTAAATAAGGTGCTTTCAAAACGATACATTGTCGATTTTTTTTTAAATGTGGACCCGTGAAAAAAACAAACAAAGAAATGAAATCAACCTAGGCACAACAAGTTAGGTTTTTGGGTTGCTTCCTAAGCATGTAGGCTTGGCCTCTATTTTTTATCTTTTTGTTTTATTATTTTAATATATACCATCCTTCTTTTTATGTCCATAATTTAGGTTATGAGTTGTGTGAATTAACTTGGTTTAACCCTAGTCTATCTAAAATATCATTATCTCATTATCTTTCTTATAAAAAAAAACGTTAGATCAATGTTGTTTTTAAAGGCAAACAAGATTTTGCCAAGGTTGATCGAGTGAACAAGGCCATACCTAAAGACCCGGGTTGACCTAGAATGCCATCATGTTAATATTTATATAAACAAAATACAAAACGATGACATCTAGTTTTTTTTTCTTAATTAAACTAGATTTTCCTGGATTGATCAGGTTATGGTTGGATCCATAAAATTAACTATGTCGCTTTAGGTCAATTCTCACACAAATTGATTTGATCATGGCCAAGCAAGGACCTGATTTGAGGGGCCTTTAGGTTGACCCCCTA
Organism: Populus alba; assembly: GCF_005239225.2. Taxonomy (NCBI): domain Eukaryota; kingdom Viridiplantae; phylum Streptophyta; class Magnoliopsida; order Malpighiales; family Salicaceae; genus Populus; species Populus alba. The sequence goes on along the minus strand of NC_133301.1, from coordinate 8,643,469 downwards.
GACCAAACTGAGTTTAATGACGCTGGCAAAAAGTTCTTAACTTAGTCTTTAGTTGGCGTTATCATAACTTTTTAACTTAAAATATGCTTCAAATTCTAAATTCATAATAAATAAATAAATTTCTTTATGTTAGAAAATACATTGACAATGCTTGCACATTTTTTACATAAATAAAATTTATCCGATCTGCACTGGAGCGCAAACTAGCTAATTATTAATAAGGAAAGGAGGGGTTATACTAGCAAATTATTTCATTTGAAAGAAATGTAAATTTTTTACTCATCTTGTATATGAAAAAAAAAATATCATCATATAAATAAATAAAACTTCAAGAGGTGTCACAAAATAAAATCGGTTGTCTTAATCTCGTACATCTATCTCTAAAACTCTAAGACTCCTGACTTGGTTTTTAGCTGGTGTTAACAGTTGATTTTAGTATTTATTGTCATATAAAAATCTCGGTCAAGTTTATTACATAAGCATTTTAAATTTAAAATTCATGATCATAATTTTGTTACTACTATAAAATGTGTTCACCACAGTTGCACATCTTTTTTATATTAATAACATTAATTTAACACGTGACGAAACAAAGGACATCTAGCTAACTAGTATAAAACTATTTCCCTTACCAACAGGTAATTGTTTCATTTTCTTCACATGGGAATACAGTTCTTAATAGGTGGCTTTTTACAAGTATGAACTCAAGCTCAATGTTAAGCCTCTAGAATCACAAGCTCCATTAATACACATTGTGACCCGATATTCATTTTGCATATATATATATATATATATATAGACGATCTTATATTGACAACTACACACTTTAAGGACCAGTTAGATTACTAGAAAAAAAAAAAAAAAAAAAAAAAAAGGGGAGAAAACTAAATGCATCTCACATGTGAACCCTAATTTATGTACTTGGATTGGAAGGAGAAGATCGTCAGAGAAAACTATACATTCACGAGCTGATGGCAACTCGATTTTTAAATCTTAAGCCTCTCTTCACTTTGTAGATTGAGATCTCCACTTGCACAATTAGGATATCCTTGTATTTAATATTTTTATCTGTAAATATTTAAATAAGAGCTGAATACGTCGAGTGATAGAGATATTGGTTTCTGGGGGAGTAATAAGACTTAGGAGTAGTTTTTTTTTTTTTTTTTTAATTTTTTAATTTTTCTTGTCAGTAGTGAAGTGGCGATGAAAGGGAAATGTATAATGAGGCTGGCTGTTCCCGAAAATATTGATCTGGAAAGGAAGCAGATGGAGCAAGAGAGGCTGTGATTTTGGAACGTTGCTCTTAAATTTGTGCACATGGGAACAAGGCTGTCTATTTTCTGTGCTTGAGGTAGGGAAATATGCCCTAGTTGACCTCACAGCGGGGTGCCCACGCAGAGGCTCCTTCCCTAATCTTGTCTTAATAAACCCTAGACATGCTGGGGCCACGTGCCCCCCACGGGTCCTCCAAGATTAAAACAATCTCGACGGTTACAAAATGAGTCACCGGCGGCTAACCTGAAATGACAAAGCTGACAAGCTGGTGAAGTTCACGATACGTTTGGGTGTGTGGGAATTGCGTTGTATTATTATAATCCTTTTTTTTTTTATTATTATTATAATCATTAAGTTGAAATATTAATGTATCACATATCCGTTAAAAAACCTAAATTTCTTATGATTTTGCAACATTTCTTTTCAAACTTGGTATTAATTTTCAATTCTTTTTATTGATTGAATTTGAGCTTAGAAGATTTTCCCCTTCAAAATAAAATCCTTACGTAATAAGTTTCTTTTAAAAAAGATATAATATATTCTATTTTTCTTGATTAGAAATACAATATAGTATTTATGCACATGCGATGAATGTATAAACATGTTGACATGTAAGCCTTGGTGCTTTATAACCCATTTTGGTAACATGATTGGTCACGTGTTTTGTAAAAAAATTCTTTTTTTTTAAATTAAATTATTTTGGTGATTTTAAATTGTTTTAATATGCTAATATTAAAAAAAAAATTAAAAATTATTTTGATGTATTTTCAAGCAAAAAATACTTTGAAAAACAACTGTTACTATAGTATCAAACATTATCTTAGGTGATTTTTAATTTGATAATCACTTATATCTTTTATGTTGGTTGGATATATCCATTAATTTTCCTAATTTAGATGTTAATTGTTGATTTACACAAATTTAGGTGATTATGTACATTAGTTTTATTAAATTAGGATTAATTGAATATCATGCAATTTAGGATCTTTAATTTTGTTTCAACATGTTAAAAAGAGATTTTAATTTAGTTCTGTAATTGTTTTTTTTTTAGCTTGAAATTGGGTTTGTGGAGACTTGATGTAGATTATGTGATATTTGAGGCTTAGAAGGAATTATATTCAAATTTTATTTTTATTTTTTTTTTATCAATAACTGCAGTTTAAAAATATTATAATCATATTTTTGATTTCTAAAAATATCAAGTAATTTTTTCATTGATGTTGAAGCTAGTGTTACGTTCAACTAGCCTCCTCTGTTATTGTATATGCATATATAATTTAAGATAGCCTAGCAACTTAAAATGGCTAATAGCCATGTGGAGGCCAGCCAACTATTTTTATTTTTGTGTGGTCATTTGTGTTTGGTTTCTTGTTCAATTCAGTTTTTTTTTCTTTTAAATATAAGCAGATTTCTGCAGGTTAAATATTTTTATTTTTAATAAAAAATTACTTATGCAGGTTTTTTCAAAGCATTTTGATAGTTCAAAAATTATAATAAATCAAAAAGTTTATTTACACATATAATCAAATAAACTAAGAAATATGTTCGTTAATAAATCAATAAAAAATCATTAATAACACCTAGAAACAAAACTTAAAAATCGAGAGACAAATATAAATCAAGATATTAAATCTTGAAAAATAGGACATGAAATTGATTGAATGAAATAAAAAGAAAAAAATGAATAACATGTAAGGCTACACATATTGAGAATATCTTGTAAAAAATATTTTTTATTTTCAAAAACATAGTTTATCTATATAAAAGATAAACACAAAACGATAGATGAACCAGAAAAACTACTCTGAAAAAATCAATATTTTCTAAAAGAGGCCCTAAACAAAATAAAAGAGAAAATGTTTTGTCTATTTTTTTTTATTTTTAATTTTTTGGTTTTTAGTTTTTTTTAACCAATCATGTCACTTTATTTCTTTTCATTTGCATTCTTTAAAGTTATATTTTTATGGCAACCATAGTTATAAAACCCAGCATAGGGGTTGACTCGACCAAGGGGCGGAGTCCCGGGTTTTACGGGTTGACTCAGGTCATCCTAAAAAAATTGAAAAAAAATATTTGAGATTTTAATATTTTATATGAAAAAAATTAAGAAACAATTCATGTAGATATAGGCTATACATGTTGTAAACAATTAAGTTTAAAAGCTTATTTCAAAAGGTTTTTTATTCCTCATTGAAAAAACATAACTTTTTTTCTTATGAATATAGAGTATATATACTAAAGGACTTTAAATTCCACATTGAAAAAATAAAAACATTCTTATAGTATTTTATATAGTGAACTTTGAAATGAGTTAGTAACGAACTGAAAAATATGAAAAAGAGGGGTTTCTAGGTAGGAGAAAAAACACATTTAAAAAAAAAAATGGTCACAATCAGGTTTTTGTTGGGTCACCAGAGTTACGGGTTGACCGAGTAGGTCGATCGGTTTACTACGGGCCAATTACATACCTGAATTTTGAATAAAACAAACCTGACAAAGGCCTTGGGTCACCTAGAAAAAATTTAAAAATATATTTGATGTTTTAATATTTTATATGAAAAATTTAAGAAACAATCCATGTGAATATAAGTTATATATGTTGTAAATAATTAAGTTTAAAATATTATTTCAAAAGGTTTTTTATCCCACATTGAAAAAATATTATCTTATTCTTCTAAGTTGAAGTATTTAAATCAAAAAGGTTTATTATCCCACATTGAAAAAACATAATTTTTTTTCTTGTAAACATAGAGTATATATATTAAAGGGCTTCAAATCCCACATTCAAAAAATAAAACATTCTTTTAGTATTTATATAGTGACCTTTGAAATTAATTAGTAACAAACTAAAAAATATGAAAAAAAAAGGGTTTCTGAAAATGCAATGATGGTTAATTAGGGACATGTTGGAAATTTTTATGGAAGAATTGGGATGTAAATGTCTAATTTCATGAAAATAGGGTTATAGGGGGATGTTCTTCTTCCATTTTAAAAAAAAAAAAGATCGTGTCATTTGGAGGTCTAAAACTCCACAATGAGCTCTTAGAAGGTGAAAACCTGATAATTCAAAACTATCAATAAAAGAGATGAACAGTGGGTGAACGACGTGTCGTCTAAGTTAAACCCCTATAAATTAGAGTTTTTAATCTAGGATCTGATAAATTTCATTTTAGTCCATATTCTTCCAATTGATTTTAACTACACTTGTAATTGCCTCCTAAAATCTTGTTTTCATGTAATTTCACCCCTATTAAACTCAATCATTACCCCAAAGTATAGCGTCATTTGTATATTGGTCCTTGTGTTTTAAGCATTTAGACCTTTAATTGATAATCAAACTTTCAATTTTCTTCAATTTGGCTCCTGATTTTGTCAATTTCAACTCTTGAAGTCTCGTACCTTTTTTGATTTAGTCCTTGGTTTTGAATTTCTTCAATCAAACCTTTAATTGGCTATCAAACTTTAATTTTTTTTCACAATCTAGCCTCTGATTTGACTAATTAAACTTTTCAAAGTCCAATTTCAGTCCTCAAACTTCAATTTCTCTCAATTAACATCCAAAGTCACTATAAAAAACTGATTTTCCTTACAATTAAGTCCTTAATAAAATTAATTATGCCTTCCAAAATCCTCATCGAGTCCTTACTCGTCCAAATTTGTATTGTTTTACCCAAAATTAAAATATTTTCACTGAATGGGTTTTTTGTAAATCAAAATTTGGTCGTCAATTTTTTCAATCTTGTGCATTCTAGTCTTCTAATTTTTCCAATTGTCATTTTGGTCCTTCACCATCAACTTGGGCAATTTTTTAGGTTTTGTTCATGTGTATTATCTTGTATTTTTGGACTTTCTTTTTTCTTTTCTTGATTTGTTTGTGGGGTCAAAAATAGGTAACTACAAATATCATAACTGTATTCCTAAACAAGAATCTTTAAGAAGAAGTGTATATGACACAATTGAAAAGTTTTGAATCTAAAGAATTTGCCAATAAAGTATGTCACTTACACAAATCCATTTATAGATTTAAGTAAGCTTCAATGAGTTGTAATATCCATTTAAACAAGATAACAATGAGTTTGTCATTAAAAAACAACATGGATAAGCCTTGTGTTTATAAAAAGGTTAGTAGGAGTTAAGTTATTTTTATAATATTATATGCAAATGACATATTATTAATTAAAAATAACATTTCTTTACTATAGTTTTTAAAGATATGATTGTCTAAGAATTTCTCCATAAGGTATATGAGAAAAGCAACTTATATACCTATATATTGGAAATAAAGATCGATAGAGATAGATATGATTCCTATACTTTAAATATAAGATCCATAATGTATACAATGCTATATACAAGACTAGATGTATTTTATGCATTGAGCATAACGAGTGAATACTAATTTAATCTAGGCAAAGGTTACTAAAACATAGCTAAAAACATTCTTAAGTACTTGAGAAGAACTAAGAATGTTTTTCTAGTCTATGTAGGAGATTAATTAGTAGTTTATGGTTATTTAAATGCTAGTTTTTAATAAGATATTGAAAATATAAAACCCAATTTGGTTATATTTTAATCTAAATAATAGTACTAAGGTGTAAGAGATTCAAATAAAAGACTAAAATAGATTTTACAACTAAAGTTGATTATATCTCTACGTTTCAATGAACAAAAAAGGTTGTTTGGATCAAAACGTTCATCAATAAATTAGATGTGGCTTTATACTGTAATAACAATATTGTCATTACACAAACAAAGAACCAAGATCTCATCAATGATCTAAAAATATACTTAGACAATTTTATTTTACTAAAGAATCATATAGAGGAAAAGATGTAAAAATATAGCAAGTACCTACTTAAAAGAATGTTGTAGATCCTCTTACTACACCACTATCCCAGTATTATTGTCAAGTACAGTGATACGATATTTGATGTATAAGTAGTTGGCTTTAGTGCAAGTGAGAGATTGTAAATATATATGCCTTGTAACTTGGTTGGTTACACGTGGCATTGACTTTTTATGTAAACATATTTAATTTCAATAAAAACTTTATTTGTCTTTAATATTCATAAAATATTTAATTAATGAATCTAGAGTAAAGATAAAGTTCTTGGGACAAAAATACTTTATAAAGAAAATTATAAAATTCTTATAATTATGAGATTTATATTGCATCAAAGCATTATTTCTAAATGCTACTAGTCAATGCTCTATTAAGACTAGACATTAATTAGAGTTATTGATATCGATGCATATCATGTTATTTTCTTTATGAAATGAAGTAGTTGTTCTTATAAGTTGAGGTATGAGGAATACCTAAAACTAATATGTAGGTGCTCGTCATATGACATGTACACTGAACTAACCTGTATGACAATTCTATATAGAGAGATCATTTGTGTCTATGGAAAAACTTATGTGATGATTATGTAAGTGATCCTTAAACTTGAGATCACTAAGTTATCTTATATAAAAAATGTTATGTTTTGATCCTACTACACTTTGTCCTAATCAATGATAATATATGAGGAAATATTGGGTATAACATGAACTACATGAAAGTATTCGAGTAATTAAAAAAAAATTCATCACCCTAAGTGAATTAAAAACAAATGAATTAAATAGTATTGATTGTAAATCCTAGAGTAAGGTGGAAAAAGATTTGAAAAGAATTTTAAATCTTATTAAAAGAATAATTGATTATAGTGTTGAGAATAAATATGTTTGGACAAAGTAGACATACTCGATACTATATTGTTTAAATCAAAACTTTGTTGATGAAGGGATAATAATTACAGTGATAAATTGATCACTCAAAGGTTAATTCAAACAACTAATGACTTCTAATATTTAGGAGATCATAACACGTTACTAGACATTGTACCTGATTTTCAAATATAAATCAATAAATTGTTGAATTGATAATAAATTAATTATTTTAATTCTATTTTATTTAGGATTGTGATTTATATTTGGATCAACTTATTAGAGAACCAAACAAGGCATGCATATAAAAACCATTCTAGTGCCTCAAATTTTTCTTTAACTTTGCTTGAACTTTTTGGTTCAATTACCTGAAATCTATAGTTTTATTATTAATTGAGAGGAAGTTTTCAAGAATAATTTCAATTGTTTTAGGGAATAATTTAGGTGCTGACAACAAATTGCAAAACCTATGTGATTTATATCTTCTAATCTCACTCCCAATTGAGGAAGTGATCGTCATGATCACATTTCTAAATTCTCTTTGAGCGGAACATCAATAGTTATGTATACAAACTCCATCTCAGCTAACACAAAAAATAATCAACCAATTATATATATATTCTTGCTTCACTCATAGTTGTATCCATAGAGGCATTAACCTTAAATTGTAATCCTAAAATAGATAACACTAGATATATACTTGCGCTCCACCACAACATTTTTTTTTTGTCATTGAGTTAAACTTGGTTCATGTTTGTGTTAAATATATAAGATAACATAAACTTTAACGACTAATAATATAAAGAGAAATTAACACAAACCATAAGCAGTAGCACATAGAAAGGTTTTAAGATGTAGAAGAGTTAATACACAACCAAGACAACAAGAGTGGAACCCAAATAAAAATCAAAGCTTGTCAATTACAATTTTTGCCAAGTCCATATAACATGGGTCTAGCATGTTTGCTAGGCCTAAGATGCTAGACCCATATCGCTTGGGTCTGGCGTGGTTCCCAAACCCTAGGAGCTTGGGTCTAGCATGGGTGCTTCAGTTTGGCATAGGCACTTAGGCTTAACATGGTTGCCAGACTCATAGCGCTTGGTTTTGGCTTGGTTGTCAGACCCATGACGTTTAGGTTTAGCATGGGCATTTGGGCCTAGCACGATTGCCAAAGTCTTGGCGTGTAGATCTAACTTGGTTACCAAACCCATAGCGCTTGGATTTGGCATGGGCGTTTAGGCCTGGCTTGGTTGCCAAACCCATGGTGTTTAGGCCTAAAATGGTTGTCAAACATAAGTAGCTTGGGTTTGGCGCCTAAGATTTGCATAATGTTTGTGAGCTAGGCAAAGGTAATGGTTTTGATGAGGACCAAAATACTCATGCAAATGTGTTGAATGGTCTCAGGATATCTAACTTATAATTCCTTATAAACTTATGATGTATTGTTAAGAAAAAACCAACAGATACCTCTGCCAAACACTACTAAATTTCAAAAAATAGATGCAGAATTTAAGCTAAACTCTGCTATGTTGATACCAATTGTTAGATACATGCCCACACTCTTGCAACTTTTAAAAACTCAGATCAAAAACAAAGAAAAATTACTCTTGCAAGCTTTTCTGGTTAACAACGCAAGGATATACTTATTGTCCTCCAATAAAATGTTGATTCAACATACTCAAAGTTATCTTGTTCTGCCAATTAATTTGTTGTTTGAAATTTTTGTTACCTATTTCTAATCCTCCTAATATTATTAAAAAAAATACAACAAAAACATGTTAGATCTTTGAAAAAGATCTCACCTTTAATATTAGAACCCATAAAGTCCACTACTTTTCTTTAAAAATTTATGAGTTTAATGGTGAGATCAAGAATGTTCTCATTTTCTATGTCGCACGTGTGCGGCGGCGCGGCGATCGTCCACCCTCAAGGAATAATCGGAATATGTATTCCTGGAAAATAAGGAGAGACAAGGAATTCTTGTCTCTATATGTGAAAATATGGACTGGGAGTCGCCACCTAGTATTCTGGTTACTAGGAACCTTAACTGGTCTTTAGAGATCAGGTACGGAGACTGGTTGCGTAAAGGGAAGGTATTAGCACCCCAACTACGCCCTACCTAAGGTAAGCTGCATTGTTTTGTCTGATAAAATCTAAAGTCTTGTTGTGGTTTGTAATTGTTCGGAATACGCATTACATGTAATGTCATACCCCAGGTTCGATTGTCCAAAAAAAAAAAAGAATTAATATCCAGAATATGCATTACATATAATGTCATACCTCGAATACTAAGAGACAAACAAAATAAATTTTTTTGTTATTTTTGAAATTTTGGCCAATATTCTCTTGACTTTAATAAACTGGTTATTAAAGCCAAAATGCATGCTAAAACATTGTTTTTTTGGTGTATGAAAAATACAATATGATTTTTAGCTTTGAGACACTTGGCCGTATGCACAAAAACATTTTTTCTCCCTTTTTTTAATTTTTTTGTATTTTTGGAAGTTTTTGATGAAAAAACGGGTAGTTTAATACCAGATTTGTATTTTTACGACATAAAAATACTACCCGATATTAATAAAAATAACATAAATCAACAGTGGGAACATCATAAATATTTTTTTAAAACAATAATATTTTTTTTTCTATTTTTTTACAATGGGCCGGATCAGGCCCAATTGCATGGGTTGGGCCAAACCTGGCCCATTTACATGGGCTGGCTGACGTCCCAGCCCAGGCCCAAATGGGCTGGTTACTGTGCACATAGTAACCGGGGTTACTGTGTGCACAGTAACCAGTGAATTAATTAGCCAGTTACTGTGCCCATGCACAGTAACCGGGTAATTAATTCATGGCTTGCAGAACGTGCACAGTGCACGTTCTGCATTCAAGAAGATGAACAGTAAAACGAGATAAGGGGTTGAGGGCTGACCTGTGGTGGCTGTCGTTGATGGCGGAGCTGCTGGTGGCGACAGGAAGCGGCGCTGACAGTGGGGTGGCCGGCGGTGGCTCTGCGTTTTCCTTCTCTCTCTCCTCTGTTTTCTTCTCTGCTTCTTCCTTTCTCTTCTCTGCCTTCTCTCCTCTCTTCTCCCTCTTCTCCCTCTCTTTGCTCTCCCTTCTCTTCTCTTCCCCCTCTCTTGGTCTTCTCTTTTTTTTTCTTTTTTTCTTTTTCAGCAGCCCTCCCCTGTATTTATAGGAAAACAGGGGGGCGAATGGTGGGGCAGCCACTGTTGGCCGCCCCTGCACTATCTGTTCAATGGATAAAAAGGAGGCAAGTGGGCGTCGAATGGTAGGCGTCTTATTGCGCCAAATCCGGGAAAGAAGTTCGGCGAAAAGTGGAGAAGAAAAATTCTTCTCCCCTGTTCTCTGCGTGCGCAGGGAAGAAGACGATGGTGCCATTTCCAAACGGCACCGTTTTGCGTTTTTTTTATAATATATTTTTTGAATTTTTTTATTTTTATTATTTTTTATGTGGGGACCAAAAAATGGGTTACAACATTCTACATCCATTTTGTTAATGGAAGAATAATTAATCGCATCAAACTCTTAAGAATAGACAAAAGTAAACCACATAATGTTCTCACTATTAATCATATCATAAAATTCCACACTTTCTTTGTTGTCTTCTACTCTTCGTCGCGACTCTGTTCTCTTCTCTGTCAATTTGATGCCCTCTTCTCTTCCATGACTTCTTTCAATTTGGTTGAGAAGAAGGATTTTTCTCGTGTTCAATTCACTTCCATTTTCTTCATGATCTAAGTTGTAAAAAGTTGAAAGAAAACGAGAGAGAAGAAGTAGTGAATGAGAAGAAAAACAAAGCCAAAGAAATGTTTTTTTTGGCTCGTTAAAAGATGAGAATAAAAAGATCTTTTGATTCACAGATATTTTTTCACACTATTTACCTTTTGATATAATAAAAAGATCTCATCAAAGCGTAATAAAAAGCATATTTTTGTAAAAGGTCATCTAGGAGCTATCGTGCAGAAAGAACTGACATATCTAAGGAGTAAGTTGATGTGGTAGGAAGGTTGTTGTCTATTGGTTGTGTTTGAATCGCAGCCATGGGAGCCATGTTATGTGCATCAGGTAACTCTTCATCAATGGCCAACAAATCAACAATGATCATTTGGGTATCAGGTGGCTCCTCCACAGGTACATGGCCTTCAAGCATCTCAACGACTTGACCCATGCTAGGTCTAAGCCGAGCCTTCTCTTGTATGCACCAGAAAGCTACAAATACCAATCTCCTTACCTCCCTCTCATCAATACCTCCACTTTCTGCTAGCCTATCATCAACCACATCCATCAGCTTTCCTTCTCTCATCTTCTGATTGACTATTTTTGGAAAGTACTGCCATCTCCTTTGAGATTTATCATTGCCATTTTCCACCAAGCAAACATTTCTCCGACCTCCAATCATCTCCAAAACCACCATCCCATAACTGTAGACGTCAGATTTTGCAGAAACTCCGTACTCCAAGAGCCATTCTGGAGCCAAGTAACCTCTAGTCCCTCTGATGTTAGTGATAACTTTGCTCTCATCTCGTCCCATTAACTTGGAAAGACCAAAATCTGCCAAAATTGCTCGATAGTTCTCATCCAGAAGTATATTTTCTGGCTTGATATCTAGGTGCAAGATCGTTGATCGACAATCATTATGAAGGTAACAAAGTGCCTTGGCGACATCAATAGCAACTCTATACCTTAAGCCCCATGATAAACACCCTCCTGGCTGGTTCCGGTTTGGTCTTCCTTGGAAAATCCAACAATCCAATGATCCATTGGCGATGAACTCATAAACGAGGAAACGAGGCCCTCCGGCAATTATACAATATCCAAGAAGGCGCAAGAGATGCACATGTTGCACGCTAGCGATTGCTGAAACCTCCGCTTGAAATTCCTTCTCTCCATGCTTCTCTCCTTCAATCCGCTTCACGGCAACAGATGTTCCATCATTCAGGATACCTTTGAAAACTGAAGCTGATGATCCTTGGCCAAGCAATGCCTGAAAATTGTCAGTTGCTTCCTCAAGCTCCTTGTATCGAAACTTCGTAGGAACACCTGCAACTTTTCTAAGAAAACTGTATTCAATCCGAAGCTCTGTGCCTTGAGAAACCAGTTGACTCTCTAACAGCTTTCTGCTATGTTTGTATCGTCTTCTGATAATAAGATGTGCAAAGACTGCAAGGATCACTGAACCACTTGCCCCTGCAATGAGGAAAAAAGGCTTGGAAAGTCTTAGTGATACACGAGCAACGATGATAAAGATGGTCAGGACAATAATGGTTGAAACTGCCATTATTTTTGCTTTCTTGTCCTCCATTACAGCTTCTTTTCTATTTCCGAGAAAGATTGACTTCCTTTTGTTTACAGAAAACTAGGTCATGAATTAATGTTTGCTTTCGGAAGGTAGACGAAAGAACCCCAAATTAACGGTGACCATTTCCAGAGGTGAGACGTGCTTTCGGACAGGATAAATTGTTAAAATGGATACTTTTTTATGGCATATACATGCATAAAATAATAATAATAAATAAATAAATAACTACCAACTAGAAGAAGACTTCTTCTTTTCATTTATTTATTTTTTAAATTTTCTTTCAAAGGAAAAACACTCTTTCTTTCTTATAAGTCCTTGTTTCAACAAAAAAACAAAAAAAAAATACACAGGGCGATCCTTTTCCTCTCTTTCGCTGAAAGAGCATTACTTCCTTGGAATTACGTTGTGGATGCATACGAAACTTCTAAACTTCCACACGACAACTACTGGACGGATATATGTCCTAATTTAACCCTTACGAAGGACTCTGACTATCTTTCTCAGAGAAATAACATAGGTCCATGGCCACCAGGAAAATCAATACCTGATTTTACATGACACTTCTATAATTTCGCAATCTTTTCCTCAAATACTTTCACCAACGTTCTAATATACTTTGGAATTAAGACGGCATTCTTGCTACTGGCAAATGAAAAAAAAAAATACACACACACACACACACACACTCGATTGGCTGCAGATTTTAGGCCAGTAATATATATGTATATACTCCTGCGGTCCTATGCTACTGGTAAATCCTGCCGTAGAACCATTCTTCACCTTTTAAATTTGGGAAAGGAAAATCTGACATTAATAATATTATATACGTATCCTCGATCGTCGTTTACCCTTAGAAAAAGTAATTCAGCCACCGTGAACTCATGCAGTGCTTGAATAATTCAAACTAACATCCTCTTTAATAATAATAGTGTTTTAAGCCCAAGTCAAGATAACTCGATAGCAAAGTCAAATCAAGGTGGTTGTTCCTTAACGATCCTCACCACATAATTATTATATATATGATGGTGATGCCTGAAAACTAATTTAATACTAAAACATATCTTCTTCTAATAATTTGACCATGGCCTCGACTTCAAAGATAGATAGATGAACAAGGCTTGTATAAGAACTACTATCAATGAACAAACCAGAACCGACTTGGGCGACTTCACGGATAATAGAATTGTAAATCATGAGAAAACGGACATGATTTCAGAATACTGGGCAAGCAACTAATGTACTATCAAACTTTTGATATAAAATTTTTATATTGAAAGCCATTCTGTTGGTATTTTTTTTAACTTTAGTTTTATAATTTGTTTATAAATTAAAATTTAATTTAATTTGTTTACATGAAAAATAAGCATTGACAATCTAATCAAATAAAAACAATCATTGTACACTGCCATGCTCGAAAGCTAATATCGATTAAGTAAAGTGAAATAAATCATGTTTAAAGAGTCATAATCAACTATAAAATTAAAAAGCAACCGGCCAAGTGGTCAAGAATTACAATTGACCAAATAAAAGTGATCGATCGTAAGAGTTTGAGTGCATCCAAGTAAACAAGAAATTCAGACTTACTTAGAATGGGAGCCTTCAACACATTAAACTAATTATAATTTTAGATTAATTAGGATTTATATGGTTACCCATCAATGATGGATGATGGATAAGATGAAGTTTAAGACATATTAATTGAAGTAAACTTGAGAATTTAAGTTTAGATGATTTTGAATAAAATTCCAAAATTTTGAGTTAGGGTTCATTGTTGAAATATGGAGAAATTACATAATTGGTTGTAATTGAAGCAATTAAGTTGGGATAAGTTATGATACATGCAAAATAATGGAGAATTGAATAAAGAATCATGGTGGCTTAATGAACCTAAAGGCCGATCAATGTTTTAGTATTAAGGAATTGATTGAAATTGATTTAACTTCTTATAAAATGTGTGTAATAAATGTGAATTGTTAGTGTGGTAATGTTTGAGAAAGCATTAGATAGTTATATTTATTTTTATGGGATTTTTAGCATATGTTAAAATAGGATTCTTATGATAAGGTGAGGGGGGAATATGTACATTATTTGTGATTTGTGTAAATTGATGTGTGATGATTGTTTAAATTGTTTCAAAGTATGTGATAGAAAAAAAGGGAGGGTTATACATATATAAAATATGTATGTTTGTATTTCAATTATAATGTGAGTTTTGCTAAGGATATGGATTTTAAATGGCATGGGCTTTAATTTAAATACCATTATGAATGTTATATGAAATCAATTAAGTAAAGAAGTTTTTAAGAAAATTATAAAAAAGATAAATTATTGTAGAACATTTATTGATGGTTTGTGAGTTATATTGAGAAAGAAAATGGATAATGGTGGGAGTAGAAATAAAAATTGTATTGTTAGTTATGGAAATATTATGTTTGAGTTTGCAATAAAAGATTTGAAGGTAATTAGTGTTATCATTTGAGAATAATGGAATGTGTTGGATTGTGCTTTAGCCAACCTTCTTATTTATATAGAGACAACAGACCACTGCAGTAACTGTAATGATTACAACATCTTATATTAGAATCCTATTCTATAATATGCCCCCTCAAGCTGAGGGTTGGGGATCAACCCGAAGCTTGAATCGAAAAGCAGTAAAGGATGCAACAGGTAGCGGTTTAGTGAAGACATCGGCAAGTTGATCCCGAGAGGGAACAAAACGAATCTGAATTTCTTTCTTGGCAACACGGTCACGGACAAAGTGATAATCCACTTCAACATGCTTAGTACGAGCATGGAAGATAGGATTTGCTGAGAGATAGGTAGCACCAAGATTATCACACCAAATGGTAGGGGCAGAGACTGAGGGAACCTGCAAATCTGTTAACAAGTATTGAAGCCAAATGACTTCAGCGGTACCATCAGCAAGGGCTTTATACTCAGCCTCAGTAGAGGAGCGAGCAACAATGCGTTCTTGCCGGATTTCCAAGAAATCGGCGTCTAACCAAAAAAGACAAGATAGCCACTCATAGACTTGCGATCATCAATACTACCAGCCCAATCTGCATCTGTAAAGCCATGTAGAGCAAAAGAGGAGCCTCGAGTGATATGGAAACCATAAAATGTCATACCTTTAAGATAGCGTAAAATACATTTGACAGCAGCCCAATGAGAATCTGTAGGAGCATGCATAAGCTGACAGACTCTGTTAACAGCAAAGCATATATATAGACAGGTGAAGGTAAGATATTGAAGAGCACCCATGATTTGATGAAATCGTGTAGGATCAGAAAATGAATGATCCGGTAATAAAATGACTTTCGAAGGGGAGACTGGAGTATCAACTAGTTTGCAGGAAGTCATACCAGCTCGGGTGAGGATGTCAAGAATATATTTATGTTGACGCAGCATTAAACCTATACTAGTAGATTGAACTTTAATACCCAGAAAGTAGTGAACAGCACCTAAGTCACGAAGCTTGAACTCAGAGCTGAGTAACTATATAAGGTGATGGAGTATAGCAGAGTTGCTACCCGTGAGCAGAATATCATTAACATACACCAGGAGATAAAAGATATTAGTACCATCAGATAAGATAAACAGGGAGGTGTCAACCTTGGAAGCTCAAATACCGATGGAGAGCAAAAAATCACTTAGACGAGTGTACCATGCTCTCGGTGCCTGTTTCAAACCATACAATGATTTGTGCAATCTGCACACATGAGATGGAAGAGAAGAGTCAACGAAACCTGAAGGTTGTTTCATGTAGACCTCTTTAGTAAAAACACCATGGAGGAAGGCATTATGAATATCAAGCTGATGAATCTTCCAATTTTACAAAACCGCGATAGAGAAAACCAATCGAACAGTGGCCTACTTAATAACTGGACTGAAGGTTTCAGAATAATCAATACCTTCCTGCTGGGTAAAACCTCTAGCAACAAGGCGCGCTTTATAGCACTCAATACTACCATCAACACGACGTTTGATGCGATATACCTATCTACTACCAACAACGTTCATCGAAGGATGCAATGGTACCAAAGACCAAGTGTGATTTTTGCATAAAGCGACGATCTCATCACACATAGCATTATGCCAAACTACATATCGGTCAGCATCAAAGAATGCAAAAGGCTCAAAAAAGAGAGAATACAGTACCCGTGTGGAGGTAGAAGTAGTGGCAACGAAAGCACCCAGATTAGCTGTCGCGATCTAAGAGTCATAGGATGTCTGCTATGTGCTGGTGGAGATGCAGGGGAAGACAGTTGTAGCGAGGAGACCTGTGGCAGCTGATAAGAAGACAAATCAACCATAAGTTGCAGACCAGCAGGAGAGGATGACAAAAAAGCAGCCTCAAGCACAGGACTGTCAACAGAGAAGGGGCTGGAGGTAGAGACTGAAGCTGCAGGAGTGCTGGCCAGGGAGGGTGAAGTAGAGGAGGGACTAGAAAGTGCCCCAAGACCATGAGGAGAGGAGACCAATTGACGATCTGAACCTGTATCATAAAGGTTAGATAAACAAGCATGGGATGATGGCCAAGGGATGGGTGGAGGCTGTGGTTGGGTGGCTATTTGGAGAGGCAAAGCGAAGTGTTGTGGGCTGTTTGGGTGGCTAGTGAAAGTGGGTAGCGGTGGATGGTTTAACAAATTTAAAAGGGTGACAGTAGCAAGTGGGGTGGGGGTTGTGGTAGAGACCTTTGCAATCTGTTCAAAACTATCAAATGGAAACACATGTTCATGGAAGCGGACATGACGGGAAATATAAATACGGTGAGATGTAATGTCAAGACATCGATAACTAAGATGCGAGGAACTATATCCAAAAAACACACATGGAGAGGAACGAAAATCCAATTTATGATTATTATATGGACGCAGAAAAGAAAAACAGAGACACCCAAAGGTACGTAAAAAATGATAATCAGGAGACCGTTGAAATAAACAGTTAAACGGAGAGCGATAGGCAAGAATAGGAGTAGGCATGTGATTTATAAGATAAACAGAGGTTTCAAAAGCATAATTCTATAATCGAAAAGGTGTTTTATATTGCCTTAAAAGAGTAAGACCTGTTTCCATAATATGCCTATGACGACGCTCTACTGTTCCATTTTGTTCATGAGTTTGGGGACAAATCAGACGATGATGAATACCAATGGTCTGAAAAAATATGGATAGTTTTTGGTATTCACCGCCCCAATCAGTTTGAACAGATTTTATTTTTAATGAAAATTGATGTTCGACAAGAGTCTGAAATTGATGAAAAATAGAGTAAACATCAGACTTCGCAACAAGAGGATAATACCATACATATTTAGTATAAGCATCAACAAAGATAACAAAATAACAATAGCCATCTGAAGAAAAAAGAAGAGCAGGGCCCCATACATCACTAAAAATTAATTCAAGTGGAGCAGAAGTTTTGTGACCCGTAGGTCCTAAAGACAAACGTGATGATTTTCCTAAAGGACAACTTTGACATTGAAAATTAAGACGTTTGTTGTTACAAATGATCTTATTTTTTTTAGATTAACAATTGAAAAATATGTGAAGTAGGATGACCTAATCGACGATGCCATAAATCGGCAAAGGCTGAAGTGCAGGGAGACCAATAGGCTTGAGGAACTGACGTGACGGAAGACTTGGTCAGGGCATATAGACCATCTTTACTCTGACCTGAGAGAAGGACTTCATGGGTGTTGAAATCCTTGACATAAACACACGAGGGTGAAATTCAAAATAAACATTATTATCAAGATAAAATTTCTGAACAGAGAGCAGAGGTTTTGTGATTGCAGGAACATGAAGAACATTAGATAAGGTGAAAGAACAATGTGGTGTATATATTTTTGTATGACCAAGATGAGATATAGGAAGGCCTTTACCATCACCAACATGCAAATTATCATTACTAAGATACGATTCTGAAGCAGTCAAGATGGCAAGATCAGGTGTGACATGTTGATTGGTATCGGTATCTGGAACCTAATCAAACCGGTTGAGGAGAGATTGCGCTGCACCAAGTTGGCAGTAGGTTGTTGGCCATAACCTCGCTGGTGGAATTGAGGGCAATGAGGAGCTATATGGCCAAAATTCTAACATAGTTGGCAGCATGGATTCTGCCATTGCGCTGCCAAGAGCCCTACCTATTGTCACCGAAGAAGGAGTCTTGTATGCTGCGGTGATCAGTTCTAGAGCCAGCAAATTGGTTGCCTCTGTTGTTGGACTGGTTGGGACGCCAGCCACCATTGAAGCGGCCCCTGTTGCGGCCAGAATTGCCAAAAGTCTGGTGCTGCACAACAAGAGCAGAAGATGGAATGCTGGGTGTGGGCAGTAGAGGAGCATGTATGGCAACATAAGATTTGTGAAGAAATTCATGTGCGAGGAGATGGCTGTGAAGATCTGCATATGATAAAGGTTCAACCTTGGTAATAAGACTGGTAACTAAGTCTTTAAACTCTCCCCGAAGACCATGAAACATATATAAATTGAAATCTTTAAGCGAAACTAGCCGACCAGCAGCGGCCAATTCATCAAATAAGGCCTTTGTTTTTTGCATAAATTGAGTTACTGATTCATCATCCTGTCGAAGATCCTGAAGAGAGCCATGAAGTTGCATAATACGAGAGTTTGAGGTGGAAGCGAGAGCTCGCTCAAAAGTGCCTCAAGCTGAACAAGAACTTTGACAGCCAACAACAAGATGCAAAACTTTCATAGATAGGGAGGAAAGAAGAGCACTTAGAATGAGTTCGTCCTGTTGTTTCCAGGTTTGAAAAAGCGAATTTACCTGAAGAGAGATACCATCATAGGCAAGAACATATGTTGATGGACATGTGTTGGAGCCATCAACAAAACCAAAAACTCCTTGGCCTAGAAGATAAGGCAGCATTTGCATACGCCAATATAAATAATTGGTGTTTGTTAATTTGAGGGAGATGACTTGATGAGTGTGAGAAAGGGAGATAATGCTTGCGGCAGTAGAGGCAGCAGAGGCAACAAACGTGGGCTGCAAGAGGAGGCGTTCACCAACAATGGCAGAGGAGAATCCAAATGGTGACGCAACAGAGGAAAGCAGAGGAGGCGCTGCAAGAGAAGAGGGTTGCACTGTTGGAGAAGAAGAAAGCTGGACTGCTGGTGTTGCAGAATTTGAAGATGTATGTGGCGACTGTTCCATTGAAGAAGGGAGGCTGGGAGGTTGGGAGAAAATTAGGTTTAATTTATTTTAAGGTTTTGTGGCTCTGATACCAAGTTGAGAATAATGGAATGTGTTGGGTTATGCCTTAACCAACCTTCCTATTTATATAGAGGCAGCAAAACACTACAGTAACTATAATGATTACAACATCCTATATTAGAATCATATTCTGATAAATACATGAGTAACTGTAATGATTACAACTATCTAACATGGATCAAATTTTAGTTGAAGAAAAATAGATATGGATTGGAAATGCAAAATGTTTTAAAATGGTTTACTATATCCCTTATGCAAATGGAAAGGAGGAAGAGTTATAATGTGAAGTGTAAATCCTAAGTACTTGTAAGAATAAAAAAGGTTTAAATGGTAAATTAGCAATATAATAAAGGATTGTAAAAGGTTTAAATTATGGTATATCAAATATGTGCTTTAGTTGAAACAATTGAAATAAGGAAAAAATGTTTTAAAAAATATATTATATATGATGTGGTTAAAAAAAAATAAAGCTTGATGATTGAAATAGTATAAGTGGAATTGAAATAGCTTGAATTTAAATCAGATAATGTTATTAGATTATGCATTAATATAAAAATCTTCTGATAAAACAAAAAAGACATTAGGGACAAGATCTTCTCCTAGAAAGCCTTTATGATTAGAGGAGCAGGTAAGTGCTTGACAACTTATCTCCTTACTTTACTGTACAATTTACATTTAATTTTAAATGTATTTGTTATGCAATAAGATAAGGAAAGAAGAAAAAAGAAATGAAATATGAGTTGAAAACATCATAGTCGAATGTTTGGATATAAACTATAAATATAGAAATGGTCGACCGTCTAGAAGGAGACCAGTGAGATAAAGTAGTATCATGGTTAGACTGCTGGACATGAACTATGAATACTAAGTATTGATCTCCAATGAAGATAAAAGAAATGAAATTGAAATTGAAATTGAATAAATCTTGCTAATGGTAATTGGCTAAGATTATTACCATGTCCTCTTCTTTGTCAATTTGGTGCCATCTTCTCTTCCATGTCTTCAGTCAATTTGTTGTAAAAAGTTGAAAGAAAACGAGAGAGAAAAAGTAGTGAATGAGAAGAAAAATAAACCCAAAGAAATGTTTTTTTTCTCACTCATGAAAACATGAGAATACAAAGATTTTTTTGATTTAGAGTGATTTTCTCACACTATTTACCTTTTATGATATAATAAAAAGATCTCATCAAAGCGTAATAAAAAGCATCATTTTGTAAAAGGCCGTCTACGAGCTATCGTGCAGAAAGAACTGACATATCTAAGGAGTAAGCTGATGTGGTAGGAAGGTTGTTGTCTATTGGTTGTGTTTGAATTGCAGCCATGGGAGCCATGTTATGTGCATCAGGTAAGTCTTCATCAATGGCCAACAAATCAACAATGATCATTTGGGTATCAGGTGGCTCCTCCACAGGTACATGGCCTTCAAGCATCTCAACGACTTGACCCATGCTAGGTCTAAGCCGAGCCTTCTCTTGTATGCACCAGAAAGCTACAAATACCAATCTCCTTACCTCCCTCTCATCAATACCTCCACTTTCTGCTAGCCTATCATCAACCACATCCATCAGCTTTCCTTCTCTCATCTTCTGATTGACTATTTTTGGAAAGTACTGCCATCTCCTTTGAGATTTATCATTGCCATTTTCCACCAAGCAAACATTTCTCCGACCTCCAATCATCTCCAAAACCACCATCCCATAACTGTAGACGTCAGATTTTGCAGAAACTCCGTACTCCAAGAGCCATTCTGGAGCCAAGTAACCTCTAGTCCCTCTGATATTAGTGATGACTTTGCTCTCATCTCGTCCCATTAACTTGGAAAGACCAAAATCTGCCAAAATTGCTCGATAATTCTCATCCAGAAGTATATTTTCTGGCTTGATATCAAGGTGCAAGATCGTTGATCGACAATCATTATGAAGGTAACAAAGTGCCTTGGCGACATCAATGGCAACTCTATACCTTAAGCCCCATGATAAACACTCTCCTGGCTGGTTCCGGTTTCGTCTTCCTTGGAAAATCCAGCAATCCAATGATCCATTGGCGATGAACTCATAAACGAGGAAACGAGGCCCTCCGGCAATTATACAATATCCAAGAAGGCGCAAGAGATGCACATGTTGCACGCTAGCGATTGCTGAAACCTCTGCTTGAAATTCCTTCTCCCCATGCTTCTCTCCTTCAATCCGCTTCACAGCAACAGGTGTTCCATCATTCAGGATACCTTTGAAAACTGAAGCTGATGATCCTTGGCCAAGCAATGCCTGAAAATTGTCAGTTGCTTCCTCAAGCTCCTTGTATCGAAACTTCGTAGGAACACCTGCAACTTTTCTAAGAAAACTGTATTCAATCCGAAGCTCTGTGCCTTGAGAAACCAGTTGACTCTCTAACAGCTTTCTGCTATGTTTGTATCGTCTTCTGATAATAAGATGTGCAAAGACAGCAAGGATCACTGAACCACTTGCCCCTGCAATGAGGAAAAAAGGCTTGGAAAGTCTTAGTGATACACGAGCAACGATGATAAAGATGGTCAGGACAATAATGGTTGAAACTGCCATTATATTTGCTTTCTTGTCCTCCATTACAGCTTCTTTTCTATTTCCGAGAAAGATTTACTTCCTTTTGTTTACAGAAAACTAGGTCATGAATTAATGTTTGCTTTCGGAAGGTAGACGAAAGAACCCCAAATTAACGGTGACCATTTCCAGAGGTGAGACGTGCTTTCGGACAGGATAAATTATTAAAATGGATACTTTTTTATGGCATATACATGCATAAAATAATAATAATAAATAAATAAATAACTACCAACTAGAAGAAGACTTCTTCTTTTCATTTATTTATTTTTTAAATTTTCTTTCAAAGGAAAAACACTCTTTCTTTCTTATAAGTCCTTGTTTCAACAAAAAAAAAAATACACAGGGCGATCCTTTTCCTCTCTTTCGCTGAAAGAGCATCACGTCCTTGGAATTACGTTGTGGATGCATACGAAACTTCTAAACTTCCACACGACAATTACTGGACGGATATATGTCATAATTTAACCCTTACAAAGGACGCTGACTACCTTTCTCAGAGAAATAACATAGGTCCATGGCCACCAGGAAAATACCTGATTTTACATGACGCTTCTATAATTTCGCAATCTTTTCCTCAAATACTTTCACCAACGTTCTAATATTTGACATACTTTGGAATTAAGACGGCATTCTTGCTACTGGCAAATGAAAATATATATATATATATATATATAGACACACACACACACACTCGATTGGCTGCAGATTTTAGGCCAGTAATATATATATATATATATACTCTTGCGCTCCTATGCTACTGGTAAATCCTGCCGTAGAACCATTCTCCACCTTTTAAATTTGGGAAAGGAAAATCTGACATTTATAATATTATATACGTATCCTCGATCGTCGTTTACCCTTAGAAAAAGTAATTCAGCCACCGTGAACTCATGCAGTGCTTGAATAATTCAAACTAGCATCCTCTTTAATAATAATAGTATTTTAAGCCCAAGTCAAGACAACTCGATAGCAAAGTCAAATCAAGGTGGTTGTTCCTTAACGATCCTCACCGCATAATTATTGTATATATGATGGTGATGCCTGAAAACTAATTTAATACTAAAACATATCTTCTTCTAATAATTTGACCATGGCCTCGACTTCAAAGATAGATAGATGAACAAGGCTTGTATAAGAACTACTATCAATGAACAAACCAGAACCGACTTGGGGGACTTCACGGATAATAGAATTGTAAATCAGGAGAAAACGGACATGATTTCAGAATACTGGGCAAGCAACTAATGTACTATCAAACTTTTGATTTAAATTTTTATATTGAAAGCCATTCTGTTGGTATTTTTTTAACTTTAGTTTTATAATTTGTTTATAAATTAAAATTTAATTTAATTTGCTTACATGAAAAATAAGCATTGACAATCTAATCAAATAAAAACAATCATTGTACACTACCATGCTCCAAAGCTAAAATCGATTAAGTAAAGTGAAATAAACCATCTTTAAAGAGTCATAATCAACTATAAAATTAAAAAGCAACCGGCCAAGTGATCAAGAATTACAATTGACCAAATAAAAGTGATTGATTGTAAGAGTTTGAGTGCATCTATTATAAAATAGGATTCTAATATAGGATGTTGTAATCATTACAGTTACTCATGTATCTATCAGAATAGGATTTTAATATAGGATGTTGTAATCATTACAGCTACTGCAGTCTTCTACTACCTCTATATAAATAGGAAGGTTGACTAAGGCACAACCCAACACATTCAATTATTCTCAACTTGGTATCAGAGCCACAAAACCCTAAAATAAATTAAACCTAATTTTCTCATAGCCTCCCAACCTCCCTTCTTCAATGGAACAGCCACCACATACATCTTCAAATTCTGCAGCACCAACAGTCCAACTTTTTTCTTCTCCAACAGTGCAGCCCTCTTCTCTTGTAGCGCCTCCTCTGCTTTCCTCTACCATGTCACCGCCTGGATTCTCCTTTGCCATGGCTGGTGAACGCCTCCTCTTGCAGCCCACGTTTGCTGCCTTTACTGCCGCAAGCATTATCCCCCTTTCTCACACTCATCAAGTCATCTCCCTCAAATTAACAAACAACAATTATTTATATTGGCGTATGCAAATGCTGCCTTATCTCCTAGGCTAAGGAGTTTTTGGTTTTGTTAATGGCTCCAACACATGTCCATCAACACATGTTCTTGCCCATGATGGTATCTCTCTTCAGGTAAATTCATTTTTTCAAACCTGAAAACAACATGACCAACTCATTCTAAGTGCTCTTCTTTCCTCCCTATCTATGGAAGTTTTTCATCTTGTTGTTGGCTGTCAAAGTTCTTGTTCAGCTTGGGGCACTCTTGAGCGAACTCTTGCTTCCACCTCCAACTCTCGTATTATGCAATTTCACGGCTCTTTTCAGGATCTTCGACAGGGTGATGAATCAGTAACTTAATTTATGCAAAAAGCGAAGGCCTTATTTGATTAATTGGCCGCTGCTAGTCGGCCAGTTTCACTTGAAGATTTCAATTTCTATGTGTTTCGTGGTCTTCGGGGAGAGTTTAAAGACCTAGTTACCAGTCTTATTACCAAGGCTGAACCTTTATCATATGTAGATCTTCTCAGCCATCTCCTCACACATGAATTTCTTCACAAATCTTCTGCTGCCATACATGCTCCTCTGTTGCCCACACCCAGCATTTCATCTTCTGCTCTTGTTGCACAGCGCCAGACTTTTGGCAATTCTGGCCGTAGTAGGGGCCGCTTCAACGGTGGCTAGCATCCCAACCAGTCCAACAGCAGAGGCAACCGATTTCCTGGCTCCAAACCTGATCACCACAGCTTCCAAAACTCCTTTTTCGGTGACAATAGGTAGGGCTCTTGGCAGCGTAATAGGGGGGAGAATCCACGCTGCCAACTGTGTCAGAATTTTGGCCATACAGCTCCCCGTTGCCCTCAATTCCAGCAACGAGGTTATGACCAACAACCTACTGCCAACCTGGTGCAGCGCAATCTCTCCTCAACCGGTTTTGTTGATTGGTTTCCAGATACAGGTGCCAATCAACACGTCACACCTGATCTTGCCACCTTGACCGCTTCAGAACCGTACCTTGGTAATGATAATTTGCATGTTGGTGATGGTAAGGGCCTTCCTATATCTCATCTTGGTCATACAAAAATATATGCACCACATCGTTCTTTCACCTTATCTAATGTTCTTCATGTTCCTGCAATCACAAAACCTCTGCTCTCTGTTCAGAAATTTTTTCTTGATAATAATGTTTATTTTGAATTTCACCTTCGTATGTTTTATGTCAAGGATTTCAACACCCATGAAGTCCTACTCTCAGGTCACAGTAAAGATGGTCTCTATGCCCTAACCAAGTCTTTCGTCACGTCAGTTCCTCAAGCCTATTGGTCTCCCTGCACTTCTGCCTCTGCCGATTTATGGCATCGTCGACTAGGTCATCCTACTTCACGTATCTTTCAATTGTTAATCTCAAAAAATAAGATTATTTGTAACAACAAACATCTTAATTTTCAATGTCAAAGTTGTCCTTTAGGAAAATCATCGTGTTTGTCTTTAGGACCTACTGGTCACACAACTTCTGCTCCACTTGAATTAATTTTTAGTGATGTATGGGGCCCTGCTCCTCTTTTTTCTTTAGATGGCTATCGTTATTTTGTTATCTTTGTTGATGCTTATACTAAATATGTATGGTATTATCCTCTAGTTGCCAAGTCTGACGTTTACTCTGTTTTTCATCAATTTCAGACTCTTGTCGAACGTCAATTTTCCTTAAAAATAAAATATGTTCAAACTTATTGGGGCGGTGAATACCGAAAACTATCCATATTTTTTCAGACCATTGGTATTCATCATTGTCTGATTTGTCCCCACACTTATGAAAAAAATGGAACAGTAGAGCGTCGTCATAGGTATATTGTGGAAACAGGTCTTACTCTTTTAGGGCAATGTAAAACACCTTTTCGATTCTGGAATTATGCTTTTGAAACCTCTGTTTATCTTATAAATCGCATGCCTGCTCCTATTCTTGCCCATCGCTCTATGTTTGATTGTTTATTTCAACGGTCTCCTAATTATCATTTTTTACGTACCTTTGGGTGTCTTTGTTTTCCTTTTCTGCATCCATATAATAATCATAAATTGGATTTTTGTTCCTCTCCATGTGTGTTTTTTGGATATAGTTCCTCGCATCTTGGTTATCGATGTCTTGACATTGCATCTCACCGTATTTATATTTCCCACCATGTCCGTTTCCATGAACATGTGTTTCCATTTGATAATTCTGAACAGATTGCAAAAGTCTCCACCACAACCCCTACCCCACTCGTTACTGTCACCCTCCCAAATTTGCTAAACCACCCACTGCTACCTGCTTTCATTAGCCACCCAAACAGCCCACAATACTCTGCTTTGCCACTCCAAACAGCCACCCGAACACAGCCTCCACCCATCCCTTGGCCATCATCCCATGCTTGTTTATATAACCCTTATGATGCAGGTTCAAATCGTCAATTGGTCTCCTCTCCTCATGGTCTTGGGGCACTTTCTAGTCCCTCCTCTGCTTCGCCCTCCCTGGCCAGCACTCTTGTAGCTTCAGTCTCTACCTCCAGCCCCTCCTCTACTAACAGTCTTGTGCTTGAGGCTGCCTCTTTATCATCCTCTCCTACTGGTCTGCAACTTATGGTTGATTTGTTTTCTTATCAGCTGCCACAGGTCTCCTCGCTACAACCATCTTCCCTTGCGTCTCCATCAGCACACAACAGACATCTTATGACTCTTAGACCGCGGCAGCCGAAGACAGCTAATTTGGTTGCTTCCGCTGCCGCTACATCTACCTCCACACGGGTACTGTATTCTTTCTCTTCTAAGCCTTTTGCATTCTCTGATACTGACTGGTATTGCAGTTTTGGCATAATGCATATGTTGTGATTGAGATCCGCTTTACTGTGAAAAATTGCACTTGGTCTTTTGTTCCATTTCATCTTTCGATGGATGGGTATATCGAAATTCAAACGAATCGTGTGTTATTATGGAGACCGCTATAAGCGCGCCTGTTCTAGAAGTTTTACCCAGCAGGAAGTATTGATTATTCTTGAAACCTTCAGTCCAGTATTAAGCATGCCACTGTCCAATGGTTTTCTCGTATTGCGGCTTTCGCGAAATTGGAAGATTCATCAGCTTGATATTCATTAATGCCTTCCTCAATGGTGTTCTTACTAAAGAGGTCTACATGAAACAGCCTCCAGGTTTCGTTGACTCTTCTCTTCCATTCTCATGTTGTGCAGATTGCTACAAATCATTTATATGGTTTGAAACAGGCACCGAGAGCATGGGTACAACTTGTCTAAGTGATTTTTGCTCTCCATTGGTTTCCGAGCTTCCAATGGTTGACACCTCCCTGTTTATCTTATCTTGATGGTTATTAATATCTTTTAATCTTCTGGTGTATGTTGATGATATTCTGCTCACATGGTAGCAACTCTGCTATGCTCCATCACCTTTATACAATTACTCAGCTCTGAGTTCAAAGCTTCGTGACTTAGGTAGGTTGTTCACTACTTTCTGGTATTTGAAGTTCAGTTCTACCAGTATGGGTTAATGCTACGTTCAACATAAATAATATTCTTAACATCCTCACCCGAGCATTGGTATGACTTCCTGCAAAACCAAGTTGATACTCCAATCTTCCCTATCAAAAGTCATTTTATACCGGCTCATGCATTCTCTGATCCTACTCCACGATTTTTGTCAAAATCATGGGTGTGCTTTTAAATATACTTACCTTCACCCGTCCAGATATATGCTTTTCGCTGTTAATTAGAGTTTGTCGTAGTATTATGCATGCTCCTATAGATTCTTATTGGACCGTTGTTCACAAACGTATTTTACGCTATCTTCAAGGTACCGACATCTTATGGTTTTCATATCACTCCAGGCTCCTCTTTTGCTCTACATGGCTCTACAAATGCAGATTAGGCTGGTAGTATTGATGATCGCAAGTCTACAGGCGCTATCTTGCTTTTTTTGGGTTCAAACGCCGATTTCTTTAGAAATCCCGGCAAGCAACGCACTGTATTGCTCGCTCCTCTACTGAGGCTTGAGTATAAAGCCCTTTGCTGATCAGGTACCGCATGAAGTCATTTTGGCTTCAATACTTGTTAACAGATTCTTGCCTCCACGTTCCCTCAGTCTCTGCCTTCCTAACCATTTGGCTTGTGATAAGTTTCTTTGGTGCTACCTATCTCTCAGCAAATCCTATCTTCCTATGCTCGTCACTAAGCATGTTGAAGTGGATTAAATCACTTTTTGTCCGTGACCGTGTTGCCAAGAAAGAAATTCAGATTCGTTTTATTCCCTCTCGAGATCAACTTGCCAATGTCTTTACTAAACCGCTTCATGTTGCATCCTTTACTACTTTTTGATTCAAGCTTCGGGTTGATCCCCCAAACCCTCAGCTTGACAGGAGCATATTATAGAAATAGGATTCTAATATAGGATGTTGTAATCATTACAGTATTACTGCCAGTATTCTACTGCCTCTATATAAATAGGAAGGTTGGCTAAGGCGCAACCCAACACATTCCGTTATTCTCAACTACATCCAAGTAAATAAGAGATTCAGTCTTACTTAGAATGGGAGCCCTCAACACATTAAACTAATTATAATTTTAGATTAATTAGATTTTAATATGGTCCATTTACCTCATCAATGATTGATGATGGAATAAGCTGAAGTTTAAGACATATTAATTGAAAGTAAACTTAGAGAATGGAAGTTTAGATGAATTTGAATAAAATCCCAAAATTTTGAGTTAGGGTTCATTGTTGAAATATGGAGAAATTACATAATTGGTTGTAATTGAAGCAATTAATTGGGATAAGTTATGATACATGCAAAATAATGAAAGAAGTTTGAATAAAAGAATCATGGTGGCTCTTAATGAACCTAAAGGTCCGATCGATTAATGTTTTAGTATTAAGGAATTGGTTGAAATTGATTTAACTTCTCATAAAATGTATGTAATAAATGTGAATTGTTAGTGTAGGTAATGATTGAGAAAGAGTTAGATAGTATATTTATTTTTATGGATTTTTAGGCATATGTTAAAATAGGATTCTTATGATAAGGTGAGGGCGGGGGAATATGTGCATTATTTGTGATTTGTGTAAATTGATGTGTGATGATTGTTTAAATTGTTTCAAAGTATGTGATAGAAAAAAAGGGAGTGTTATACATATATAAAATATGTATGTTTGTATTTCAATTATAATATGAGTTTTTGATAAGATATGGATTTTAAATGCATTGGGCTTTAATTTAAATACCATTATGAATGTTATATGAAATCAATTAAATAAAGAAGTTGTTTAAGAAAAATTATAAAAAAAACATAAATTATTGTAGAACATGTATTGATGGTTTGTGAGTTATATTGAGAAAGAAAATGGATAATGTTGGGAGTAGAAATAAAAAATTGTATTGTTAGTTATGGGAAATATTATGTTTGAGTTTGCAATAAAAGATTGAAGGTAATTAGTGTTATCTAACATGGATCAAATTTTAGTTGAAGAAAATAGATATGGATTGGAAATGCAAAATGTTTTAAAATGGTTTACTATATCCCTTATGCAAATGGAAAGGAGGAAGAGTTATAATGTGAAGTGTAAATCCTAAGTACTTGTAAGAATAAAAAAGGTTTAAATGGTAAATTAGCAATATAATAAAGGATTGTAAAAGGTTTTAAATTATGTATATCCAAATATGTGCTTTAGTTGAAACAATTTGAAATAAGGAAAATATGTTTTAAAAAATATATTATATATGATGTGGTTTAAAAAAAAATAAAACTTGATGATTGAAATAGTATAAATGGAATTGAAAATAGCTTGAATTTAAATCAGATAATGTGATTAGATTACTTTTGCATTAATATAAAAATCTTCTTATGAAAGAAAAAAGGCATTAGCGGACAAGATCTTCTTCCTAGAAAAGCCTCTATGATTAGAGGAGTAAGTAGTGCTTGACAACTTATCTCCTTACTTTACTTAGTATACAATTTACATTTAATTTTAAATGTATTTGTTATGCAATAAGATAAGGAAAGAAGAAAAAAGAAATGAAATATGAGTTGAAAGCATCATAGTTGAATGTTTGGATGTAAAGTATAAATGTAGAAATAAATGGTCTCGACCGTCTAGAAGGAGACCAATGAGATAAAGTAGTATCATGGTTGGACTGCTGGACATGAACTATGAATACTAAATATTGATCTCGAATGAAGTCAAAGAAATGAAATTGAAATTGAATAATCTTGCTAATGTAATTGCTAAGATTATCCTACCATGTATACAAAAATTATGTGTAATTAAGTGTTGGTGAAATCTGTATAGAACTTGAACTAAAAAATTAACCTTTGATAACTTATGTTAAGGAACTACATTGATGTGTATTATTTCTTTGTATTTAAGAAGTGGAAATGTATATTGTATAGATTATTCATTATAATGTTACATGTGTCGGTCCATCATATATGGCTAGACATAGTTGATCTAGTCACTACTTCAGAAATATAGTCATTTAGTATATTATTTCCTTGTAAAGTTTTTGTAGGTAGGAACATTAGGATTTCTTATGTTGTCTTGTAATTAATAATCTTCTAACCATATTTTAATTTAGATTTTTTGTATTTACTTTAATGTTTGTATATATTGTATCCTTTTCTATAACAAATATTTAATGTAATTAGATGAATGAGGAATTAATATGTTTGCTTACAAAATGTTATAATTGCGATGGAGGAATTAATTGTTTGAGCCAAAGATACTAATGAACTGAGAGTATGTGGAGGTTACACCATAACATATGTTAATGAGAGAAATAATTTGTTTTTATATAGGATAATAGGAAATGAAGAATTGAAAAATGTTAAAAATTAAGAGAAGCTCTGCTAAAAATTTTTACTAAAAAAACAAGAAAACATTAAGACTTCTTTTAATATAGAAATTAAAGGAGGGAAAAGAATATCTTAAAATTAGTGAATGGGAAAGTGTTGAAAAAAAAAAAAAAACCTTTTTTTATATGTTTAATATGTTTTATTGTTTTTAATCGCATCCTAAGATATGAGATGTTTTACTTGCTATAAAATGCTAGAAGTAATTTTCCCTAATAAAACATGCATACTTTTATATATATGGAAGTAGATAACTAACTTTAGCTAACCCTAATGAGCTTTTCATGATAGACCATACCATGCTAATAATACAATAAATAACAAGGCTAGGGTACAAAACTATATTTGATCTTATTGTCTCATTACCGTTTACTATAATGCAAACCCTTTCTTAAAAATAAGAGATATTAAAATGAAGTCAAAGATGAACAAAAAAGAAGGCAATAAGTCAATTCTGAAAACTAAAAGAAAAAAAGTTACTTCGAAAATTCAAAGGATGAACTCTTTAACGATATGTTTGGTGACTTTCTTTGAAAAGATTTCGACCAAAGATTTGATTTTTGCATAGTTTTACGACTCGGCTTAATGACCGGCCCGATTCAAAGCCCGAGTTCAAAGCCCGACTAGGTCATTTTAAAAAAAAAAAATCAAAACAACGTCGTTTTAGTAAAAAAAAAAAAATCAATGGGTTTGCAGTCGGATCTTGATCGGGTCAATCGGGTCGCGGGGTCACACTATGTTTTTCCTACTTTTTTTTTCTTTAACTTGGCTCGTTTTCAGCCCTAGATCCGACTGGTTTCAAAACTATGAATTTTTGAAGGACCGTCCACGTCCTCCACAGTTCAACATGCACAACCACAACTTATTCTGTAAATCCTTATCTCTGTTTGTAAAACATAAAATAATAATAAAAAAGAAATTAATTAGTAGAGAGAGAACGGAAAAATAGACAGTTTGTCCAACGAGCATGTATTAGACTTAATGTTCACGAGTTGTTATTAGGTTGAACTTTTTTTTTTCATGTAAAAAATATATTTAACTGTTACAATCATATTTTTTTAAAAATAAAATACATGACTTGAATCATAAATCTAGTCGAATAAGTTGGTTTTAATTTAATTAAACAAAAAAATAAAAAATGACAAAAAATAGATTAAATTTAAAAAGAAAAGTGAATAGGATAACCTACGAAATTTATTTTTTAAGTGAATAAATTAGATCATGAGATTAAAATAACAAGATAAAAAAAAAAGAATTATAAAGCTTTTTTTTAAAAAAAAAAACCTTTATGAACCTTTTAAACCCATGACCTATGTTATTAAACCTAAGCACTATATTTAAAAAAACTAATGAAGTTCAATTTCTTAATTAATGAAATATTAAAAGATAAAATTGAAGAAAAACTCAATTATACAAAATAATTTTTTAAAAAAATAGCAATTAAAAGAATGATAATGAAAATTCAAATACAAAAATAAATTTTTATATTTAATTGAAGGGTGAAATTGAAAAGAAAAATAAATATAAAAATGAAAAATATAAAAAAGATGAATATCAAATTGACATAAAAATAAAAATAATTTATGATTGAAGAGTGAAATTGAAAAAAAAATTAACTTTTTTAAAAGGACCAAGAAAAAAAATCAAAACAATGAAGACCAAATTGAAAAATATAACACCATCAATTTAGATTGAGTAATAAAATTAAAAAAAAAAAAACTTTTATAAAGGGCTAAGGAAAAAAAATAAAAATCAAAGAATAATGATCAAATTAAAAAATATAATATTTGTAAATTGGGATGGAATGATGAAATTGAAAATAAATAAAAATTGTACGAAAGGATGAAGAATAATAATTAAAAATAAAAAAAAATTAAAGTTGAAATACAAACAACAAAGAAGGTCAAGATATAATTTTTGTGAAGGAAAGAGAAAAGTAAGGGAAAACAAAAGGCTTAGAGGTGACAAATTGGACCACCAATGCCAACATGCGCCACTCTTCATGGAAGAGAACATGGTGACGCTTCATGATAAAAATGTATTTTTGGACTCTAAAAGGCGCTGCATTCTCCACTCAAAATACATGGGCCACTTCTATGCTCCTTCCAGTGCCATACACATACGCTTATCTTTAATAAGAATAGAGAAATCATTGTAAAAAAGATAAAAATGCTCGTTGACTCTAGGTTTTTTTTTTTTTGTTATTTTAAAGGTATTTTGATCGTTTCACTATGTATTTTTAACTATTTATTAATTAATATATATATAATATATATATATATATATATATATATATTTGGACAAATATCAAATTGTCCTTTATCTAACAATATAATAATGAAAAAAATCATTATGAAAGTACAAAAAATGCTCCTTCATGAAAGGTTTAAAATTTTTGTTTCACTATGCAATTAATATGGAAGAAGGCTTATTTGTTCCCGTTCAATTTGATAATGATAAATAGATCATGTGAAAAGACTTCAATGCCTTTATTGGTGTTAAGTTTTTTTTGGTATAGGAGCAAAAAACATCATTATATTATTCCAGTAAACAACATATTTTAGTATGAAGGTTTTTTAAGAGGTTTTAGCTTCTTTAATTTTTTTTTTTTTATCTTTGTGTTATATAAAAGTTCTAATACCGGCAATTGTCATTTACTTATTTGAAAATTAAATTAAAATTTTAATTTGAACATAAGATTGTGTCCATCACATATTATACTTATCAAAAAATATTTTTATCCATTCATATTTAAAAGATAAAAATAAAAATAAAAGAGGTGTATCATACAAAAAAATAAAAATAAAAATTGATTTATTTTCTAATAAAAGATATGGTTGAGAAATTGTGTAATATATAAAGGTATATATTTCTTAATTTTTTATTTCTAACTGAAATATTCTTTATACATTTTTTTCAAAATGATAAGAACTTACTTTTTATGTTTAAACCTATGATTTAGGAATTATTTATTTTTATATTTCAAATGTGTTTTTAAAAACTAATGATTTTTAATTTTTTAATTTTAAATTAATATTTATGCTTTTAAATCATTTTAATATATTAATATTAAAAATAATTTTTTTAAAATAAAAATACTTTTAAAAACAACTATTTCATATACTAAATTTTCCTATATACCCTTATTGTTCTTTCCTCAGTCTTAAATAAGAAGGAGAAAGAACATAGATAATAATGCTCTGTTTTTTCAAGGAAAACGAATTCCTGAATTCGTTTTCCTTATTTAACAAAACTGAAACAGTAAGTCAACGGAAACTTAATTCCAGTCAACATACAATCACTGCTTTGAGAAAGAAAAAGTGTTTTCCTTCGGTTAAAGAAAGGAAAACACTTTCCTTTGGCGTGCAAGTGAATTAAATTCACTTAGCAGCGAATTATAATTCACTTCTACAGTTTCACTGCTACTGTAGCAGCGAATTATAATTCACTGCTACTGTAGCAGTGAATTAAAATGCAGAGATGACGAATTATAATTCACTGCTACAGTTCACAGTTACTGTAGCAGCGGAATTATAATTCATTGCTACTGTAGCAGTGAATTAAAATGCAAAGGTTATTTTATTTAAGTCCCGGGTTTTTGATTAATTAAGTCCTTAATTCTTTAATTAAACTCTTATTTCATTAATTAAAATAATCTAAAATTTAATTAAATCAATTTCCAATTAAACCCTTGATTTAATTAATTAACCTAGTCAAGAGTTTAATTAAATCTTTAAACTTCCAATAATTGCCCTTAACCCAAATTTTAATTCATCCTTCATTTATTTTTTTTATTTTTTATTATTTTTTAAATAATAAAAATAAAAAAGATCAAAAATTGGGTTATGACAATTTAAGTGATTAAATATTTTATATATATTAGATAAACTTGAAAAAAAATTAATTCATTATTAAATTATTTTCCAGTTCATTTTCCATAACACAACCAAACACTGGAAAGTTTTTCCAGTTCATTTTCCATAACACTACCAAAATCGGAAAATACTTTCCCGGAATTCACTTTCCAGGAATTCACTTTCCCCGGAATTCACTTTCCAAAAGGAAACCACTTTCCTGCAAACAAACGGAGTCTAAGTACATGTGTGGTGTAGTGAATGTATATCTAAGGGGAGTTGATGGATAGCCAATCTTTTCTTCTGTCGTCCTAAAAAAAAACACTCTTTCTTTGTGGGGTTGTTGCTGCATCGGCCTTGGAGCCTCCAAAATCAGAGGTCTATCTTTTTTTCTCTTCTGGTAAGCCTCCCAAAGCCCTAACTTAACTAAATTCACTTTTGATCCGTCTTCTACCCATCAACAGTTAGGTTCGTTTCATTTGTAATAATTATCAGGTTCATCATTTCCATTTTCTAGCACACAATATTATCTCTCGCTCTCTCTCTCTCTTTGGAGCATTATAAATTGACTGGAATCAGGGCTAGGCAATTTCTGCTTGTAATAAATAATTCCTTTTTTTTTTTTTCGATTTTAAACCTGGTCCTATCTTTCTTGATTGCAGGTTGTGTGCTTTACTCAGTCATTGCAACAAGCATTTTGGCATTGGCTATCTTTCTGGGGGATAACATGAGTTTTGCTGGTCCTTCCCTGGCTTCTGGTTAGTTTTATTTCCTTGGCTTCTCCTTTTCATATTAATGTAATGACGTTACACCCTGTTTGTTAGGAAGGATTGGAAGAAGGATGGATAAGAGGGTAGGGATTGGATAGGAGGGACTGATTGCATCTATTGTTTGGCAAGAAGGATGAGAGCCAAGGTGGGATTGGAGGGATTCCTCCAATCCTTCGTCTTAATTTATTAACCTCCCAATTTGGGTGTATTTTAATTGAGAGGATTGACTCCATCCCTTTGTAATTTTGAATGCTTTCAATTTTGGATGAATCGACTCTCATCCTTCCCCTCCCCTGTTAACCAAACAACTGGATGGATAATACTCTATCCTTCCACCTAACTTATTTCATACTTCCTCTTATCCATCCCTCTTGACAAATATAGCCTTAATGTCTTTTATCCTGCAGGGATGACTACCAATAAGAAGCACTAACAAAAACGTAGTGATTGAATGATCTCTGCATTGTATACTAATCTTCAACTCATTTTACCTTTTATTATGTAACTGAACTCTATTTTAACATCCATTTAGGTGGTAAAACTGTTAGAAGAGCTATAGAATTTGGAAGGACTTATGTGGTTAAGCCCAAAGGTAAACACCTAGCCACTGTTGTTTGGCTACATGGGCTTGGAGATAATGGGTCAAGGTAAATATCAATTTCCTATTGGTTTGTCATATCAATTTTTTTGGTAGGTATCTTCTACAAAATGAAGGGAGCTCCTTTGATCTGTTTAGCCTATATGAATATGTAAATGGAAGTGTTTTCACAATTGTTTTTCTACCATACATTATTCATTCAGTTAGCTGCATGGAGATTCTTTGAAATTTAATCTAGTGCAGTGGCTGCACAGATGACTAAGGTGGAGGCGGCATTCCGCACTAGATACACACATCCTTGATTTTATTTTCATAAAAAAAAAAATAGTGAGGGACGATCCTTGCATATTCTTTGTGGCATATTTCTGTTTATTATGTTGTCCCTACTTCAACTTCGTTTTTGGCTTTTGCAATGTATTCTCTTGCTATAACCAAATCACCTCTCATATTCTTTATGAGCTTTTAAATGGCTTTAGGATTAGTGCTTTTCTCATCATTACAAAGATTGGTTGCTTGTCCAAAAAGAAGGGAGGGAGGGGGTGTATCGAACTGGCTCAATTTCATCCATGGGAGTTTGTTCTTTACTTATTTATTTTTTTAAAAACAATTATGTATTGTTTTATCTTGTTTGGCAGCTGGTCACAGCTCTTGGAGACTCTTCCTCTTCCAAATGTAAGGACAAGTACACTAAAAAACTTAGCAATACTTGTTTGAAGCATGAACTGTTTTGCATATGTTTGAATGATTGGAATTTTAATCACTGATAACGACACACTAATATTATCTGGTATAGATTAAATGGATATGCCCAACTGCACCGACTCAACCTGTAACTGTATTCGGGGGTTTCCCATCAACAGCTTGTAAGTTTTCATGTTCTGCCATATTTGATACTTCTTAATTGTAATAAAATCACTGTAGCAACCAGATAAACCAGTCATACGAGTCCTACAAGAATTTTAAAGGAAATAACGTTTTAGAACCAACTGTGTCAACTCCTCATACCATTCACCTTAATTTTATTTATATTACATATTAAAGAGAAATTGTTTTGAGAATAGGGGTGAAA
Source organism: Populus alba (assembly GCF_005239225.2). Classification (NCBI taxonomy): domain Eukaryota; kingdom Viridiplantae; phylum Streptophyta; class Magnoliopsida; order Malpighiales; family Salicaceae; genus Populus; species Populus alba. Next base: position 8,606,122 of record NC_133301.1, on the reverse strand, counting down.
CTTAATTCTGTTGCATTAATTAGGTCATTTTTTTACAAGTTGAAAAAATTGTGTTGATTACTGGAGTAATTATTAGATGAGTAAATTTTAAGTGTGCAAAAATGGGTATAAAAGTTAGATTTTAAGATTGTTTGGTTGTAGGTTCAACACCAAGTGGAATAGGTAGATTCAATATTTATTTGAACCCATGACAATATATAGTTTCTAAGTTACAAATGGAAGAATTAAAAGGAATTAAAAAAAAAAAAAAAAAACAGATAGAGAGAGAGAGAGAAGAGATAGTAATAAGTATTCTGTAAAGCATAATTTTTTACAAAGGTTTTCACATAGTTCTTTTTGCATTTCTAGTTTTGGGTTGTTTTAGTCAAATTAACTGAAAAAAAAAAAAAAAAACTTATTAGTGCTTAGTGGAATTTAACTTGTTGGATACTTTGGTGTAGAAAATTTAGTTTTTGGTTTAAGGGATACAAAAAGTTTTTGATGGGTTTTTAGGATAGAAGATTTTTTTATGAGGGGCTTTTGATGGTTCCTATTTTTTAAGCTAGTAGACTGAATTAAAAAGATTATTCAAATCAGGGTTTGATGTGGGAGACCTTTCAGAAGATGCTCCTGATGATATAGAGGGTCTGGATGCTGCAGCAGCACATGTGGCAAATTTGCTGTCAACAGAGCCCTTTGACAGTAGGTTTTCTTTTTCAGATATTTCTTATGTGATGAGAGATTTACTTGGAAAATATTTTGACTATTTTTGTCACAGACATATCCTTTGTTGCTTATTTTTGGAAAATAACTTCAGTCTGGTTCAGGAAACAACTTGAGAGACTAGTTCATACCTTTTCATTAGCATAATGGATCGATTGACAATCATGCAAAATCATAATACCCTCTTGAAACTGCTTACTGATTTTTCACAACTTTGATATCAAATATATCTATGTGACAGTTAGACTTGGAATTGGAGGCTTCAGCATGGGTGCTGCAACTGCTATGTATTCTGCTACCTGCTTTGCTGCTGGAAAGTACTCAAATGGCAGCGCATACCCTGCCAATTTGAGTGCAATTGTTGGATTAAGTGGCTGGCTTCCATGTTCAAAGTTTGGTTTTTCCTCTCTGTTTTTCTCTTTTGCAATGTACTCTTTGCATATGATTTTATGCTCTGTTACTTCCCAGGACCCTGAGCAAGAAAATAGGAGGGGATGAAGCCGCAAGGCGTGCTGCTTCCTTGCCTATGTTGCTCTGTCATGGCAAAGGTATTCAGCACTTTCTCTTATATGCATATCTTATTGGATATCTAGTTATGTTCTCTTATTTACAAGAGGTTGGGTGCATGTAAATAAACTGCACAGGCAGACTTTCAGTTTAACATATTATTAATCGAAATAAAAGCTTGAGTTTTACCCAAGATTGAGTGTCTCTTGATTTGGTGATCTATTTGTGGTTCTACATCAATATGACATTAACGTTTTAAATAAGGCTAGACCTTCAAGAAATTCAGAAAGTTGCTTGAACACCCCTGATTCATTGGAACATGCAAAAGCTATTATTCTGCCCTTCTCACATAATAACCCAGGACTGAAATTCAAACCTTTAAACTAAGAAACCTATCATTGTAGCTTATTCTTGGACTAGAAACCTCTTTGTTGAAGAATCACAAATCTTGGTTTTGATTTTCCATAGTTGACAAATCATCTTTAACCATAACTTAAGTGCGTCATTGATTTTCCCCTTCTGAAAAATTGGACCTTGAGTTTTGAAATGTTGAAGTATGAAAATTCATAGAACATGCACGAGTAGAAAAGCTTGGAGGTTGCTTTGCTTGACTTATTTTAGAAAACCTGCACAAAGCCAAAGAGTGATTTTTCAAGGTAAATTGTTATGTCTTTGGCACTATAAAATCAATAGTTGACACAAATTGCATATTTTCCTTGGTAAAAACCTCTTCGTGCTTGATGTCAATTCTTATTATCTTCATCTGTCAGCTTGATGTCAATTCTTATTATCTTCATCTGTCATAGGTCTGCTCTTATCTGCTTGCTTTAGAACAGCTCCCTCAAATTTCTAGTACCATTAAATTCATCGACTTTGATATCACAATCCATTGATGTATGACAACAAATATTTGTGATTCTAGTACTTGAAAAATATAGTCTGAAAAGCTAGCATGATTGAAAGAAGCGTATGGGTTGATTTTGGACCTAATTTAGGCAGTTCATATGCTGCATGGTAGCTGATTCAACAAGTCTTTTCTTTTAATCATTTGATGTTAAAGTATGGAACATCTCCTTGATCTCATCCAATGTTGATGCTATCAATGCTATTACGTTTGTAGTCTATAAATTGTTTTTGAGAAGTCCCAAAATCCTTTGAAAAAGACTCAAAATTTGATGTAACTTCAGTGTTGCCAACCTTTGCAGGAAGAGTTTGGGGAAAAGTAAATAGTTTGTGAGAAAGCAACTCAGAAAAGAGAGAAAGATCTAACTGTGTTTTGATCCCAAATTGGTGTAGGATAGTTTTAATATTTGTGTCCCAAGGTTTCTGGTTTGTTATTTGCAGAATTAGAGTTGAATAGAACTTGTTTAGGAAGAAATGAAGAGAAGTCAGCATGTGAACAGTAGTAGCTGGCAGTGCTGTAGCAAAAGAACATTGAAGGAAGAAGACATATGAGAAAATAGAATGACAATATATAGAACAAGAAACTGATGTCGTGTTTCGCAAGGCAGGAAATTGAACAAGTAATAAGAGTGATGAGAAAGAGTGTTGAACCCGTAGAGATTTATGAATCCTATTAATTACTAAACTTGATTTAATTCAATTATATTTAACTAAATGATTATTTGAGTGATTGAACTCATGAAAAATTAAATAACAAAATAGCAAACTAACAACTTGACAAATTATCAATCAATTGAAACACTAAAGCATCCATTTTTACCATAACCAATCTATAATAAATCCTTAAATAGTGCTGACAGTTGAGGTTCCGCAACCTATCCAACAATCTCTTGAGCATCATTGAAAGTACTCTCATATGTTAACCCATCGTATCTCTATGCAAATTTAAATGTATAAAAATGCATTAAGTTTCATGGATTCTTGCATAACATAACCACACATTGCATGTCTATCTCTAGATTTCCCTCAATTTATGGCATTCATCACATGAAGCAAGTATATATCACCTCTCAGTCTCAATATAACCATCAAATCATTCAAATATTAGCTAGATATTTGAAAATTAAAAATAGCAATGAACACTCAATATGAAATCATTAAACTCGAAACAACATTGAATAATGGAACAAAAACATCATAGTTCACCTACATCATAGCCCTTGCTAAAGGAATTAGTTCATGATGGAAAGAAATAAAAACAGGCTGGCAATCAACATTGAAATAAAAGGAAACGGGATGAAGGAGAAACTAAAAAGAAATTTGTTGTTGCCAGCATCTCTCCATGTAGTCTCCATTGTTCAGCCTCTTTTCAGGCCTCCATTGGTGAATTCTTGTTGAATAAATGAATGAATGATAATTATCTTCCCCTTCTTTTTGCCTAAAGTTTTTTTTTTTTTTCCTTGATTTTAATATCAGCCTCCTGAAAAAGTCACATTCGGGTTGTAAGAAAAGGTTGGAATTAAATCCCTTTTTATTAAGGATTTTGTTTACTAATTGGATTAGGATTCCAACTTCAATGCACTTCCCTCTTCCAAATTGAACCTCTAGTTGTGTTTAGCAATCGTAGTTGACTTATTATGAATTAAATACAATATCTAGGTATCCCCTAATTACTCTATATGTTCGGATGCTTTCTTACAAAGACTAGTAAGTTGTGATGTCGAAAAGTTAAAAATCGCACATAATTCTAGCACTGGACTGCTTATACTGAAATGAATGTAACTTATTCCAGAGAATTTGGAATCGTAAGCTGCAAAATTCTCTAGATTTCTATAGCTATCCAAGCATTATGGCACGTCATTTGCTTCTTTCTAAGAACACCCAGTTTAATCTATGAAGTTGATGTATCTGCACAGACAACTTTTTTCATATTTGATTATGTTAGGTAGTCAACTTGTGGCCAGATTTTGTCTTCGAGGTAGGTTGATCTTGGCCAAAGTGATGAACATGAGAATTGTTGTCCTTTGAGATAGCTTTTTAATGGTGCCAAAATCACCTGATTTCTCGATTAGAAAGAAAGTTATGTCCATAATGCCGAGGCATCTTCTGAAGAATTTCAGGACTTCCCTTTCTGCTATTTTGCGCTCAAACCTAACACAAACAAAATAAACAAAATTAAGCCTAAAAGCATAAAAAATTGAAAATGTAACAACTAAACAAACTTAAATGAGGTACAATATATATATATATATATATATATATATATATATATATATTTTTTTTTTTTTTTTTTGAACTCACCAGAAACCTTGTGCACAACATAACTTAACTCAAAAAGAAAAAAAAACACATCATCTCAATTAATAGGATTCCATAAAATACTAGGATTTCTAATCCGTATTTGATGAGGTAAGAAACTAAACAGGGACTATTAAAGACTAAGACACCAACTTCCTAAATAAAAGTAGACAAAGTAATTCAGAAAGTTACTAGAATAAACCTAATTTGCATGTAGAATTTACAATCATGCCCCTTCTTACAAAATAGCCTTTAACTAAAATTGAAACCTTAAATTAAGAATCCTATCATTATTACTTATTTCTAGACTACCAAACCTTTTTGTTGTTGAAGAATCTCCCAACTTAGTTTTGATTTTCCATAACATAACATGTGGGAGCATGTAATAAAAGAGAGTAGAAAAATAATAGGACTTTACTTTAATGATCGTCTCTATCCACAAACTTACACCAAACGTGGCCATAATGTTATTTCGTGGTTAGTGGTTCTTGCACACCACTTTTTGGGAACTATATTTCTCTAGCAACTTGTGGGAGCATGGTGCCAAGTATCTTGTAATTTGTCTGAACAAGAATTCAGTAGAACCACAAGTATGATAACAAATGGAGAGAATCATTTCTTGGAGAGAATGTATTTGATCATGTCTTTTTATTCCAAAATAAACAACCACACGTTATTTGATCAAGAACAATAGCTTACTTTGTATTTTTTAGCATACCAATGAAGATAGCTGAGATTGACCATCAACCAAAGAGATGATGATTCAATTTAGTAATTGACGATCAAATCTTACTTAGAACAAGACTGTCACACACCCAGTGGGATAAATATTAGTGGTACTCAGATCTATTAACAGATTGGCACATGTCCAGTGCCAGTGGGACAAATTTTTTAAAATTATAACATTAGTCATCATGCCAAAAAACTAATCTAGTAAAACCATGGTCGTGGTTGTAATGATTAGGGATCAGGCAATCCACACAATTGATAGAGGCCATTCCTTTGACTAGGAGAAGAAAAACAACTCACAAACAAACATATAGGACAATGGATCAACTTCCATTAGAAGTTTCACATGATGGATCTACATCGTCTAATTCCCATCATCAATAAAGAATTGCACCTGGACAAAACCACAATGTCTCCTAACGCAGTAATTTTCCTAACATCATTGCCTCAACCAACTTCTAGTTGGTACATAGGTTTTTTATGCCTTAACATAGTCTCATGGCTATCATTTTTAGGGCTTGATGGCATGATTAGATTGTCACAATCAATTTGGCTAAACTCAAATCAATAAGCAGCGACACCCTCAAAAGTATGTCCTTTTATCTAATGTTGATTTAAGACCTATCCAATTTAAAATAGATTTTATAGCTAACACAACTTACCACAATAATATTGTGGTAGTAAACAAGACCACATAGGCTATGGTCGATCAAATCAATAAAATCCAAAATGAGCTTAGGTAGAGTTGATCGGATACTCCTTTTGGCTAGATTCTTAGGGGATGAGCCCTAGGATATATTCGTTAACAAGCACTCTAATGTGAATGTTTGAAAGTTCTCAACCACATTTTGGGTATCACATGATCACACAGGAGACACCACAACAAACTTGACACAATTTGAGCATGATCACTCGTGAGATACCACTTATCCCACAAGTCTGTAGATAGCCTCAAGCCATTTACATGGCTTAACTACCTTATCTATTGTTGGCTCAACTTGTGCTTGGGCTGTTCAGTGCCCCACAAGCTACCTTCTAGCAAGGCAATTTGAATTTCCCTATGCCTAAAAGACTTGTGGTCAACCATCAAGCAAGGAGAATTGATAGATATGGAAATGGGACTAGACGTTGGATGTATGACCAGGCATGCTTATAAGCATCCATATCATGAATGGATTGATTGGCTGCAACTACTTACGGAGGAATGAAGATAGTTAACTTCAAATAGTGTTTTGGGGGGAGTGACTGGTCAATAAGGAAACACATCACCAAGTTCACTAATTAGTGTGGGGATAGTGCTGCTAATCCCTTTGTGGAACTAAGGCTATTTGGTTCGTCACTAACAGTGACTATCTTTCATTAGTTTTCTACATTGCCATCTAACACCATCAATAGCTAAGAAGATATGGAGACTCTTTTTCACAAGCATTTTTATAGAACTAAACTAGAGGTGACACTAGCTAACTTGGGTAAAGATAATCAAAGAACTAGGAGAGTTTATAGAAAGTTATGCTTTTGTTTCAGGACTTTGAAAACCAAGTGCAGTACAACCATAACAAAGTACAAGTGCATTGACTCTAAAAACCAGGGATGTTCAAATGTTATCTTGTAATTTTGTACACTTGGAATGTTCATGAAGCATTTTTGTGTGTCATCTAATGTATGCTGTGCACAAGGTGTGTTCTGTAAGAGACATGTATTAATTGGAATCACAATATCAACGCATCAGATTACCATTGGAGACATTCTGTAGCTTTTCATTAACATTAAATGGTCAACCATTAGCGTGGCTTCCACTATTGCATCCCCAGATACCTGTCTGCTTAGGTGTGGGGAATGCCGTGATCATCTTGATTTTGGACTCTACTTTATTACAGGTGATGATGTGGTTCCTTACAAATTTGGTGAAAAATCATCACGGGTTTTGGTTTCAACTGGATTCCAGGATGCAACATTCAAAGCATACAATGGGTATGTATCTTGTTTCAATTCTCTGTGACATACAGGAGTCAACTTTTGATTATTTTTGCTCCACTATACAGGCTTGGTCACTACACAAGCCCTGAAGAGATGAATGAGGTTTGTGCGTGGCTTACTTCTAAGGTGGGGCTTGGAGGGCGTTCTCCATGATTTGACGTTCTGTGCATGCATGAAGGATTTGCTTGGGCGGGAAAAAACTGAAGCAGAAAATATTCAGAGGCACAAACAAAATAAAGTTGCCAAAAGTGGTTCCGGGCATGTTATACATGTAATACAGTGCTCTCTGTAACAAGTTGGTACTCGTGTACCAAGGAGTTGGGTTGAGCTGCATTTTTTAAGTTAGAGAATTGCATTTCATTCGAGTCATTTATGTGCTTTTCCGCAGTTTAGCATTGAAAGTTGAACATTCATATTAATTGCCACATTCAAGACATGATCAGAAACTCGTAATGAAGGCTCTTTTCAGAAATTATTTGGTGTTGCATGGAACATAAAACATAGTAAACCTGTTTTCTATGGTGGAACTTCAAAGAGACAATAGAACACCCTTCAAGTTTCATTCTGGGTCCTCCCTGTCGGTGTCGTGCTTTGACTTGTCGAAATTATGGTACCTGGGCTCATGAATCTTGAAAGAACATGAAATCTCGAAGACTAAGCAAGGTCTCATTATTTGTTCTCCCACCATAAGGTTTATCCATCTGGAGTTTAATTTTCTTATTACTTCTCATATTCACCCTGTTTTCCATCTGGGTTTTGCGGGGGCTTGGAGTCGACCGAATTAAGCTCCTACTGTCCAGCACGAGTTGAGAAAGGTAGCTTCAGATTTGCCTCCAAATTGTAAACTACGTCCCAATCGGCTCTCTACCAGCTGCCTTTCCCGATTGATTTTTCCATTTGTTCAGATTTTGATTAGTTAATTCCCATCGTGATCAACGATCCATTAAAATCCAACAAATAGACATGATATGTGATGAGGTGATAAAACCTCAATTTATGATGGAGCTTCTAACTAGGTTGATATGGGCTGAGTTCTTGATTGAATGCGGGTTATGGATGTTTTGCAGAATCAAGAAAGTTTTCTAGATAAAGTATGGATTCTTCAATGTTTAAGTTAAAAGAGATAGAGACACTAAAACTAAAAAGCACAGAAAGTTGTATATAATATGTTTTTAAAGCTAGGTTAAAAGAGTTTTTTAGGTTGAAAAAGTAGTATCTCTTGCCTTAAGCTCAAGAGGTTTATATAACATTGAGCACGCATGGGTATGTTCTTGTTGTTAATAATATGGTGCAAGATGGTTAATGTTCTTACCATTTAAAATTTTAGATAACTTGAAACATAGGCCTAAAAGACCAATGAGCTATTATAAAAAATTGATCTCATGGTTAGTGGGCTATGGACTATTTTTTGAATTAGTTCTCTATATATACCTTGTGTCAAGGAAGTGCGTGTATATTTAATGCTTATATTGTTCGTTATCTTGGTTGGTGAGGGATAGATTAAAGTTGACCTGGTAAAAAAAGAATGATCTAAAAACCTACTTAGACCTTTTATAAGTGATCCTCGATAAAAATGCTTACTAGAAGATAAAGAACATTATTAAGCATAACTTGGAATACAAGTCAAAACATCTCCCGATTGGGTCTCAACTATTAGTAAAGTAGTCATACTTCCTTCACCTAAAGAAGAACTTGGTTTAGTGGTTCTTTCTAAAAGGCGTGAATACAAATAAAAAACATCTCCTGGATAAGCTTCACGTCCAGGCGGTCTTCGTAATAAAAGAGATAAAATCTTTTTTTTAAAAAAAAAGCATTGTAACCCTAGGTTTAATGTTGTAAATTTCGATTGAAAATAACTAGCAAATATGAGGAATATAACAATTAATCATATAAATATCACATTTCATTTTGTAAGCCCCGGGTCAATTAATGTAAATAAAAAAATGGAGGAACAATAGTAAAGTAATAATTGATGAAAAAAAATGATTTTTTTTTATATACACCATATAATCCGTTATATAGATAGAAAAAATAAGAAAGGGGGCGGTTCATCTTTGCTTCTTTTTCTAAGGGATTTGAAAGTGAGTGTTAGGGTGTGGTTTCTAACTCAAAATTAAATTAAATTGTGAAAATTAAAGAGGTTTGAGTGTTTGTAATGTTTAGTTAGGGTTGTGAAATTGTGATTATAAGTGGAAAGAAAGATGTGATATTTTGGATACTCTCACCAAATTTATTTTAAATTGGTGTTGTTTGAGGCTATCGGAAGGTTTATCTTCCTTTAATTTCATTTTTATATTATGTATTTTGATTTTCCTTAAATTGTAGTATCGTTAGGATATGTGAAATTAGAAATTAAGTAGAAAAATGCTTACTAGTTAAAATTCTTGGAGATTTAATGTTAGAAATGGTATAATTTATAGACAACTTGATGAATTTGAGGCTAGCTATGAATTTTGAAACTATGGGTGGCCAACCATGTTGATGAAATTTAGGGGGTTTTGGGTTTGGGTATGATTTGGAGTTAATTGTGTGTTTGATTTTGATTATGTATGCTATGATTATGATTTGTATGTTCATATTTGAATTATGATTATTTAAGTTAAGTTATAATATATAAATTCTTGTTGATGTATTTAGAAATGATGAGTATGTGAAAATTCTATTAAATTGATAAGTTGAATAGTGCTCACTATATGTTTGATGAAATGTTAGACATTGAATATTGTTGACTAATAGAGTTATAGAAATGATTGATAAGAATGTTAGAATATTAAAATGAGTTTTTATGTTTGAAATTTAAGTGCATATTAGGTGTTGTGGGTGAACATTTTGGTAAAAAAAAGTTAAAGGAAAGGAAACCTTGGTTTTGGTTTAACAATTAAGGGTTTGTTGTGTGAACTAATGTGCATGTATATGTGGTAGATGAGGGAGCCAAACGTGAATAAATGTATGGTATGATGTCTTATTCTCCTTTTCTAAATGTTGTTGGATTGACACCCATAGATAAGGTATTTATAGGACGTTATGATAGTTCAAAACCATAAAATATGGGTTGTTATATTGAAAGCAATTACATAATTGAAAGCTTCTAGAATTTTAATTACCATATTATATTTTTTTTAAAATAATTTTTTTGTTGATAGATATTATTTGGAAGCACAAAAAGGTAAAGTTTAGTGATATATAATCATTAAAAAAAAGATAAAATTAAACATCCCTGATTACAAAACAAGACTTCCTTCTATTAACTATATTTCTAGATGCAAATGTAGCGCTAACATTTACTTATTTATTTATTTAAATCTAATTATCATCCATTGTGAAAAATATAATTATGAGTATTTTAGTCGAAGTAATAAAAGTAGAATCTAAGTAATAAAAATAGATTATGAAGTGCGGTTAACAACTATGAAGTTGTGGGAATAACACCATTCTATTCAATAAAGCTATTTTAGTTTTTATAATAAATGATGGAAGGAGAATAAAAGTTGCTGGGCGGGAAGAACACACAATAACAAAAGAGAAAAAAAGTACAGAATTTAATGGAGTTGCAACAATTGGATGAACAATGTATTCCGCTTGCACACCATCAAACGGTGCCTCATAATTTTCAGCCTCTTCAAATAAGCAAAAGCACGTCTTTTAATCAAATTCCACGTTGAGGCATCTTTAAATCAAATTCCGAGCACACAAACAACTTTACGAGGCAATTTTCTCTTTTCATCAAGAAGACAACTTCATTTGTGAGCCTCCTTAACAAAAGCCACATCCCCACTTACAGTACTCGGTGACAGCAAGTGCTTCTCTTGATCAGTATCATCAATTTCTGTTGACTCGTAGGGGGTGGTGGTTGCCAGAGAATCACTCCCATCTTCTTCTGAAGATTATTACCCAAGAAATGAAACAGCAATGTCAAGAATGCAACCAGTACAGTCAAGTTTATTCTGGATTACATGTCAGATTGCAGAAAACGATGAAAAGGTGGGTTATATTCAAGAAGCAAATTACTCACCTAAGCACTCATGGTATTCAGGTAGCTGTTTAACAGAAGTTACTTGGAGGCTCTCAGGAAGCAGACAACTACAGAGAGCACCTGACATTTCGACCAATAGCTAAATTAGTTTTCTTTCTCAAAAAATGATGTTTCATTTGCAGGTAAAACTCAACAGGCGAGACTCCAGTAAAGCAAGCAAGCAAAGCAACTTAATTTGAGAATATCTTTTGCACGAACACCACTTAATATGCTTGACCAACTGGATAACTTAGAAGTAAACACAGAGCTAAATGTATATTTGCAAAGTATTGCGATGAAGTCCACTGCAGCTGGCTCTCTGCCAATCACGGTGGAAATTCAGGAAAGGAATGACATAGATAAATAGAACGAGTACAATATAACCTCAGCAGCCTATTTATATTAGTTTAAGCCTTGCATCCTTAGGAAAAGAGTTTTCAAATCTCAGTCCTCTAAGGAAATACCTTAAACAGTAGATCAATTAAATAACCTAGTATCAAAATTGTTAAGAAAGCTCCTGCGGCAAAGAAGAGCTAAAAACTTGATGGAAGAATTCTCCATACCTAGCCGAGCAAGTCGATTCACCCATCCTGGTATATGCTTGCCTATCAATCTACACGAGATGTCTTCTGTAAAATGGTTGCAATTCTTAGAGATGAGGTGATAGGTATCTCCATGATACTCAGAAGCAGCACTCTCTATGAATGTTCGGAATTCAGAGGGAGGCATAGTTATCCTGCCTAAATGGATGGAACATCTGTAAATAAAACCAGGGCAGTTCCTTGGTTCCACTTCAAAAACTCCACTGACAGGGAAGTCATGGGCTCCAAATCCGTACTCCTTACCATGGACTGTTCATACACGTAGAGAAAGTCAATGCAGTTCATTAGATTTTTAAGGGAATGGCTATGGACATTGAGATTCTAATGTTAAATCTACGTCTTTTAAAACAGACTATAGATGCATCCTGACTTGGCCAAAGCTATTCTCACTCCCAAGAACAAAACAGGTTTTCACAGGCTACGGGTACTCTCACCAAATCTGAGCCTCTACGGATTTTAAAACATTGATACCATGAGCGACGAGCTCCAGGCCACAACAATTTCATATTTCAGGCGGGGCATGAGAATCTTGTTATTAAAATATTGATAAAATCAAAGCACGAATAGATTATATTGGATGGGATTAACACAGTAAACTTCACTATTCGAAATCATCAAATCAAGAAAGCAAATCACCAAAACAAAAGGGAGAGAAGACACACACCTTCAATGCCTGAATGAAAAATCCCAAAACCGAACCAATAGGTGTACTGGTTTAGAGGGGTGAGGTCGTAAACATTCAAAACCACCTGCGTCTCACTGTTATTCGAATTATCATTATCAGAGCTCGAACTCGGTATATCCTCCGCCGCCCCCATTTTTAACCCAGATCCACAATTCAGCTGTACAAACGGCCACTTGATTAGCCTCTCACAGATCCATCTCTAGCAATACATATATATTTTTTTAAAAAAACAACGCAAATGTTCATCTCTTTCTGTTGAAAATGTAAAAATGATGATGAGATTTAAAAAACACACTCAGAAACGACTGTTTATGTATATATATAAAGATTTTTCTTCGGTTAGACAAAAAAATAAAAAAAAGGATGGTAGGGCCGCAGCCAGCCACCTTTTCTTTTCTATTTTTCCCCGTTTATTTGTACATATTTTAATTTAAAAATTTTCGATTGTATCTTAAGACTGTTGACCTGTTTCAATGAAGGTTAAAACTCTCTTCCCGATCTGTCCCTTTCCTTCGTATCTGTCCAATTATGTCCGGAGTAGTGACGACAATATTGTGAAAATCTCAATTTAAATGTTTTAAAGTTTGTAAAATATCGCAATAATTTAAGAAGTAAAAGAAACATAAAAGGAATTAAAATTTTAAAAATTAATAGAAAATCAATATCACAATATAATCCAAAAAGTTGTTGCCGTATGCTAGAGCCTAATTTGAATGACGTTTGTAATAATTTCTGATAGTATAAAATATTTTTTTTTTTGTCATTGAATATACTATCACATCTTTTATTTTTTTGGTGTAGTATGCATACTAAACAGTGATGTGCTAATTTGTTACCAATCAGTATTTTTTTTCTCTCTCCTACCCTGAAAAATATAAATTAATTTTTTTTCATGTGGATATTTTAATTTTAGTTCTACTTCATTTAATTTCTAATTTTTATCATTGACTTTTTTTGTTAAATTTTTATTTTGTTTTCAATGTAATCCTTCAATTTTAATTTTGTCATATATAATTTTTTACAATATGATCTTTTTTTTTCTTGGTTTTTTTGTAAAAGTTTTGATGGTTTTTTAAATTCATCATTCAATTTAATTTTATGATGCATTGTTTTTTTTTTTTAAATGATCCTTATTTTTTTTTTATCATTTTGTTAAATTTATTTTTCTTTTTAATTGAATAGTCCAATCAAAATTTTGTAATCGCCCTCTAATTTATTTATTTATTTAGTTTTTCATCCATATTCTTTTAATTGCTACTTTTTTATTTTGTGTAATTGAATTTTATATATATATATTTCATTCTTCGGCATTTGATTTACTAGGAATTAGACTTCATATTTTTTTATAGTGCTTCTAGTTTAATGACATGAGTTAAAGATTTGAAAAGTTAATGCGAGTCAACATCATTTTTGTTTTTGCTTATTTTCTTTTTCTATTTTATAATTAGACATTAGATTTTTTTATAAAAAAATTGGCTTTTTGGTATTTTTCAATGTATTTTTTATTGGGCTATTCTAATCTCATAACCAAGACCATAGATTTTACGTGTTAACCCGAATTAACTCGTTCTTTATTACCAGGTTACATGTCTATCATACTACTTCAAATTAACTCAAGTTATTTTTTTTTTAACTTTTTTAACCAATTATGAACTCTCAAAAGTTTTTTTTTTTTTTTTTTCAAGTTATCATATTTCTTGTTTTTTTTTTAAATTGTCCGCTTACTATTGTTATCAATTTTTTATTATCTAATTAAAATAAAATTAATTTATTAAATTAGGTCGGTCCTATAACTCTATTATTATTATTATTTTCTTTGAAACATGCTTGCATCAATTTTTATGCAAAAAGATAAGGAACGCGGTGTAGCATGTGGCCATGTCTAGTAATTTCTATTGGGCTCACTTGTTAATAAATGTCTCACATGTAATGGATATATCAACACTTAACTTATCGCATAAAAAACCAGTAATTCAAGTAAATAAAAAGGTGAGACAGCCAGACAAAAAGAAAACACTAAATACACAATTATCTTTATTATTTAACGAGGAGGGAGTTAATTTGAGATTAGTTTGGGTACAACTTTTACCAGGAGATTCCATTGATAATTTAAGGGTATGATTTGGGAATCTCTTTTTGGATGCTCAATTGCTCATCAAATTATTTAATAGATTATGATTAGTGAATCCTACAATGTAAAAGCATTAATTATTGTACAAAAATTGATAGAAGTTTATTAGGGTTTGGAATTTTTTTAATTTTTAAATTAACTACTTATTTTATTCTGAGTTAGTTCATATATTGATTCGAAAATAATAAATTTTTTATTATATTATACATGAAAAAATAAATGATGTATTTTTTTTTATTAACATAAATGTTCGGGTCAGTTTTCTCGTACCTCAACTAATACCACGAGCCCTAAAGTTAACGATCATATAAGTCTCTAGTGGTCCTAAGATTTATGAGACTCAAACTGGTGACCTTTAAAGAGCAAACCTAGGGTCTGACCAGTTAAATTATATCATTTATGGTTATAATTGAAGTATTTTACCACTGGAAGAAAGTGTAGTGAAATCCATCTAATTATTGGGGAAATATTACCTATATAAAAGATTAAATTATGTAACATAAAGATTTATTTTTTAAAAGTGTTATTTGCCTTCACTCCAAAACATTTGTTATAGAGTTTAAAGCAAATACACTTCTAAAACTAATATAAAGATAAATCAATTTAATAGTAATACAAGAGGCTTGGTTTAAAAAAAATCTAAAAAACAAACTTGGTTAGATGTTTTTAAGAAACAAAAGATATTTTAAAGAAATAATAACTATAATTGATATTTTCATATATTTGTTTAAAATGTTAAATAAACCTTCAAAATCCTTTAATTGTGTTAGTTTTTTACAATATCTGGTTGATAGGTCAACCGAATATTGCTGTTAAAATTTGGAAAGATACCTTTCCAAATTTTTGCTTATATAATTTGGTGTCAATCATTTGAACTCTTTTAACTTTGACCCGTAAAAAATTTAGTATTATAATCCAACCCTTGAATCAATATTCCCACACTTAGATTATGATGCTCAAATATATAGTTTTAACTTTAAAGATATCTTTTGAATTAAACCTTTTAATTGTGTTAACTTGTTAAGACTTGAACTAAATCAATAATAGCATTCAACTTAAACCATGATTTTTTAATATCTAACTTGGAAAAAAGACACATAAAAATACATTGTTCTTAGAAAAAATCACACAATTTGAGGACTATTTGGCCTTGTGTTTCGTCCTTGTTTTCACGAATATTTATTTATATTTGAATTGAAAAAGATACATATTGATAAGGTGAAAATTTTACAAAGAAGAAGAAGAAGAAGAAATATAGCCGTATGGGCCAAGGCTTTCCTTTTATCTCTTTGCAAAATCTATTCCATGCATTTTTTTTTCTTCTTCACCCAACATGCATGTTTAATTGTACACACACTAGGAGAAGCGAAAGAAATTGTTGCACAAAAACCTAACAAGGTGAGAGAAAAGGGAAAAGAAATGAAAGAAAGAATGGAACGCCAAGGCACTTCTAAATTTTGATGACGATATTCTTGGTACCACAAAAACAAATCTCAATGAGATAAATTTGTTGACATCTTGAAAGATATTCTTTGGAGATTGGAATGGGTTATACACATCACCCTAAAGTGACATATGACCCACTCGCTATTTGGACTGTGTCAAATAGCATTCTACTTGTTTAAGCCAAGCCAAAACAACTAGAACTCTATCCATTTAGACCAGGCTTAAATAACTAGCTTTTTTCCAACTAGAATTTTAGCTCAACACTTGACTATACCCAATACTCAGTTTATTCAATCCTACTTTGACATACACGTATGCATACTTTTATTTTTAGGTTCCTAAGATGCAGACAAACTTTTTATGCACACATATTGTTTTCTACATCCACCTTTTTCTATACAGAGTAGGCATCATTTTTTATACTAGTGCTTCTTGACCTGTTCATGTATATATCTTGTAGTTAATCAGTTGATTACACATGACACTAACTTTATTAATATAAAAGCATATTTATTATTAATAAAGGCTTTTTTTATCTTTAATATTAATTTATATTTTATTAATAAATCTAAAGTAAAGATAAAGACTCTAGAACAAAAATATTTTGCAAAGAAAATTTTAAAGTTATAATTATGAGATTCTTATTGCATCAAATCATTGTTCCCAAATGTTCTTGGTTAATGCTTTATTAAAATTGAAAATTAATTTGATTTGTTGAGACTTGTACATACTATATTCTTTTCTTTATAAAAAGAAGTAGCTATTATCATAAGATGAGGTATGAGGAATACCAAGAACTAACATGTAGGTGCTTGTTAGATGAAATGTATACTGAATCAACCTGCATGGGAATTCTATATGGAGAGATCACCAATATTTATGAAAATGATTACATGATAGTTATGTAAGTGATTCTCAAACTTGAGATCACAAAGTTATCTTATATAGAGAATGTTATACTTTAATCTTGACTACATATTGTCCTAATCAAGGACAATAAATAGTTAGATATTAGATATATCATAAATTATATGAAAGTATTTGAATGATTATGAGATGATTCATCACCTTAGATGAATTAGAAAAAATATTCAACATGTTCTCAAATAAATTGATTGTGAAATCCTTTCATAATATGGAATGATATTTGAAAAGAGTTTCAAATATTAGTCAAATAATCAATGACTATGGTGTTAAAAACAAACATGATTTGATAAAGTATACACATTCAATTCTATAATGTCTAAATCAAAACATTCTTAATGAATGGATAATAACTACACTAAGAAACTATTAACTAAAAGATTAAGTCTACTCACTTATAACTTTTCTAATATTTGGAGGATTATGACATGTTGTTAAACAATGCATTTGATATTTAAATATAGATAAATCAATTGTTGGATTGATAATAAATTAAAATATTTCATTTATTTAATCCTAGTTTATTTAATATTATGATTTATATTTTGACCAACATAATAGAAACCTAATAGATCACACACAATAGGCATCATTGGTTAGAAATTAAACTGAAATATTTAATCAAGTGTGACTTGATTGTGAATAAGTTTTAGAAATTATAGACTATAATATAGTTTATGTAGAGAATTAAAATTTTAAACCTAGAAAAATCAAGTAGAGACTTGATTGAATAAGTTTTTAAAATTATCCTAAAATAATATATGTGGTGTTAGTCATGGGGCAAAGTGATATTTTACCATTTATAAGGAATTTTAAGTTTTCCCTATAAATAGATTATTATGCCTTGTATTTTCTATGTATATATAATTATGTAATTTATATAGCAAATAGAGCTAGCACTCATAAACATAGAAATCCCTTTCTTTTAAAAAGAGTTTTAAGAGATTTCTCACTCGTAGTTTGTGTGGATTATTATTAAAGGCTAGATACTTAGATGATTTGTCGTTTGCTAAAAACAAGCCTTGAAGAAGTTGATCAAACCTAAAAAGAAGATTTGATCTTTAGGTAATATTCTCTCAAACCCTTAAACAACCCTAGGTTGTCTAATAGGATTTTGGGACTCTCAATTTTTTAAAAACAATTTGTTATAACCTAATTTTTGACCATTTTATTTTTATTATTATTATTTTATTTATGGAAAAGGATGAAAAAAAATGATGAAAAAATATAATGATGATGATGAAATAAATAAAGAATGAATTAAATTTTGGGTTAAGGGTAATATGATTGGAAGTTTTGGGGTTTAATTAAACTTTGGAATTAATTTAATTAATCCAATTAAAGGTTTAATTGGAGAATTGATTAAATTTTTAGACTTAATTAAGCTTGAAATTAATTTAATTCATCCAATTAAGGATTTAATTGGATAATTGATAAGTTTTGAGACTTAATTAAGCTTGGAATTAATTTAATTAATCCAATTAAGAGTTTTATTGGAGAATTAATAAGTTTTGAGACTTAATTGAGCTTGGAATTAATTTAATTTATCCAATTAAGGGTTTAATTGGAGAATTGATAATTTTTTAGACTTAATTAAGCTTGGAATTAATTTAATTAATCCAATTAAGGGTTTAATTGGAGAATTGATAAGTTTTGAGACTTAATTGGACTTGGATTTAATTAAATTAATGAAATCAGGGACTTAATTGAAGAAATATTAACGTTTGGGGCCCAAATTGCGTAATTAAAATCTAAGGATCACATTGGAAAAGGCGCTCAAATTCAGGGGGCCGATTACAGTTTAGACCAGGAGCTTAATTATAAGAAGTTTAAAACTGCATGGGCTAAAACATAAAATGGCCGTTTTTATCTCCCAAGCGGAGTCGTTTTGAAGAAGTTGTCAGCTGTTCATCTTCTTCCTTTAAGCCAGTAGCCGTTGCCGCAGTAAAGGAGGCCGAACGTTGCAGCAGTAATGGCCGTCCGTTGGCTTAAGTTATGGCCGCCTTAATGGTGGTCGACCCTCAGCCTACCGCCCGTTACCAACCCGCCAAGTCCTATATATGCCAAGCAGCACCGAGAGCAGAGGCTGGTTGGGGAGGAGGAGAGAGAGAGAAACGAAAAAAACACAAACGAAGCATACCCAAGGGAAGAAAACCCAAGACCCAGAGGCTAAAAATCCCATACGAAAAAACAGTAGACAGGGGGAGAAGCTAAGCCAGGGCGCGAGAAAACCAGGGGGAGGGGGATCACAGAAACGAAAGGGCCAAAAATAAATACCCAAGGGAAAGACAGAACCGAGGGGCTGAGAGGAAGGAGAAAAAGAAAGGAAAAAGCCACGATCAGCAGAACCGAGGGAGAAGAGAGGAGGAGCAGAAGAAGAAACTAAACAAAAAAAACAAAGAAAAACCATAGGGAGCTCACGTTCAACCGGCAGAACGTCATACTTTTATCACCATCTCCTTCGTCCTGAGCAGAAGAGAAACCGGAGCAAACACAGAGAGACGGGAACACAAGACGCAAGAACAAAGAGGAGACGACAACAGGACATACAGAGAGAGAGTGTGAGAGCAGAGAATACAAACGAAGGAAACAAAGCCGAAGAAAAGAACAACCAGAGAAGAAACAGACGAAACAAGGAACAGAGGGAGCATCGTCCGATACACCATAATCTTCGACCTCGTCCCCAGCCACACAGGCAAGCTTTCGTTCTCCCTGCCTTTAGAAATATAATTACTCTGTCACTGTGCAAAGCATGCGTGAATAATTCACGCATGCATGCACAGTGCCCAGCCGGGTCACTGGTTTGAACCAGTGACCAGGCTGGGTCCAGCCTTTTTTTTTTTAGTTTTTATTTTATTGTATTTTATTTTATATTTAGTCAAACAAGTTATTTTTATATATATATATATAAAATCCAAAAATATTTGTGGGTCCTGTGAATTTATTTGTAGATTCTTGCATTTTTTTTCTTTATATGTCACTATATAATTAATCCGTGGAATTTTTTTTTTGTGAAATGTAAATCTATTTTTTTTAGAAAAAAATTAAAAAAAATGTATGCATGAATAAAAATAATGTAAATTTATTGGTTTATTTACTGACGCCAGAGTCAGGAATAAAGATACTGGTTTAAATTTATATTATTTTTATTCGTTGTATTTTTATTTTGTTTAGCTAAAAAATAAAAAAATATGTGCATGCGTAAAAAAAAAAAATTATTTTTATTTATTTATTCACTGGCGCTAGAGTAGGGAATAAAAAATATATTGATCTAATTTTTGTCGTAGCTACGAATTTTTACCAACGCCAGAGTTGGAATTATTCGAGCTCGAATATTCACTGGCGCCAGAGTCAGGAATATTATAAACAAATCATCACAGCATAAATTAATAAATATTTAGCAATTTAAGACAAAACCAACAATGTAGTCTGCCTTAGACAGAACGTTTAAGGGGTGATAATAACTTCCCTTTTACGTAACCAATCCCGAGTCATAGAATCTTTGTTGACCAGTTAGGGTTCCTAGTTACTATAATACTAGGTGGCGACTCCTCAAACGAGACATTTTTCCTTAAAAGAACCCAGATGCCAGAAATCTGTTCTTTTTCCATAATTCTTAAGAATTATTTTTTTTAGGACCGCCGCGATGTTGGGTGTTACACAATTTATCATTTTTTCTTATGTATGTGTTTCGGTAACCCCACATGACCATCACATACATTTCCACTAATAGCGGCATGGCACATTAACCAATAGCCACCATGACTAACCAATAGTTTGTTACTATATGAAAAGTGTTGGATAGAATCGACAATCATTGGAAAATTCTATCCAATTGCTTGTAAACTCTACAACCAATGGTGAACATCAACTTTTCTATCAATGATATGGCCCAAAATAAATAAAATGACTAGCCTACCATACAAGTAATAACTTAGTTAGGCCATGCAACATATAAGTCTATACAAAACAATTCTAGTCCATCCAAGTTAGGCCATATAATTTCTAGGCCAATGCGATACACAAGCTACACCTAGATACACACTTTTAACAACTTTATTTTATTTATTTATTCCTATAAATTATTTCCTCCTCCCATATTTACTGGCTTAAGTATCAGAGGGTCCTATATTCCTTAAAGGACTTGTTTTTTTTTCAAGGAAACATCCATGCATTAGTTAAGTCCATCAATTATAGGTCAGCCTAGTCACACCAATAACCAAAGACATAACCATGGAAAATTCAATTTTTTTCTGAATGTTTTTCATAACATCATTAGTGGTGCCGTCTATAGGAAAATTGATTAGTACTTAAAAGTGCATATTTATCAAGGTTTTATATCATCATTTTGCACTTAAAGTATCAATAAATCCTTAACTAAAGCATGTTTTGTAATAACAAGTCTAATACTATAAAATGCCTTAATATATGGTAAATGTTCATCTTAAATACAGGCCTATCACATAAATCAAGGAATTGATTGATGAGTTCAAGTATGGAAATTGAAAGGACAAAGAGAGGGCCAAACTTAGAAAAGAGATGTTGGTGTAGTCCAAACTGGAACACTGTTCAGTAATTGGGTCATATCTCGAGTTCTAGAAGTCCAAATAACCTCAAATTTTTACACAGATTCAATAAGACATAGACCTACAACTTTCATGTTTTCATCAAGATCTAATAAGGCCGTTTTCAAGTCCAAATTATAGCAACAACAGAGAAGTCCGAATCTGTCCCGCAGCCCGAACACTATTTAGTGTTTGGCCCATATCTGGAGTTCTAGAAGTCCAAATGACCTCAAATTTTTACACAGATTTGTTAAGACAATTTCCTGCAACTTTCATGTTTCAAGTAGACCCAGTTTTGATGCTAGCATTTTCGTTTAATTCAGACAAGAAGATGAGGATTTTCACAAAATCAAGAGTTGGCCACCCACTCAACAATTAGTCATCAAATCAATAATTCTGAATTTTGGCCTATAAAAGGAGGCATTTGCCATGTATTTGGGAGCTTGGTTGTTCAGATCAAGTTCATGCTCTTTATTTCTCTCTTTATATTTTTTTTGTAATTTTTAAGTTTTGCTTTCATTAATATCTTGTTTATGTTTTTCATTTCCTTAGTTAACTTGTATCTTATTTATGTTCTTGTTTTGTTTATTTATGTTTCTCTTCTTTATTATGTTTAGCTAAGTTTATTATGTCAAGGTGAAAAGGTTACACTAATGGTGTAAGAACAAGTATAGTGTAAACTCAACATGGACCTTAATGTTTAATATTAACATGTCTTATCTTTTTATCTTACTAATTCTTAATACCTTGCTTGTTAAATGGTTAATCTAGATTTGTGTTGTATAACACCCGGTACAACAAATGTTTGGCACTCTCATAGCTCAACCGTATGGTATTACCTAAACCTAGGCTATGAAAGGAACTTGATTTGTTGTTAACATCAATTAACATCATGAATTCCTGACAATATTTAAAAGTTTGGTGTTATGTAAATAAGATAATTAATATGATCATGTTAATAATTTATAATAAGCTATTAATGACAAATCATCCGATTGGAACCTCCTCCGTGTGTGGTTTTCAAATTGAGTAATAAGAGTTTATACTATACTTGTTTGAAATACCATTGGTGGATCCTCTAACCTTGATATTTTTTTTTATCATTGTTTAATCCTTACATTAATCTTCCATCTCAAAGTTCTCATTAATTTCTTCCTCCTCTTCTTTTTATTATTACTACTACTACTACTACTACTACTACTACTACTACTACTACTACTATTAATAGTATTACTATTACTATTACTATTACTATTACTATTATTGTTATTATTGTTGTTATTATTATTGTTGTTGTTATTGTTGTCATCTTGTTATTTATAATTTATACAATTAACCTCTCTGTAGTTCGACCCCAGTCTTGCCGGGTTATTTATTACTTCGACACTTCTACACTTGGGAGAAAATATCAATCTTTTGGTCGAGTCAAGTTTTTGGCACCGTTGCGGGGGGTAAATTCTTGTACAAATTATAGTATTTATTTTGTTTTCTCTTTTCACTGTTCTTGTATCTAACTTTGTTTCTTTTTTTTTTTCTTTTTTTTCTTCTTCCTATTATTTTTTTTCTACACGTGCATGAGTGTTTGGTCATATACATTAAGTGGTAGACTTTGTAGGGTATCCTCATCATTTTCAGAAAATATGGCTGAAAAAAATAACCAGTCACTTCATAATGAGAATAATGAGAATAACCGTGTTAGGACACTTAGAGACCATGTCGCACCCGACATCGTGGCGGCCCTAAAAATTATTCTCTTGAATCAAGGAAAAAAAACAGATTTCTGGCATCCGGTTCTTTTAGAAAAAGATCTTGTTTGAGGAGTCGCCACCTAGTATTATGGTCACTAGGAACCCTAACTGGTCAACAGAGATTCTATGGCTCGGGATTGGTTACGTAAAAGGAAAGATATTATCACCCCTTAAACGTTCTGCCTAAGGCAGACTGCATTGTTGGTTTTGTCTTAAATTGCTAAATATTTATTAATTTATGCTATGATGATTTGTTTATAATATTCCTGACTCTGGCGTCAGTGAATATTCGAGCTCGAATAATTCCAACTCTGGCGTTGATAAAAATTCATAGCTAAAAAACAATTAGATCAATATTCTTTATTTCCTACTCTAGCACCAGTGAACAAATAAAAATAAATTTATTTTTATGCATGCATATTTTTTTTTATTTTTCTAGCTAAATAAAATAAGATACAACAAATAAAAATAATATAAATTTAAACTGGTATTTTTATTCCTGACTCTGGCGTTAGTGAATAAACCAATAAATTTATATTATTTTTATTCATGACACACATTTTTTATTTTTTATTTTACCTTTTTTATTTTTCTGTTTTTTATTTTTTATTTTTTTGGGGCTCGGCTGGACCCAGCCAACCCAGCCCAGTCACTGGCCCAAGCCAGTGACCCGGCTGGGCACAGGCACGCACCACGGGTGCGTGCACTTGGGGAAAGCTAATTAATTTCACGGCGAGTCAAAGGATAATGCAAAGCGGGAAGAGATGAAGAAAACTTACTTGTGGTCCGCTGCTCCTGAAGGTGAAGACGAAGTTGAGGGTACTTGGTGCCTGAACCACGCTTGGCAGGGCAGCCTTCTTCCCTTCCTTGCGCTCTCCTGGCCCTATTCCTGCTGCTAATGACCGAGGCTGAAAGTGAAGGGCGGATGACCAAAACTGATCCAATGCGGACGCCTTCTCTTTTTTTATTTGCTTGCGTTTTGAGACCAAGGCAGGGCTAGAAACACCGATCACTGTTTTCTTCGATCTCTTTTTCTTCCTCCTTTCTTTCTTGTTTCTGATTTGCAGGGGACGATCGAGAAGACGGTGATGTCAATCGTTGGTTTTCTGGGTTTTACGTTTACATTTGTCTCTGCTTTTGCTCTGGGTATTTCTCCTCTGTTTTCTGGGTTTCGGTTGGGTTTAGCTTCCGGTTCCTTTCCTCTCTCTGTGTTCTGGGTTGTTCTTCACTGGTTTTTTTTTTTGCTTTGTTTTTTTCTCGGTTTTTCGTCCCCTTTTCAGTCCATTTTTTTCCCCTTGGGTATTTTTGCTTCGCTTTTGTAGAGACAGCAGTAGCCTCGGTGGTGGTAACGGCTGGCCTCCCCTAAATGCTCCGTAACCGATGCCTTCAATGGAGAAAACGCCTGCGCCAACGGACGAAACGCTTCTGCCTTTAATGGCAGAGAGCCGTTGCAGAGATGGTGAACAGTTGTTGCAAAACGGCCTCGTTTTGCTGGCTGCGAATTTAGTCCTTGTGATACTTCTAATTTTGCAATCAAACCCCTAGTTAAAATATAATTGGATCCTTACATTTCTGTGCCATTTTCAAGTTGGTCCTTGGACTTTAATGTTTGCAATTTGGACCCCAATTAAACTCTAAACTTTGATATTTCTTCAATTAAGTCCCTGATTTCATTAATTTAATTAAATCCAAGTCCAATTAAGTCTCAAAACTTATCAGTTCTCCAATTAACCCTTAATTGGATTAATTAAATCAATTCCAAGCTTAATTAAGTCTCAAAACTTATCAATTCTCCAATTAAATCCTTGATTGGATGAATTAAATCAATTCCAAGCTTAATTAAGTCTCAAAACTTGTCAATTCTCCAATTAAATCCTTGATTGGATGAACTAAATCAATTCCAAGCTTAATTAAGTCTCAAATTTATCAATTTTTCAACAAAACCCTTAATTGGATGAATTAAATTAATCCCAAGCTTAATTAGATTAATTCCAAAGTTTAATTAAACCCCAAAAACTTCCAATCATGTTGCCCTTAACCCAAGTTTTAATTCATTCTTCATTTATTTCATTTTACTTGCTTTTTCATCATCATCATTATTATTTTTTCATCAATTTTTTTATCCTTTTCAATAAATAAAATAATAAAAATAAAATGGTCAAAAATTTTATTTTCTTTTAGCTTTGTGTAGTAAATTTATAAAGAAAAGTAGATACAGAGAGAACTTTTGCTTTTTTTCTTTTTCTTGAAAACTTCAAAAACAATAAATTGACACACGACCTTTACAAAGAGATGTCGAAATTAAGAAACAAGTCATTTGGAAGACGACCCACCCTTTTTTTTTGTTTTTTTTTATTTTAAAAATGGATCAAATTATTTTGGGCAACCTGCCCGATGATAAAAGAAACGCGAAGAATTTCGCGAATGGTCTAATTGTTCCAGGCGACCTGCCCAATGATTGATAAAAAAATATGAGGATGATTTTTTTTTCTTTTTTTTTTTTTTAGGATGGTCACATTGTAATGGGTTACCAGCCCAGGTGGTCACATTGTAATGGGTTACCTGCCCAGTTGGTGTATTGTAATGGGTCTGCCCAGTTGGTATATTGTAATGGGTTACCTGCCCAGTTGGTAAATTGTAATGGGTTACCTGCCCAGTTGGTCACATTGTAATGGGTTACCTGCCCAGTAGAAAAATACGAGGGTTTTTTTTTTTTTTTTTCAAAAGTGGTCACATTGTAATGGGTTACCGGCCCAATGAGAAAAAATACGAGGATTTTTCAAAAATGGTCTAATTCACATAGATTTGAAGGAGGTGGAAAAAATGACATGATAGGGCTTGAAGGCGCACTATTCCAAAAGATGGAAGCTCGAAGGAAATGAGGGCTCGGAGGTGCGCTCGAAAGGGAATGAGGGCTCAAAAACGCACTCCAAATGTGGTAGGATAGGAGATGCACTACCTTTGATGGTCGAGGGCTCGAAGGCGAGCTCGAAAAGAAATGAGGTGAGGGCTCGAAGGCGCACTCAAAAGGAGGTAGGATAGGAAATGCACTCCCTTTGATGGTCGAGGGCTCGAATGCGCGCTCGAAAAGAAATGAGTTGCGGGCTCGAAGGCACACTCAAAAGGAAGTAGGATAGGAAATGCGCTACCTCAAGAATGAAAAATTAAAGGTGGTGGAAAAATACAGAGATTTTTCTGGTGGCCTAATTCTCATGGGCGGCCTGCCCAGGTTGAAAATTTTCTCAAAAAATGAAAAAATTTCAACAGTAATTTCGATCTTTGGCCATTTCAAGTTGGCCTTCCATTTGATGGATTTCGTTGGAATTTTATCATATGAGATTTGCAAAACTCATTGTCCAATGTCTCAAAGTTTAGATGATATGCATGCATCTTTACCTGATTTGAAATATAGGCCCCTCATTTCTTCTTAGTCTTCTTATTGCTTGACTGATGAGGACTTACTACCTATGATCTGTGTCATCTTTGTCGCTTGGCTTCTAGCCCACTCGAGTTAGCCCATATAAGTCTATTTCCATATTCGTTTGCACAACTCAGCTTTTGTGGTGCCCATCATGACCCACTTGCTTGTTAGAGATTTTCTATCTCGTCAAATAATTTGAGAGGATAATTCAGTACTCCTCGTCTCACTGCTAAAATCATTCGGTGCCACTAGCTGAAAGGATCAAACTGTTTTTCGTAAACCAAAGTGCCCACTTGTCTTCTTGTAAGGAATGATAGGTTTTTCTTAAACACAATGTTGCCCCCTTATATTGGTCATTGCCCCAAAGTGTGCTATGTCACTAACTTAGATGAATAATGGTTTTAAGAGGTCATTCTCTCATTTCTCTCCTTTTCAGTTTGGTGAAGGAATATGGGTCTAAAATGAATCTTGAAATCTTGATCTTGCATTTTGAAAACAAAAATTATTTCGATGTGAGTCTAAAACAATTTGCTTTTGAAATCTTGCAACTCCTTAGTTCTTTTCTTTCTTAGAAAAGAGATTATTTGCTCTTGTGTTTGGCAATGAGGTCTTCGGTGAAAATACGTCATGAGATGACCTTTTGTTTTTATAGGTTTTCAAAGTGAAGGGCTCGAGAAAAAAAGCTCGAGGTTTTATATGAGAAAAACTTGTCTCTTTTTGAACATTTATTTTTATCAGCATGAATAATAATGAGTAGTTTATTCTTGATGTCATGAATCTTATGAAAAAGTGTTCTTTGCATTTTGAGAGCATTGTTTATTGTTCTAAGTTGCTTGCTTGCTTGATTAGAAAGGACTTCTACAGGCACGTAACATAGACTGTGGTTTTTGGCTATGAAAGAAAAGAATATAAGGCTCAACGAGTGTTTCAGGGTTTTAAAGACTAAGGATCACTAATCACAGTTTGACTCTTGACGTCATTCCTATTTTTCTTTTGTCGCACTTTCTTTGATTTGCTGCTTCTTCTTTTTTATTGCTTTGCTAGGGCATCCTCATTTTATCTTGGATGTCACCCTTTTTAATGATTTGGGCATGCCCCCTAGCTTTTGATTTTCTTGGGCTTTTTATGCCTTTTTGGCTTTCTTGCAGTGTTTTCTATTTTCTCATTGAATTCTCTTGCCCCCCAGTGTGGGGTGTGATCCTAGTCGGAATTTTTTTTCATGAAAAAAAAAATTATTCAGGCTCAAAAAGGGATCGCAAGGGATATATTTATTTCAGAACGTGAAAGGAATAACAAAGATGGCCTTTCCTCATTTCAAGCGCAAGCAGTTAAGATCAATAAACTTTGACCTCATCCGGTATGATGGTTTGGTCTTTGCAAAGATGCATTTCATGAGTTATGAGTAACAAGTTCACTACATACCATTATTCATACATTTAAAAACACATGATTCAAGAGTCATGGGGTAAGGGTATTTATTCATTTCTTTTTTCTTTCTTCTTTTTAGAGTTTGGTCACCTTTATGAAGGAGTTGCTTGATTCAATTGTCATTCTACAAGTAGAATGTCAAAAATATCATTTTTGATTAAACATCAAATTATTTTTTAATGCCAGATCAATTTTTCAAAACTCCAATAGGGAAACTGATTTTTGTTAAAAGAGATGAATTGCGTCTATGAGATCGCATAAGGCTTCAAAGATATGTCTGTGAATCTTTATAAGAAAACTCTCTCAAAAAAAAAATGAATAATGATAATCGTAAACATGATTGAATGACAAACTCATTATTTCATTGAAACTTTGGAAACTAAGTTCAACAAGAAAGAACTTATGACAACATCTTGGGCTGTGAATACTGGCATGATAACATATAAAGGGGCTAAACATTTAGTGATCATTGATTGGAATTTCTAGAATCAATCATTTATTCTCCTTGACAAGGGCGTCTTTTCAACAATCAATTGAAGTCATTTGTAGATCATTCTTGACCTAATATTACCATAGCTTTATCTTCAAGATAGTTGATTTCTGAGAGTTGGTGTGAAGCAATTAACTATAGGAATGATAAGTGTCTTAGCAACCACCTTCAGTGAAACGGTTCTTCTCAATCGGGTTAGCAATCTTACCTAACCCAATGGCTTGTTCAATCCTCTCAGCTATAACAACCAGATCAGTGAAATGTTGTGCAGAGCTTCTAACCAAGTATTCAAAGTATGGAGCTTTAAAGGTGTTGGAAAATAAATTGATCATCTCTTTTTCCAACATGGGAGGGTTAACTTGTGCAGCTAACTCACTCCATCTCCGGGCGTATTCTCTTATGGACTCCTTGTTGTTCTTCTCCATAGCTTGCAAGCTTAAACGATCAGGGCCCACGTCTATATTGAACTTATATTGCCTCATAAAGGCATCCACTAAATCCTTCCATTTTTTAACCTTGGTATTGTCCAACCGCATATACCAAGTGAGGGCAGCGTCACTCAAGCTTTCTTGGAAGAAATGAATTAGCAGTTTCTCATCATCAACCACCTCGGCCATTTTATTGCAGTATGCTTTAAGATGAGTTATAGGGCATTGAGTTTCCGTATATTTGACAAATTCTAGCACTCTAAACTTTTTGGGAATGACAATGTTGGGCACCAAACACATCTCAGCAGCCTTTATAGGATCATATAGGCGAATTCCCTCCAATGCTCTCAATCTTTGCTCCAGGGCAACTAATTTGTTCATACCATCTTCTTTTACCCTCTTGCCCTTTTGAGATTCCTTCTCTGTAGAATCAATGGTAAACGACATTCTCGTGGGGTATGCTGGTTGAAAATGCATGGCTTGTTGAAAATCAGATGACAACTCATTTGCCCCTAGATTCTGTGGATTGAAGGGATTTACGAGCATAGATTCAGGCTGAGCTATAAGTGTTGCTTTTCCAGATTTATCTCTCAAGGCTTGCTCAAGTAGACTAGTAAGCCTTGCGACTTCTTCCTTAAGATTGTCCACCTTTTTTTGATGTTGGGCTTCTAATTGGGCTCTTTCTTCATTTTCCATTTGTCTTTTTCCCGAACGAGTGTTATAGATGGGTTTCAATGGGGAACCTATATTTCAACCTGCTAAATGTAAATCATGCAATTATGCAAAAATGCTGAAGCAATTAAAAAATACATATGAAATGCGGACTTGCCCTTCACGGGGTGACAACCTAATAGAAAGATCCTAATTATTCAGTGCATCAAGGGGTTGGTCATTATCTAGTCTCAAAGGGTCTCTCACATGCTCAGTGATCGTCCATGAAAGGTCGATATGAGGCTTACAAGTAGTGTGAAGATAGAGGCTCTAAGTAATATCAGTTTGGCATATCAACCACTTCCAAGTAAACAATCAAGCGAGAGTTGGATGGTTTCACGAGTCCTACACAAGCTAAAGCCATTGAGGTACCTTTACTTCCCCAATTATCCTAGGTTGTAAAGTGTGTGCTCCCAAAGTGATGCATGACAATATAAACAAGGATGCATGCTAAAGCAATAAATGCAGGAAAAAATAAACAAATAAACACAACAACAAAAAATAATAATAAAAAATATCAATAATAAGACAAAAGTCAAAGCTTAATCCTAAGTCCCAGTGGAGTCGCCATTCTGTCGCACCCGACATCGCGGCGGCCCTAAAAATTATTCTTTTCAATCAAGGAAAAAGAACAGATTTCTGGCATCCGATTCTTTTAGAAAAAGGTCTTGTTTGAGGAGTCGTCACCTAGTATTATGATCACTAGGAACCCTAACTGGTCAACAGAGATTCTATGGCTCGGGATTGGTTACGTAAAAGAAAACATATTATCACCCCTTAAACGTTCTGTCTAAGGTAGACTGCATTGTTGGTTTTGTCTTAAATTGCTAAATATTTATTAATTTATGCTATGATGATTTGTTTATAATATTCCTGACTCAGGCATCAGTGAATATTCGAGCTCGAATAATTGCAACTCTGGCGTTGATAAAAATTCATAGCTAAAAAACAATTAGATCAATATTCTTTATTTCCTACTCTAGCACCAGTGAACAAATAAAAATAAATTTATTTTTATGCATGCATATTTTTTTTATTTTTCTAGCTAAATAAAATAAGATACAACGAATAAAAATAATATAAATTTAAACTGGTATTTTTATTCCTGACTCTGGCGTCAGTGAATAAACCAATAAATTTACATTATTTTTATTCATGATACACATTTTTTAATTTTTATTTTACCTTTTTTATTTTTCTGTTTTTTATTTTTTTTTTTTTTGGGGCTGGGCTGGACCCAGCCAGCCCAGCCCGGTCACTGGCCCAAGCCAGTGACCCGGCTGGGCACAGGCACGCACCACGCGTGCGTGCACTTGGGGAAAGCTAATTAATTTCACGGCGAGTCAAAGGATAATGCAAAGCGGGAAGAGATGAAGAAAACTTACTTGTGGTCCGCTGCTCCTGAAGGTGAAGACAAAGTTGAGGGTTGTTGGTGCCTGAACCACGCTTGGCAGGGCAGCCTTCTTCCCTTCCTTGCGCTCTCCTGGCCCTATTCCTGCTGCTAATGACCCGAGGCTGAAAGTGAAGGGCGGATGACCAAAACTGATCCAATGTGGACGCCTTCTCTTTTTTTATTTGCTTGCGTTTTGAGACCAAGGCAGGGCTAGAAACATCGATCACTGTTTTCTTCGATCTCTTTTTCTTCCTCCTTTCTTTCTTGTTTCTGATTTGCAAGGGACGATCGAGAAGACGGTGATGTCAATCGTTGGTTTTCTGGGTTTTACGTTTACATTTGTCTCTGCTTTTGCTCTGGGTATTTCTCCTCTGTTTTCTGGGTTTCGGTTGGGTTTAGCTTCCGGTTCCTTTCCTCTCTCTGTGTTCTGGGTTGTTCTTCACTGGTTTTTTTTTTTTTGCTTTGTTTTTTTCTCGGTTTTTCGTCCCCTTTTCAGTCCATTTTTTTCCCCTTGTGATTTCTTATTTTTGCTTCGCTTTTATAGAGACAGCAGTAGCCTCGGTGGTGGTAACGGCTGGCCTCCCCTAAATGCTCCGTAACCGACGCCTTCAATGGAGAAAACGTTCGCGCCAACGGATGAAACGCTTCTGCCTTTAATGGCAGAGAGCCGTTGCAAGAGACGGTGAACAGTTGTTTGCAAAACGCCTCGTTTTCCTGGCTGCAAATTTAGTCCTTGTGATACTTCTAATTTTGCAATCAAACCCCTGGTTAAAATATAATTGGATCCTTACATTTCTGTGTCATTTTCAAGTTGGTCCTTAGACTTTAATGTTTGCAATTTGGACCCCAATTAAACTCTAAACTTTGATATTTCTTCAATTAAGTCCCTGATTTCATTAATTTAAATAAATCCAAGTCCAATTAAGTCTCAAAACTTATCAATTCTCCAATTAACCTTTAATTGGATGAATTAAATCAATTCCAAGCTTAATTAAGTCTCAAAACTTGTCAATTCTCCAATTAAATCCTTGATTGGATGAACTAAATAAATTCCAAGCTTAATTAAGTCTCAAATTTATCAATTTTTCAACAAAACCCTTAATTGGATGAATTAAATTAATCTCAAGCTTAATTAGATTAATTCCAAAGTTTAATTAAACCCCAAAAACTTTCAATCATGTTGCCCTTAACCCAATTTTTAATTCATTCCTTCATTTATTTCATTTTACTTGCTTTTTCATCATCATCATTATTATTTTTTCATCAATTTTTTTTTATCCTTTTTCAATAAATAAAATAATAAAAATAAAATTGTCAAAAATTGGGTTATGACAGACCACATGAATCCCACAAGAACATGTGCACCCTCATGCATAGTTTTCCCTCCTGATGCATCCCATTTTAATTTTAAGCCAAACATTATTCAACTTTTACCTTCTTTTCATGGCTTAGATCTAGAAAATCCATACTTGTATTTGAGAGAATTTGAAGAAGTTTGTAACACCTATAATGACTTAAATTGTAGCATGAATACTATTAGATTAAAGCTTTTTCCTTTTTCATTAAAAGATAAAGCTAAAACATGGCTACAAAATCTTAGGTCAGGATCCATTCGTGCTTGGGATGAAATGCAACAACAATTTTTAAAGAAGTTTTTTTCATCTTATAGAACCAACTCTTTCAAAAGACAAATCACTACTTTCACTCAAAAACCAGGTGAAACATTTTACCAATGTTGGGATAGGTATCGAAACTTGCTTAATACTTGCCCTCATCATGGTTTTGAAACATTTAGATTGGTTTCACAATTTTATGAAGGGTTAACACCTAAAGATAGGCAAATTATTGAATTGATGTGTAATGGAACTTTTGAAGATAAAGACTCTAATGAAGCAATGGAGTACCTAGACTTGCTGGCTGAAAATGTGCAAAATTGGGACACTACAGGCACTTATGAGGCACCAATTAAAACCCAACCTCATACATCTAGTGGAGGTATGTATAACCTTAGGGAAGATCATAACCTCCAAGCCAAGTTTGCATCTTTAGCTAGAAAAGTCGAGGCACTAGAATTGAAAAAGAGTGGTCAATTAAAATCTATTCAAGACATTGTGTGTCAAATCTGTGAAACAAATGAACATGCAACCAATGATTGTCCAACTTTTCCTTCTTTCAAGGAATGCCTCCATGAACAAGCCCATGCTTTAAATAGTTTCTAAAGGCCCAATCATAAACCCATACTCGCAAACATACAATCTTGGTTGGAGAAATCACCTAAACTTCAGTTGGAAGAGTGACAACAATAATGCACAAACTTCACAACCATTGTTTCAAACATACCATAATTTTCAAAATTCTTATGGATATACACCTCCTTATGCTCCACCTCCTAGAAGAAATCTTGAGGAAACATTACATACATTCATTGAAAAGCAAGAGACAATCAACACTCAATTTGCTCAAAGCATGACAAATTTTAAAGATGCTCTTGTAAAATTAATATCTGCTCTCAGTTTCCAAGAGATAGGTAAGTTTCCATCTCAACCACAGCAAAATCCAAAGGGGCAATACAATGCAAATGCAAGTAATTCCGGGAGTCAACACATGGATCAAGTCAAATCAGTCATCACTCTTCGTAGTAGTAAGGTTATTGAAAAACCCACTCTTGAACCTTGTGAGAAAGATGATGAGTCAATCTCTGAGGGTAAGGAAGGGGTTGAATTTGAACATTGTAAAGAAAAGACTGATTCTCTGTCAGTACTTCCATTTCCTCATGCTATGACCAAACAAAAAAAAGTCAATCACAATTCTGAAATCCTTGAAACTTTCAAACAGGTAAGGATCAATATACCTTTTTTGGATGCTATTAAACAGGTACCTTCCTATGCTAAATTTTTTAAAGATCTATGCACTGTGAAGAGAAAACTGAATGTGAAAAAGAAAGCCTTTTTAGCCGAACAAGTAAGTGCTATTCTTCAGAATAATAATGCTTTGAAATATAAAGACCCTGGTTGTCCTACCATTTCTTGCTTTATTGGAGAGCATACAATTGAAAGAGCTTTACTTGATTTTGGAGCTAGTGTGAATTTACTTCCATATTCAGTTTTTCAAAGTCTCAATCTAGATGAGTTAAAACCAACTTTTGTAACTCTTTTACTTACCGATAGATCTATAAAAGTGCCTAAAGGAATAATTAAAGATGTTTTAGTACAAGTCGATAAATTCATTTATCCTGTGGATTTTATTGTCTTGGACACGCAACCTGTTGAAGCATATAATTCATTTCCTATTATTTTAGGACGTTCGTTTCTTGCAACTTCTAATGCATTAATTAATTGTAGGAATGGATTGATGAAGCTATCATTTGGAAACATGACATTGGAGATGAATATTTTCAACATTTGCAAGCAGCCTAGAGATGATAATGATTTACAAGAAGTAGATTATATTAAAGAATTAATTCATGATCAACTTGAATCTACTTTGAGTAAAATTGAGTTGGATGAATCTGAAGATTTGCAAATGATTTATTCTTAGGAAGAAATCACGGATGAAAAAGGCACCAAAAATGTTGATGCCGATCTTTTGTCAAGAGTGAAACAGATTTGACATCTGACATCCCACCAATCGATGATTACTCTCCTAACGAATCCTTACTTTCTCTTAGTTCAATGCCTTGGTTTGCTAAAAATATCAATTTTCTTGCTTTAGGAGATTTGCCAGCTCACTGGAGCACTGAAGACAAAGGAAAGTTTCTGAACGAAGTGAAGAACTTTTATTGGGATGACCCTAACTTATTCAAATATTGTCCTGATCAAAAATTTCAAAGATGCATTCTTGACAATGAGGTAAGCAGTGTCATTAAACTTTATCATTCTGAAGCATGTGGGAGTCAATTCTCATTAAGAAAGACGACAGCAAAAATCTTACAAAAAGGATTTTATTGGCCCACCATGTTCAAGGACACATATGCATTCTGCAAAACTTGTGAAAATTCTCAAAAAGTTGATACTGATCAAAAAGTTTTGCTTTATAATTCTCGACTCCATTTATTTATTGAAAAAATAAGATCAAGATGGAGCGGTCCATTTATTTTGAAACATGTGTATCTTATGGGACCCTTGATATTGAGAATTCAAATAATGACAATGTTTTGAAGGTAAATGGACATCGTTTGAAAGCTTACTTTGATGAGTTTTTAAGTGAAAATGAATCCATTGGTTTGAATGATCTTTTAGATAAAGGTTGATTATTTTGTTTTTCTCACAATTTTTTTGTGTTCCTTTTTTGTGTGACTTTTGTTTTGCTAGTCTCTCTCACACCGGTCAAATGGCGGATAACGGTACTCCGTGACTCTTAAGTCGGTTCTTTTAGTTTCCCATGATAACTGATATCTGTGTATATAATTGTGCAATTCTCTGTTTTTTCTTTTTTCTTTGAATCTCTCATCCAATTCTCATTTAAAAATGGACACCACTCTTGAAAAATTGAAAAAGTATTTTCCTGCCCTGCCTTAGAATGTGATTACAAAAATTTACCGTGCTAAATGTGCAAGATTGAGGTTGTTAATGAACCATGGAATTCCTGAAGATATTCGTTGGCTTATTGAAGTAAAGGTCCGGTTATCAGGTGAGTCCTCTAATTCTTTCATTTGACACATGCTTGGAACAGGTAAAAGCACTTTTGTAAATAAACATCATGCAAAACGACTGAAAGTCTGTCACAGATGTGCCAGATGGACTTGTAATGTGACATGTCGTTCTTTAGGAATGGTATCTATAAACCGTGAAAATAAAATACAATTCATTAAGGATGGCCTGAGTAAGGGATCTTTAGATAATCTTCTATTGACTCTTGAGACACACCCTAGTGAAGATGTGCATCGTGCAATTTATGATTTATAGCCCCAATTCCATAAAGAACATGCTCGACTTAGTCTTGGAAATCTGACTAAAAAAGACCTTGTTTGCTAGTTTTTAAGAAAACTGGATGGGAAGCCTATCCCTGACTTTTAAAGAGCGTTTAAACTGTTCTTGGACGTAAAACCAAGAAAAGATGTGAGCCACAACCACTACCTGTACATACACATGCCTTTTAAAAATAAATAAATAAAGAGAGAGAGAGAGAGAGAGAGAGAGTGAGTGAGACTAAGACTGGCGTACATATAGGTGGTGTGATTGCATTTTTAATTTCTCATCTATAAATATTTGCGTCTTTTGGTTTTATTATTGTGTTTTGTTGTTTCTTATATTTGTTTGAGTGTGTTTCTGGTTTGTTAGTGTTTGCTATTTCATGTGATGTCTTCTATACTCTATCTTTCTACCTTAAGACATTGAGGACAATGTCTCATTTTGGTTGGGGGGAAAGGATAGTAGTTGATATTTAAAAAAAAAAAAACTTGTGTTTTCTATTTCATAAACTATTTGCAAAACTGTTGTTACTAGGATGGCAAAGTAAAATGAGTTATTTTGTTAAAGTGACTCTTGAGACGCATCTTAGTAAACATTTTTAACAAGGTTTATCAGAATACTTCTTGAAATATTCAGGTTTACAAACTCTTGTATTGGTAGCACTTGATTCTGCTCATATGCTCATTTAACAAGTATTTTTAAATCTTTTATTTCACACACACACTTTAACATATGATTGTGGGTTGCATATTGGATTATTACATTATTTATGTTCTTTTGTTAAAGGTAACAACTAAGGAAAAGGGATAGTACATAATTTGTAAAAAATAAATAAATAAATAATGATAATAAAAAGGTAGATAAGTTTGGTTTTGTAGCCTCCCTAACCTAAGCAATTAAGCCCGAAGGGGTGTTTTAACACTTAATACCCTAAAGTCAACTGACTTGGGAGTTATTGGTCCAACGCTTGTTACATGGATTGAGGAGAAAAGCTTAAAGGAATCAAACATTGCACTATCTACGTATTAGTATCTGCAACCCGAGTTGCTAAGCTCGTAGGGGTGTCTCAACACCTAATGCCCTAAGACCAACTGGTTTGGGAGTCATTAGCCTGAAACTCGTTATATGGGTTAAAGATACACTATGTTTCAAGTTGTATGTGTATATAAATAAATAAATAAATAAAAGAAAATGAAAAAATAATAATAATCCCAACCCAAGGAAGTTAGCCTTAAACATTAGAACAAAAATTTATTTTTCTTCCAAGTAAAGCCCCATAACTATATGTTGATATTTTGAGCACAAAATAAAGGTTTAGTAATATCTTGTTTAAGAGGTATTGAGCAGATATATAAATTTAATGAGAGTTTGTTTATCTAGATAAATTAAAGTAAGTTGAATGATGAATGCCTTACTTTATAGAATTTGCAAATTATTTTTCTATTTTAACGTTTTGATTACTAAGGACTAGTAATAAGCTGGTTAGGGGGTGTGATTAGTACTTAAAAGTGCATATTTATCAAGGTTTTATATCATTATTTTGCACTTAAAGTATCAATAACTCTTTAACTAAAGCATGTTTTATAATAACAAGTCTAATACTATAAAAATGCCTTAATATATGGTAAATGTTCATCTTAAATGCAGGTCTATCACATAAATCAAAGGATTGATTGATGAGTTCAAGTATGGAAATTGAAAGGACAAAGAGAGGGCCAAACTTAGAAAAGAGATGTTGGTGCAGTCCAAACTGGAACACTGTTTGGTAATTGGGTCATATCTCGAGTTCTAAAAGTCCAAATGATATCAAATTTTTACACAGATTCAATAAGACATAGGCCTACAACTTTCATGTTTTCATCAAGATCTAAGAAGGCTATTTTCAAGTCCAAATTATAGCAACAACAGAGAAGTCTGAATCTGTCTTGCAGCCCGAACACTGTTCAGTGTTTGGCCCATATCTGGAGTTCTAGAAGTCCAAATAACCTCAAATTTTTACACAGATTTGTTAAGACAATTGCCTGCAACTTTCATGTTTTCAAGTGGACCCAGTTCTGATACTAGCATTTTCGTTTTATTCAGACAAGAAGATAAGGATTTTCACAAAGTCAAGAGTTGGCCACCTACTCAACAATTAATCATCAAATCAATAATTCCGAATTTTGGCCTATAAAAGGAGGCATTTGCCATGTATTTGGGAGCTTGGTTGTTCAGATCAAGTTCATGCTCTTTATTTCTCTTTTTATATTTTTTTTGTAATTTTTAAGTTTTGCTTTCATTAATATCGTGTTTATGTTTTTCATTTCCTTAGTTAACTTGTATCTTATTTATGTTCTTGTTTTGTTTATTTATGTTTCTCTTCTTCATTATGTTTAGCTAAGTTTATTATGTCAAGGTGAAAAGGTTACTCTAATGGTGTAAGAATAAGTATAGTGTAAACTCAACATGGACCTTAATGTTTAATATTAACATGTCTTATCTTTTTATCTTACTAATTCTTAATACCTTACTTGTTAAATGGTTAATCTAGATTTGTGTTGTATAACACTTGGTACAAAAAATGCTTGGCACTCGCATAGCTCAACCATATGGTGTTACCTACACCTGGGCTATGAAAGGAACTTGATTTGTTGTTAACATCAGTTAACATCATGAATTCCTAACAATATTTAAAAGTTTGGTGTTATGTAAATAAGATAATTAATATGATCATGTTAATAATTTATAATAAGCTATTAATGACAAATCATCCGATTGGAACCTCCTCCGTGTGTGGTTTTCAAATTGAGTAATAAGAGTTTATACTATACTTATTTGAAATATCATTGGTGGATCCACTAACCTTGACATTTGTTTTTATCATTGTTTAATCCTTACATTAATCTTCTATCTCAAAGTTCTCATTAATTTCTTCTTCATCTTCTTTTTTTACTACTACTACTACTACTACTACTAGTATTATTATTATTACTATTATTATTATTATTATTATTATTATTATTATTATTATTTACATTCTGTTTATATTATATAATATATTTTTTGATCTTTTCATAAACTCAGTATATAGGTTGGAAACCTGTAACCCGATCTTTTAGATCATTCTCAAGGTATAACAACGTCACGTACTGAGTATTATTATTACTACTACTACTACTACTACTACTACTACTATTACTACTACTATTACTGTTATTGTTGTTATTGTCGTCTTGTTATTTATAATTTATACAATTAACCTCTTTGTGGTTCGACCCCAGTCTTGCCGGGTTATTTATTACTTCGACACTTCCTGCACTTGGGAGAAGACATCAATCTTTTGATCGAGTAAAAAAAATAAAAAAAAAATCATTCCTTATTAAAAGCATTTTCTATGGCTAATAAAAATTTAGAACACGAGAGAGTAATAAATGTCCCCACCATAAGAATTCTAGCTATTCCAGCTCTCCAATAACTTTTTCATCAAATGTAAGTGCTTATCGTTATTGTTCTATTTATACTAGAATAACTCTGCTTTTTTTTCCATTCTATCAAAAAGAAATACAACTTACAACTCTATTATACGCACCAAATGTACATAAACAACTTTAGTTTCATGAAGACAAAAGACAAAATGACATGCAAAGTATGCATGATATGCGAACTCTATAAAGGAGCTGTTTTAGTTATAAAGAGCACTCCTCTATAGGTCTTAGCCATAAGTGTGACTATCTCCATTAATATCCATCTAATTCTCATTTGCTAGCTCTTTGATATTAAAAAAAAAATCCTGAATGTGAGACATGATTAGTGATTATATGATCTTCTAAGAATGAACACTTGCCTCTTCAATTAATGTTTCTTTACCAAGCCCAATCTAGACAACTATGATGGTCTTATAAATCCTAGATAACACATTCAAAATGTTAGAAGCATTCTAGAGCTTGTGACATAAAAGTGTGATGCCATATGCAAAATCCTTCCAACAATACTATGAGGATCTGCATGCGTATGACACCATAGCATATAGCTTAATATATCCTTTATTTTTGTGATCTTAACTCCAAACTCATCTCTCACTTCAACATAATCATTTTAGCTAAAAAAATAAATAATAGATCTATTCGTCAACACACAATGAGAACATAAGAGTATTTAAAGGTTTAGTAAAGAAATGCTCAACATGAAAAGACTTTTTGAAACCATTACCATAATAGCCTTGATTAATAGAGTCTATAATTTCTTATAGGAAAGATTATATATTATCCCTAACAGAACTCTCATAAATGTTAAACAAACAATGAAGAATTAAATTAGGGTGAAAGAATCTAGCATCAAGGTTGTCAAAAACGTATTTTTTACACGGCACGGAAAATACAAACTAAACTCGGATGGTAAAAACGGATCTTAAAATCATAAAATTATAAGGAATTTTTTTTTCATACATAGTTTAAGCACCTTAAAATACATGCTTCAAATAAAAATTCATACATAATTTAAGTAACTTTTCATTAACTAACAATTAACCAACTTAAAACAAACAATCATGCATCTAGATATTAAACATCTCATCTGAGCTATCTCAATGAATTAAAGTTTGTTGCACAGTTGCACCACCAAAATTTGGTTTAATCTGTAAACTATAAAAGTAGAACCAGATCGCAAGATATAATTCCAAAAAATAAAAATAAAAAAACCAGTTAAGGGCACACTTTATCAAAATATCTCAGGTTTAAAAGTAACACTTCATCTTATGATCTTGGCATCATTTCTCCATGCCTCCATTGTCGTCCTTTTATAATTTTTGCACCGTTCATGCCTTGGTTAACCTTTCTCCACGTGTTGATAGGTAATCATGTCCTTATCCTTTACTTTTTCATTTTTTATTTGGTTATGGTTCAGAAATTGTTTCATTGAATCAAGTGAGAGAGCATTTTGTGCGCTCTCTTGCCACAAGCTTGGCTATCCTTTTATCTATTATTCTTAATGGCTTGATTTTCTACTGGGAAATCTAATGATAATTTTGGGTAATTTGGTGGTCCTACTCTATAAATTTAGGTCTAAGATTTTGAAAAAATACAATAGAAAATTTAAAGAGACTAGAGTGATTAGATCGTGAGTAAGAGAAGGGAAATAGGGTTTGTGAGTTTATTTTCTCTAAATCCTAGAAAAGAGTTTGATAATTAAGAATATGTAAATCCAAATTGTTTTAACAACATTGTTTGCTCTCAAGTATAGGTATAACCCTTATAATTTACATGTCACTGTTTATGTGTAACCTTTTAACACTTTAATTAATATTGTTGTTTATTGTTATGTATAACCCTGTAATATTAATTTGAAATTACTAAATGTAAAAAAATTTCAAGTTACCATCATTAAGCTATCTTAAGTTTAATGTTGTGGGTAATCCTTTTTTTTTTTTTTAAGTTATTGAGATAATGGAGCCTATTATAGAGTTATATTGATTATGTTATGCCATTGATGACTTAAAAATATGTCTATTGAGGTTGTGGTAGGACCTCATTTAAATGTTGAGTTTAATTATTTTAATGATGGATGACCTAAAGTGTGATGTTGATTTTGTTTTGAAAGGGCTACTAATTTAAAAACAAAACATGCATCTTTATTATAGTATGTTCATAGTTGGCTTTTATACTTGATGCGTGTTTTATTTGCTTATGGTGATGTGCTTGTTCTATATGGATGTGTTATAATTGGTTTCCTACAAGCTAGCCCCAAGACTAACCAAATTAGGTCTTTTAAAAGACTTATCTTTTACCATGTCCTAGATTTTCCAACACTATTTTCATGTGTTTCCCTTAAAATTGCATTTAGCCAAGATACATAGACTAGTTCCATCATGTATTTTTATGTGTTTTTAAGCATTGTTAGTGCTATCCTAACTCAAATAAACATCTTATCTCTTCCCATTTCATTATGTTTCAGAATTTTCCAATACATGAATGATGTCTTGTTCAGCTTTTCAACAAAAACAATTGAAACATAGTATACATGCATTTCTGGGTTTTGGAACTAGTTTAAAAAAACCTAATGGGTCTCAACCCACATAAAAAAGGCCTAAATGGGCTGACATTCCAAACTAAAAGAAAAATCATCCTTGTGTTTTCAAAAGAAAAAAGTGTTTTAAAAATCATTTTGCTATTCACCCTTTGTATTTAGGCTAAATGGACTTAACATTGGTCATTACTTTGAATACTAAGAGCAACAACCATCCTTACTTTTTTTTAAAAAATAAAGAAAAAAAATCACGTCAAAATATATTTTGACATTAACTATTAGCATTTAGGATAAATGGACTCAACATGAACTGTTACCTTAAATTTTAAAAGAAGTAGCTAATCCTTTTAATTTTTAAATAAAAATGTCTTTGAAATGTCTAAGTCCTATATTCACCACAAAATTAGAAGTATTGGCTTCTTTAATGATTCTCGTACATGCATGTTAATAAGAATCCAAAAAGTTATTCATTTGGTGTGCATACATGAGTCATAACATCGATGTGTACAAATATTAATAAGGGGCAACAAGTAAAGTTGGAATCATAAGAATGTGATTGTTAAATAACATATCTAAAAAACAAGTGAACCTCAAAAGGGTAATTTGTCAAAACTTAGTCCATAAAGGACCTTTATGTCACCAGATACTATTCTAAGTAGATGAACACATGATGGTCACCATTTAGGTAAAATTGTGATATACAATCTTCATTCATTTAGCAAATATTATGAGTGAAATTAAGGTATTGTAGGAATAATAAACCTTAACAAGGTATTATTTATGGACTCTTCCTAAGATCTAGGCGAGCTTCAATAAGCCCAGTATAAGCTCATTAGTTAATAATTTGCAAGGTTTGATAGACTAATTGGTTATATGTCATTATCAAGAATAACAAGGTGTAAACATGCCAATTCACTAAGTATTATAAAAATATAATATTCGTAAGTGACATAGATAAACCAGATCTTAGAATGGTTAGGCTTTAAACCAACCATCCAACATTTAACTCTTAGAAGTAGACCCATTATAACCCATGTAGATAGACCAATGGTAGATTATGCATAATAAATTATTAGAAATAAAAGCCAAGAGTAACAATGCAGCGTATCTTGAGTAGAATATTTTAGGGTGATAATATATTTCCTTTAGTATAGTCAATCTTTTACTTTAGAATTCTAAAAACTAATAAAAATTTTATAGTAATTATAATACTAGGTTGTGACTTTTTTAGCACAAGAAACGATTGAGTGCTAATTAAGTTTGTACTAACACTCCCTAGCTATTAATAATTAATTATCAATGTTGATCCTTTGATTACCCAACAACTAACCACATAGTAAAATGTTCTTTTTATGTTAAAGAAACAAAAACAAAAAAGAATATAGGAATAAAAAAATAACAAAAAAGTTGCTAATAAATAATTGATTGGTTTTTTTTATCTATTTTTACTTACAAATTAAGATAAAAAGCTTATTTGTCAAAAATAATGTATTTTTAATATTGTTTCCCAAATAGTATATTTTGTACCAAGTAAGCTTCACATTAAAAATAAAAAACATGTGATTTCTTTTAAATACATGTTATATAACATAATTTTAATAAAAATATAATTCAAAAATATATATTAATAAACCACTAACAACCCTCCACTCCCTCTTTGATTAGAATGTTGGAAAAACACATGTTTGTATGTTTGTTTTGTGTAAAATATTATACAAGAAAATATTTTCTAGATTTTCTTATATTTATTTCTGAAAAATATTCTTCAAAAAGTTTGTTTCCCATAAAATATTTTACAGAAAAACTAGTCAAAGTAAAATATTTTATAGTCAACCTTCAATTATAATATTATCTAAATAAAATATTTTACAGGAAAACTTAGTTCATTAACCAAAAAATATTTCTCAACTCATGAAGTTTTATAAAATATTTTATAAATAGTAATTCAATTACAATATTATCTAACTATGTCAATCACCACCATTACTATTGAAAAATATTACATGTAAAATATTTTACATGAAAATATATTTTAAGCCAAACATTAAAAATATTTTATATGTAAAACATTTTAAAAGTAAATTAATAT
The DNA here is from genome assembly GCF_005239225.2 of Populus alba. Classification (NCBI taxonomy): domain Eukaryota; kingdom Viridiplantae; phylum Streptophyta; class Magnoliopsida; order Malpighiales; family Salicaceae; genus Populus; species Populus alba. The sequence continues at coordinate 8,562,023 of NC_133301.1, read as the reverse complement.
TTTTCATGTATGAAATATTTTAGGCAAAACAAATGAGCCATTGGCCTTACTGTTTGGTATTGTGGTAGTTGTCGTTGTTGTGGTTTTAAAAAAAATTATTTTATAAAAAGCATTTTTAGTTGAAATTGGTTTTGAAAAATATATGTTTGGTTAGAACTATAGTTGAAATTGAGATTGGATAAAAATATTTAAAAAAAAAAATTTCTTAAAAATAACCGTTTTTCTCTTTCTAAAAAAGTCAACATTATTTTTGTTGTGGAGTTATTTTGATATTTTTACCTAAAGTATATATATATATATATATATATATATATATATATATATTGTGAAGTAGAATAAACTAATTACACTTGCAAGATGGGGCTTCATATTTGTTCCATGAGTTTCTTCTCCAATCCATGCTCCTGGTGAAACGATGCATCAAAATCAAATAATGCTTAATCACATTCTTCGTTGACCTCTCAATCAGCGATGATATGCACAAGCCATGTCCTTTCAAACTTCCTCGTTGTCTCCTTTCCTTGAGAGATCATTGCAGGATGATGTAACAGAGATGCAGCAGTGATCTATTCAAACGTCAGAAGTTAAACACCACAACACTAACAATATTCCTCTTCACCTCCTCTAAGATCACCTTCTTTCTCGTGTTTCTTGAGTTTTTATCTTCCAAGCTTTTGAACACGCTGTGTTTTCTTGTAAGAAGGAAAAAGATATGCGGACTTGTGTCTAATGTTTGGGGAAGACCAAGGTTGTCACAAACGCTTTTTTGACACGACACGGAACATACAATATAAACTCGAATTGTAAAATCGTAAAATCATAATTAAAAAATTTTAACTAAGAATCATAAAATTACAAATAAAATATTTTAACTAAAATCATAAAATCACAAGTAAAATATACTTTGTTGTGGTTCTACACCATCTAAGATCTGTAATGATCTTTGAATTTACTGATGAGGAACTAATGCCACCTGGTTAATCAATTATATTGTGCAAAAACTAGCTTTTAGTTTATTAATGTCATTTCTGCATTGAATTGAAGATTAAGTAAAATATATTCTAGATTTTAAAACCATTATTATTCATGAAAGAAACAGAACAGACACTGCATTATGATTATTATTCATGTAAGAAAGTTTCACGCAAAACTTTCTTACCTGGCAAGATACAGCAACTAGAATGTCTGGGGAATCTTTAGACGAGTCAGATAAAAGCAGGTGGCCAAACTTTCTTACCTAGCAAGATGAAGCAAAGCAACACAGAGAAATCAAGACGAACCAGAATAGGAACTCAAAACATGCACACTTCCTTTAAGATATTAGACACCAAGGTATTTTTGAATAAAAACTTAAACAATGCAATACTTGGGCTCCGAGATTGTGTTGGACAAGATTAGATAAATAGAATTTGCTATCATCCAAAATGGGAATGCATGCAACATCTTGCTGATGATTTCACTAAATTACTATATACTCTTAAGGTTATATCAAATAAGCATGAAAGATCATGCAAAAGAGAAGAATATATAGAATTTGCCAACAAAAAATAACTTCACTTATCTACAAGACAATAATAAGAAAGGATTGGATGGTGAAATAGCTAAATTCTCTTTATTATCCGATTCATGTTTTCATTATTACATTTTATAGAGCATAAAAGATAAAAGAAAAAGAAAAAGCCATAACAAAACTGATGGCAAAGGACTTGTGTATTATCATTTTATTTTGTTTATTTCATGTGGATACATGGCTTCGAAATGGCAAATGAGTGGAACACAATTTTAAACATATCTGGAAAACATAACAGCCAGTTCCAAAATGTACAATTTCTAAACCCAAACATTTTACCGTTAAAAACAACCTTTTACTTAATTTAGTAGAAGATAATAATAAGAAGAGGAGGAGGAGGAACATCTGTAACTTGGTTCATTTGCTGGGATGGAAAAATCAAAGGAAGAAACTGGTTTGGAGAATGGCTATGCATCCTAGGGTTAAAATAAAGGAAGCAAGGAAACTTTTTCAAAGATTTTTTTCTTCTTGAACTGAAGCTTCCATTTCCTTAATTAGACAGAAGGGACCAAAGCTTCCTTTACCTTCCTAGCCTTCTACTTACACCCTACCGAAGTGCGAGCAATTTCATCAAATTCATTGACCTCAATTTTTCACTTTTAGGCTCCGTTTGTTTACAGAAAAATAGTTTCCTTTTAGAAAGTGAATTCCGGGGAAAGTGAATTCCTGGAAAGTGAATTCCGAGAAAGTATTTTCCGATGTTTGGTAGTGTTATGAATAATGAACTGGAAAACACTTTCCAGTGTTTGGTTGTGTTATGGAAAATGAACTGGAAAATAATTTATTAATGAATTAATTTTTTTTCAAGTTTATCTAATATATATAAAATATTTAATCACTTACAATAAAAAAAAATGAAATCTAAAAAGTATAATGATGAATTGTTTTTATTATTTGGGTTTTTTTTTTGTATAAAGAATTTTTTAAAAGATAAATACATACAAAAATATTTTTATGGGTTTTTTGGATAAATATTTTTTTTTTGTACGGGTAAAGGCAATTATCTTCTTTGATATCCCTTTAATATATATCAAATAAACATCAAAATATAAATATAAATATCTAACATCAAACATAGGCATGCATAAATATTAAGTTTCGATGTCATATACATACATATTAGTTCAAATTACAAACATAAACATGCTAGACCGAATTAAACAAGTAAACATACTCGTTAAATAACAAATATAGTCTGAACCTAAATTTTTAAACATAGTCAAACTATCTTAGCAAGCAGGCCTGTAGCAGTGTTGGTTCACAACGATCAATAGACATTACGCAATGAAATCCATATAATTACCGGTATAGTCCCACAAATTTATCCATATATAACAAATATAATCAAACACTAATCATAAATTAATCAAAGAAAAATAAAACACAAATTTATGTTTATTAGAGGGTTCTGTTATAATTCACATCCCATTTCCACTCTTATATAATTAATTCCCCATTTCCATTCCCCATTTCCCCTCTTTATTATTCCCCAGTAACATTACCGAAATGCAATGTTCCCATTCCTCTCTCCTCCCTCTCTCGGTTCAGTTCCCCTCTCCCCATTCCCCTCTCCCTCTCGGGTCAGTTCTCATTCCCCTCTCTCGGTTCCCCCAATTCCTCTGTTATCATTTCCCTCACCCTCTCGGGTTCCCCAATTCCCATGTTCCCTCACCCTCTCGGTCTCTCATTCCCCTGTTCCCTCTCACTCTCGGTTTCACCTCCATCTCTCCCCCGGCTACTTGCTATGGTATCGTTGCTAAGGATATCGGGGACAGGGAGGGGCTGCTTCACAGTAAAGTTCACAGAAATCCTCCCCCCCCCCCCCCCCGTTTTGGCATATCTCTGCTCACAAAAATGGCGCCCCCCCTCTGTTCACAAAAAATGGTGCCCCCTGTTTTGCCTCTCTGTCACAGTAATCTCCCCCCCCCACCGGTTTTGTCTCTCTGTGATTGATGAAGAAAAAATGTGTTGTTTATGGGTTGCTTGATTAATTTTCTGTTTTGCATCTCTGTCACAGTAATCTCCCCCCCATCGGTTTTGTCTCTCTGTGATTGATGAAGAAAAAATATGTGGGTTGCTTGATTAATTTTTTGTTTTGCCTCTATGTCACAGTAATCCCCCCCCCCCCACCGGTTTTTGTCTCTCCGTGATTGATGAAGAAAAAATATGTGGGTTGCTTGATTAATTTTCTTTTCTGCCTCTATGTCACAGTAATCTCATTTGCTCCAGAAAAATGCTCTCCTACTCAACTTCCAATTCCAATTGATTTTGATGAAATAAAAGAGAAAGAGAGACAGTAGTATTTGAGCAAATGAACGGAGAAAAAAAAAAAGAAAGTGTTTTCCTTTCTTTAACAGAAGGAAAACACTTTCCTTCCACAGTGTTGTTTTTTTAACTTTGACCGGAATTTAAATTCCGTTGACTCCTTTTCCAAATGTTACCAAACATGGGAAAAGCAGGAAAGTGAATTCCAGGAATTCACTTTCCTGCAAACAAACATGCTCTTAATCAAATTGATGGTCTGCATCTACCAAGCCCGTTTTGGATGATATCATAAGAATATATGTAGAACACAGATGGGAACATAATAACTCCCGCAACACACCAGACAAGCCGCAAACAAAACATAAAAACAGAATAAAATATTGAATAATTGAAGACCCCATCAGATGAATAAACCACCATTAAATAAAACACAGAACATGACAAAATGAAAAACCCGTGACTTGATAGCAAGCAATTATTAAAAACCAGATAGAAAAAAAAAAGCTTGGTAATAAATTTTTATCTTCTTCTCGCCAAGAACGTTCTGGTGAGTGGAGACAATTAGATTTAAAGGCGCTGCTGGTTTCTTAATTTGCTTGGTCGCTGGTGATTTAGGGAAAGGGGAAAGGGGAAAGCGGGTAAAGCAGAAAAGGGCACTTGTTTTTTCATTTCAGTAGAAATCGTGAAATTAGACCCGTTTTCATGGTTATTACGAGTTCACCCGATTTTATGCGAGTTTGACAAGGTTTGATTGATTTTACTGGTTTTCCAGTTTTAAACCCGATTTTACACGTTTTACGCCTTTTAACTCGTAAAATCATATAATTTTACAAGTTAAAACTCGTTTTTAACAACCATGGGGAAGACAAGCTACAGTCATATAAAATTTGCAATTCCAGAGACTAATTAAAGATGAATCATTAAGCCGGCTTTGTTTTTCTCTTAGCTTATTGGTGGATCTAGAAAAATGAGGTTAGCTGCTGTTAAAAAGCATAATTTTTTGAATTTTTATCAGCTACATGTGCAGCCATAATTGTTGTGGATCCTACCAAAATAAACCTATTTTTTGCATAATCAAACACATAAAAATTGTGGCTTGATTAAGCTCGGATATAACCACATTACCAAACAGCACCCAAACCTCAAGGAAAAGTAACAAAAACTCTTAAGATTGTTAAAACTTTAATCACATAAACTGTCTTCTCTTGCTGTCTTTAATCAAGACAAAATAATTCCGAATTTCTACCCACTTCTCGATTGTGTTGTCATGATATTTAGTTAAGAAACGTAAATATTAAAAAGAATTCTATGACACTCCAAGTGCAGATAAGACCCTAACTATGGAAAGAGAGTAGAAGAGGAAAGGAAACAATTGGTGATATGCTCATCTTATTTAGTTAGAAAGATGTATTGAAGGTTTTAGAGAGGGAGGGAGAGTTTGAGAGTGATGGTAGATTGAAAATAAAAAATATAAAAACATGCAAAGAGGTTCAAATTCCCCTACAAACCATTTTTCAGGCGTCCTCTTTTCTCGTCTAACCATGTTAATTAACATTTTACCTATACTCTTCCCAACAAATAGAAACATTACAGCTGGGCTGCTGTCAAGCAATTAGGCAAAACAACAGCCTTCCATAGTCAACAACCAGCAAATTTATTTCCAGCTTTCTAGTAATTGAAATATAGAATATTTGACATAACCCAAACAACAACAAATGCCAAGGATATAAATTATTTCATTCTCTTTTCATCAAGTTACAATATGCTCACTCTTAGGATAAACAATCATGCAACTTCTAAGAGAAACCATTTGATACTTCGTGGAACTTCATCCAATGCTTGCCAAAGAACCTTGGTTCCTTGTGTTCCGCCTGCAACCCCACAAAAGTTTATATTCAGTTTATATTATATAATTTCCAAATAATGAACATATAAATCATTCAACAGAGTAGTCCGAAAGCATGACTTACAGTCTTAGGATCTTCTAAAAGCAACCAAAAAGATACCACAAAGTTCCACAATCACAACTGGTCTGGTGTTGTCCTTCGCCTGATCCGCTCGCTGCGCCTCCAAGGGCCTGACCCGCCATCTGAAGAATCATTGTCATCCTCTCTGGAAGAAGATCCAGTTTCACCTTCATGATTCTCCCCCCAATGCCGGGTGGCTCTCCTTCTGATACCTAGTTGTTGTCCTCTGGCTCTTTGTATACCAGACCAGCTACTACTCCTTGGACTAGATCCAGGTCTAAAAACTCTTATAAGAAAGAATACAGTAAGCCAACCACCATCATCTATAGGCAAAACGTCATCACCCCTCTCTTCTCCAAACGAAGATTGGAGGGTGCTAAGCAAGTCGCCAAGGTCCCTCTGACGCTCCAGCCTCCTCCAATTACGTTGCCGCTCTGGATCAGCCTCTGATGGTCGAACAAGTGGGTGTTCAAGCCTCGCATGCTTCCTGAGATCTGAATACGTGCCGGTAAAATTGCATGACTCACAGGCACAGCTTCTTGGTTTCGCATTCATGAAACTTCGCGCAGGTTCTGTGACAACCCACTCTTTTATCTGCCCCCGACAGAGTGGGCATACTAGCTCTGGCTGCACCTTGTTCTCACAAGAAATGGTTTCAGTGGGTAAGGATCCTTCCTCAGATTGATCTTCTGGTGGAACTATAACTGTTGATACTGAGCTGACGACTGCAGGAGAATTCATGGTTCTAAACCTACTTTCTTGTGGTTGTGGAGTTGTTGGTGTTGTTTCTGCAAATGACTTCCGAAACTGATCAAGACAATTAGAATGACGATAGCTTGTGTCACACATGTAAGGACGGCAACCTTTCTCATGTGAAGAACAAATAAGGAGAACAGCATTATGAGGATGTTCCATGCATACAGGGCACCTGGCCTCTTCCCATTCCTTCAAATTCTCCTCAGTATCTGAAGGGATTTTAGGTGAAGATCGTCTTGAACAACTGGAGCTGCATGTATAAGGAGATGCCCTGTACCTATCAAAAGATATGGAACGATCTCTTCTATCCTTTGGCATGTTGATACTTCAAAAATATCAAGAGAAGACTAAAGAAACCAGTGCTCCTAAAACCACAGCAGCAAAATGAACGACGTTCTAAGAAAGTACATAAAGATCATTCATAAGAAAACCCAGTAAGTGAAATAAAGGCTAGCATTTCTAAGAAGGAATAATAATAACTGAAAATAGAAATCCCAATAGACTTTTAGAGTTTAACACACCCCCTGAAAATGCATGAACACAAACCCCAAACAAAAGAAAGTAAAAAAAGATCAAGAAGCCACAGCAAACAGAAAAAATAACCTTTTTCAAGGCAGACTTGCAAATTTATACACAAACAGGAAATTGTTCCAATCCACAGCAGTTTAAAGGAGAATTACATAAACATAAGATATACTTTACAAGAGAAAAAACGGACCATCATTGACCATTCTCTATGAGAAAACAGATACTCTTTATATTCCCCTTGATGAAAATTTCAGCCTTATAGATAGATTCAATGCAGATTTTATGCATAAACTGAAACAACTATGGAAAAATAAAAATAATAAACATATCTCATTTGAGACAACCTATGTTCATAGACATCAGCTGTGCTTGCCGAAGCTTATATGGTCCACAACATCTTGAAAAAAAATGTATCAATAAAGAAATCAACATAAAGCACAATCGTGTTTTATTTACTTGTTAGAGTGGTGGTTGGGGGGTGGTGGGGTGGGGATTATACAAACCATTCAATACTATTAAAGTGCAAGTATGTTTTGGAGGTCACAGACTTCAAGGCATCAATTATGTAATAAGATATGCACTGGCACTTCACCTTAACAGTATACCCAGCCAATTCCATCTTGCTTTTTTACATCAATATTGTTCTTATGAACTATCACTTGTAATGAGTTTATAAAGTCCAGTCCCTGAATGATGGACAGCCACCAAAAGAAGGCATTCTCCAATCATACAACTATCGGCAGTGGCATAATATTGAAGAAGAAGAAGAAGAGAAAGAATGAGAGTTACAAATGCAAGTTGACGGCATTCAACACCATGACAGTGCAATTATGTTTTAGAGCAACAGCCATCACCTTCATGGTTTCAATTGAGCACCAAGATTCCCCCATAATGGTGCGTTCACAGTCCATACTGCTCTCTGACACGAACAAGATCATTCAAACTAGTATTCAAAATGAGTTTATGGAGTCCAAGTCCTGAATTAGCTATTGTCAGAAACATAGGAATTGAATAGGAAGAGCATGCACGGCCCATCTTTACAAATCTCTGAACTCAACTTTTTGTAAGTTGCAGGAGCCCTCTTAGCCTTCAACTTTACCCAAGGCCACAAAGGATGCCGCAAACTTGACCTTACACAAGTCACAACACAATGTCACTCTTGGTTTTTACCATATTCATTGTTACTCCTAGGCCACAGAAGAGAGTTTGCATTGAAGACACAATTCTTCCCCACAAAAGTGATTATAACCTAGCTCCCTCAATGTTCTCTTTCTCCAGGAGTCAAAACATACAGAACATCTTCGAATCACTTAAGTATGGCCAGTAAATATTAATGTGTTCAAGATGATCGATCATGCATACAAATACCTAAAAGAATCGGCTTTATAAACTTTCCAACAGCCAAATTATCCTCCCAGACACAAATGGTTTCAACAACAACAAAAAATGCATACACAACCCTGCACCTCACTTTGGTTAGGCGCTTCAAAGAAACTTCAGTTCTAATTGAAAAACAATCACTAAGAAAATATAGTAGCCTTTACCATATTTCCCACAAAACAATAATAATAATAATAATAATAATAATAATAATAATAATAATAATAATAAGCTCTCAACATAACTAGGACACTCAAATTGCCAAAAATCAAATGGCAAGATGTGAAATTTCTAAACAAAGTTCTTTCTTGATTTTTGTATTCAGCCAAAAGATCAAGCTAAATGAATACTCACAGAAATCGCAGATAAGAAATCAACCCTTTTCATTTCTTTTTAACTTAATTTCTATTTCCACAATTTTCAAACAGAGACACAATTAGAACACAAACAAATAAAACCTAAACCCTTCAAAAAAAAACCCGGAAATTACAAGCAAAACGAATGAGTGATAGAAGAATCTGATCCCTACCTATAAGAATTAACACATAAATAATAGAGATTTAAATAGGAGAAATCATCGAAAAACAGCAGAAAAGTTTATAAGAGATATTACCACAAGTCCTTTGAGAATTCGATTCCACTTTAATAGATCGTGAATGAAAAGAGATCGATTTTGAAGGAAGCTGCTTTTTCTTGGGTTGTTCTAGGGCTCCTTTCAGTTCAAGACAGATGAAAAGGGGAGAGAAGGTGAAAATGAGCTATTAAACAGAAGAAAAAAAAAAATAAAAAACGAAAGAGAGAAAGAAGGACAAGTCTCTCTTTCTCTCTCTCTCTCTATATATATATATACACACCCACATAGAAAAAAGAAAAATAAATTGGAAATTCCAACGACTATTTAAGTCGCTACGGTTGTTGTCCTTGCGATACTGAATCAGGGTCACAGCCTCGCAGCATATTATATTATAATCGGCTTAATTGTAATTTGTCCCTTGAAGTTTGGGGTATTTCCATTTTAGCCCACGGAGGATTCAAATGAATCGATGTTATCGTTGAAGTTTCAAGCACAAATCAATTTACCTCTTCAGTTTAGAAATCTAACCAGATCTGAAGATCCAAAACCTTTTTTCTATCCTAAAATCCTAAAACTCGATCAAATAGATTCTTCTTGATATAAGTTAAAAGAAAATTTTCATGGTATTAAAGAAATAATTAGTGGTATCTTATTAGTTATTCTTTGGATCCACTTTTAAGAAAGGAACATATATATAAATTAAAAGAAAAAAATCAAATGCATGACTCATCAGAAATAATAAAAATATCTTGATCTAGGCATTCTCTCTCCTACTTGTTTTTATCTCTTTTTTAAAAAGTTAACCCAAGAAAATAACTAAGAAAATGTCACTAATTACTCCATGAGTATCATAAAATTACTCATAAATTAAGTTGAACAAATTTAATATTTTACTTCTCCAAAAAGATTTTAACGTTTATATTTAAAAATAAAAAATATATATATATGATAAATGTTGCCATAACCCGGATTTTGAATACCTTTTCAAAATATTTTCCAAATTTTTTTAAAAAAAATGTGTTTTCAATGCATTTCGGCCATTATCTATTTTGTGATTTTCGACTGTTTTTATCTTCTTGATGTCTTTTCAAAAAATCAAGATTCAAAATATGTTTTCAATGTATTTGCATCTATTTCATAATTCTTGAGTACTTTTTATTATCGAATTGATGTTGATGTGTTTTCTAAACAATAATTCAAAAAATATGAAAATCAAAATAAAGAAAAAAAAATAGACAAAAGGTTAAAGTGCAAGATAAGAGGAATGAATAACCAACAAAAATATACAATAAAAATATTTTTAGGATATACTTGAGATAAAGGATCAAGAGTAAAAATATTCCTGAATTAGATTATAAATAGAAGTGAATAGTGTTTAAAAAGAGGAGCCACCACATAAAGAAAAACCTAACATTATCTCTCACAAAAAAAAAAAAATCCATAACCTCCTCTCTTCCACCAAAAAAAATCCTAGCCACCAAGAGATATATTTGTAGACACTTGAATTTTTTGTGTTTAATTATTTTATCTGTATTTAATATGTTTTTAAATATTTTATTCTTTATGCATCAAACCGATTCCTTCAAAGTTTGCATCTTGCTCATGTTTGATGTTTTTGGTCATTCCTTTATTTTATTTATGCATGAGTTTGCTTTTATATTAAAGGATAATGTTCACACTCTTTCATAAATTTACATTGGGTTTTATAACTCATCTATAAAACTCATTAAGGGTTAAGCCCATAGTAAAATGGCCTTTATGGTCTAACATTCCAAAACCTTTTTCAAAAACTTTTCTTTTTTAAAACTACAAAAAAAATGATTTGTTATTCACTCGTTTGAGATAAATAGACTCATAATGAGTTATTATCTTAAATGTTAATGAGGAGTAACACCTTAGTCTCTTTTATTTTTAAAACATGTTTTCCTTTCAGATTTTCTAGCCTTTAAGTCTTATATTCATCAATAACTTTTAAGTATCAATTGAAGGTATTAATTTTTTTTAGTAAATCCAAAGCATTGTCACTAGATCCTACCTCCAAGTAAATCAACCCATAATACTTATTACTTGGATATTTGGGTCTGTGGCATAAACACCTCATTCAATAAAAAAAATTACAAGTGAACCTTCCATTATTTGGGTTAGGTTTAATGAGCCTAATAAAAACCCGCCTAATTATTTATTTATATGGCTTGATAAACTATTGATAGTTACAGATTATGATTATAAGTAACTGGTTGTAAACATATCAATTAACCAAACAATTAGGAGTGGAAGATATGACTTAGACTTTATAATGGATAAGCTTTAACCCACTCGTTCACCCAGAGTTTAACTTTTACAATAAACCTATTATGTTCAATGTAGATATAGTATTGATATTAGGCACAATAAACCATTAGAAATAGAAAATAAGAAGTGATGTAGCTTATCCTAGATAAGATGTTTTAAGGTGATATTATCTTATATTTAGCTTAACTAGTCCTTTACCTTAAAACTCTAAAAAACAGCTAGGGTTTTTTAGTGAACATAATATCATATAGTGGTTCCTTTTCAACATAAGATCCCCCCCTCCCCCCTCCCCCCCTCTAAACCATAAAAACTTGTTTCCCTTCTAAAAAATAAGGTGTGATTATCGTGATGTCCGGTGTGAAAAATGTAAAAAATAAATATTTATACATAATCAATTTTATATTTAATACCTAAGAACGCAATCACACATAAGTTTTTATATTATAAGTGAAATGCATTATTTTTGGCAAAATTAAGACACATAAGCATAAATGCGACATCTTATGTGGTATATCTGACAAGAAAGTTAAATATTATCTAATATTTAAAGAATCCAATATGTATGAAGAAAACTACCCAAATCTCATTCGAAACTTTTTAAAAATTGTAGTGGGAGCAAATTATAGATCAACATTGATCATTGTCAATCAATTAACTGATAGTACATGTCTGTAAACATTCCTCTTGAATTTTATTATTTTAGGATTATTGCCTTCTCTTTTTATCTTGTTTTTTTATTATTATTAAGAAGTGTAATCTTAACATCCATTTAGTAGAGTTTTGTTGACCTGTTAGATAATTTTTTGGATCAATTATTTTAATTGTTCTTCATTTGTTTTCTTTAAACAAGGAGAAACTATCATGAGAAAATGAATCCTAAGCCAAAATTAATAGCAAGCTCACAAATCAAATAAAATATAGGAAACTCTACTTGATTTTGACAAATCTAGAAGATAATGTGACTAAACTACACTAGCAAATAAATGAAAAAAAGCAATTAAGAAAATAAACTTGTAAAGGCTATAAATAAAAGCAATGGAAGATAAATTATATCAAGAAAATTATACATGGGGTTGGCCATTATTTGTAGTAAAAGCTTTTCAATTAATGCCTAATTCATTTATCTCTTCCATAAAATCTCCAAATCTCCTTCTATAGAAATCATGTATTTTTAGAAAATAAATTAACCAAAAATCTTGAACTCTCTTTTCTTGATCCCAATAATGACACATTTAATTTTTTTCTTCCATATGACTCAATGTTGCTACTATAGGCTTTATTAGTTAGTTGAATAAAATGCACCAATATTTTTGTAAGGAATTAAAATGCTAGAAAGTTTTTTTTACGAGACTCAACTACTTATTATCCTTAAGGAACTGCTGACTATCATTTCTGTGTTCTATGTTCATATGCAAAGACTTGACATTTTGCTATTTTTTCTTCAACAAAGAGACAAGGAAGTTCTTAAACATGAAAATATTATTTATCCTCCATATCATAGTTACCAACAACAACATTCACTATGAAGATTTTTTTTTTAATTAGAATTTTATAGTTACCTTGATCTCATGAACTTTAAAAAGAGATCTTTCCTAAACTTTTTTGTTATTGTAATGAATAATTGTTATTCTCTTTGCACTTTTCATAATTTCATGAATGCCACTGAATTTTATAATTTAATATTAAAATTACCTCTATAATTTGTGAACAAAACTGCTTGTTATTAACTTAATTAACTTATTTTATTGATGACTTATATATTTTTTCATTATTGAAAATAAAAAACAAAAACATGTTGTAGTATGAAAATAGCCTAACTGTCATGCCCAAAACACAAACAATATAAATCTAAAGCTAGTTCACACTTGTAATCTCTAATCTTGATTTACTAGATAATAAGCTCATTATTTGATAACTTTGGCATCGATTTATGAGCCCTCCTAATATGACCTTCCACACCAATTCTTTAATTAATTATTTTTATTGACCATGTTTATTGTATACTCTATCAACCTTCTTCTTAAGTGCTAGTAAGTGATCTAATATAATGGGTCTCACTTTATCCAAATCCTCAAACTCTCTTAGCATAGCATATTGAAATTTTATGTTGTTTATATCACATTTTATAACTATTCTAAGTGAATAAATATAAGTTTTATGGACAACATAACATCATGGCTATAAGATAAATTAAATGGTTTAGTTCCTAAGATGGTCTTACGTGAATTTCTATATTCCCATGTATTTCTGACAATGCATCATGCCAAGCCATAACATTATTTGTGGTAAATTTATTTATATTAAGAATCAAAGTTTTATTCATCGATTCTACTTGCCTATTGTCATGAGTATAATATGGAGTAGAATGAATTATTTGAATCCATACTCCTAGGCAAATTATTTTATATTTTTCCTAGTAAATAATGATACTTAGTCAATATTAAGGGTTTTAGGTGTCTAAATATGTGGATGATATGTTCCTTAATAAATTTAATCATAATTTCTTAGTTGATTGATCGATAAAGAATAGCTTCAATCCATATAGTGAAGTAATTTGTAGCTACTAGGATGTAATTATTCCCTCTTGAGAAAATTGAATGTATTTTATCAATTATGTTCATGCAAAAACCCTAAAAGACTATCATTTAACCACTATATTCAGCTTATTTTATGGCATATAATAGACTAGTCCAATATTCTATTTTAATTTCTCTAATTAGATTAAGATTGAATTAAAATAATGAATTAAATCAAATGTGTTTTATTAAATGATTTACAAATCACGTACGTATTTACTTGAAAAGACTTACTAGTAAAGCTTCACATAGAAAAGGTATATAAACAAACAAAGCTTTTATTATTATTATTGAAGTGTAATGTTCTTCAACGTCTATAAGAATGTGACTGGGATAATATACAACTTGCTTATGCTCAACTTCATTCTTTTATGCTAAAATGTTGCTAATTAATCCTTGTATAGCAAATAAGTACAGTAAAGCCTCTCATTGTTTTTTTTTTTTCAATATTCGAGATTTATCTAATAAGTTTTTATTTTTAAAAAAAATAATTTGTTGTTTTTCAATCTATTGGAACTCAACTATGTTATTTTCTCCAATAACTTAGTAAATGATTTGATCTTCCTTATAATGTTCAATATGAATCTCCTTATGGAATTAATTTTTCTATTAAGGTGTTATAGTTCCTTTTTATTTTGTGGAAGCCATGCTTTTATGATGGCCTTTATTTTTATTTTTTTTCTTGCTTTTATTATACACTGATGTACTAGAAATTCCCTACTTGTACTTTAAATGTACATTTTAGTGGATTCATCTTGAGATTATATATTCTTATGCTTTTAAAGGTTGAATTTATGTCATCCAAGTGATTGGATTTAGACTTTGATTTAACCATTATATCATTAATATAGACCTCTATATTATGGTTAATTGTATCGTGAAAGATTAAATTTATAGCTCTGTGATACGTAGCACAAATATTCTTTAAACTAAATGGTATCATTACCCATTTAAAAAATTCCAAGTGAGCCACGATATTTAAAAGCAAACTTTAACTCATCATTTTTTGCAATAAAGATCTATTTATATCATAAATGTACATCCATGAAGCCGAGGATTGATTAACAACTACTGAATTGATTAACATATCAACCATTCACATTTGATATTTGTTATTTGAAGTTGCAGAATTAAGGTTTTTAAAATCTATGCATACTCTATTCTTTTTTAATACTTGCACTATATTAACATCCATTGAGCATATGTTATTTTCCTAATAAATCAAGCTTCTAGGATCCGGTTAATCTTTTTTCACATAATCAATCACATCTAGAACTATTCTTTGTGGAGGCTATTTGTATGGACCAAACACAAACTTGATTGGTAATGCATGTTCTATGAGACTTTTTTGCAAGTCAAACATTTCATCATAACATGAAGCAAAATAGTTTTTATAAGTGTGAGGTAATGATACTAGGTCTTTTTTATAATCTATAAAAGTTGGTCTTGGTGATGCCCACAAATCATACACACAAATATTAAATTCATAAAGCTCACAAGTGCATGAATCACATATAGTATATACAGTAAGTTAAACCCACGTGATCATCCTAAAGATTTGCTAATAGAGTAAATTAACCTAATTAACTAAATTGCTTAATAGAAAATTAAATCAGTATTTTGAATGATTGTGGTTTGAAGATTAATTAAACTAAATAATTCAAGAAAAAGGGTATGCAATGAAAACAAGCGAAGGAGAAAACAATTTTAAAAAATATCAGATATTTCAATCATGATTAATTAATCCCCTTATTGATTTTAATTTAATTAAGTCTGACATAAAATCCAATCTTAAGTCGTATTAAGTCTGTTAGATGTGTGGAAGATGATACTAAATTCAATTAAGCAAAATAGTCACTACTAGCAATTAATCTTACTTAACAAATATTAAAGCTCAAAACTTTGAAAAATCGTACATCAAATACATGCTATGCATTCAATATAAGTTCATTCATTCATGTCAAACTTTAATTAGAAATAATGTTTTCATCAATTAAAATCTCACAATCGATGACTAATTATAATCAACTAGATACTAGCCTAATTAATATCATAAGCAATAAAAAATTAATATCAATAAATAAAATCAAAACTGAAATTAAATGATCATTCATTTAGAGATCATTAAATCTCTCCTTAATACCCAATAAAAATTTTGATTTTTTTTCTTTTAAACCTTCCCCAATAAAAATCAAAGTTTTCCCAGTTTTTTTATTTTTATTATTATTATTAACACGCTGCAAGACGACCTCTTCAATTAATCAGTCACCTACACCTTTTACCCTTGTTATCTGTCACCCTCCAGCCGCTTCTTTTACTAAATTAATATCACAGTTCCCTTCTCTCTAATCTTAGACGTCCTCCTGTCCACACACAAAAAAAAAAAAAAAAAAAAAAAAAAAAAAAAAAAAAACCTCAGCCTCCACTAATTGCACTGCACCTTCCATTTTCAAGGCCTACACTTGTGCTAGCGTCCAAATTAAAATGCCAGCCATCCTTTTCAATACCAAACTAATTTGGATTTTCTTTGGCAACTTCCCACGTTACACTCCCCAAAAATCAAGCCTTTCCGTATGTCAAATCTTCTCAAAGCCACCTCTACATTAACTATTTGAGAATATAATTGTAGTTGTAGTTTAAAGTATTTTTTTTATATAAATATATTAAAATAATATTTTTTTATTTTAAAAAATTTATTTTTAAAATTAATATATCAAAATAATTTAAAAATATAATAAATTAATTTTAATAAAAAAATTAAAATTTTTTAAAAATACAGGATTTTTATAAACCTGACTTTTCTAGAAAGCTTGAAATGCCCTCTATAACTTCTCCGACGACTACATTTTAAGCTAATAACTTCTCTATAAGTAGAAACATTCCAAAAGTATGTATATCACTTGGATTACCTTCGGTCTAAGTTAACTTTAATTAAAAGGTCCTAAACTTTAGTTTGTTCATCTATTTGGGTGGTGTTGGAGGAAGATTTTCCATATCAGGCACAATGAACTGAAATCTTAATCAAGTTTTTTCTAGACAAATCTTGTTCTTGTGCCTAATATATTTTATAGGCTTCATCAAAAGCCTCATAACATGCATATAAGTCATGGCAACTCATTTAGTTCCAGGTTTTGAATCCCTAGACATTACCTTTTAGTTGCAAGTTGTTTGATCTATGTTATAAAACAATGCATATGTCATCCATAAATTCAAAAAAAAACCTATTTTTTCCTGGTTTAATTGACCCATCTGGTAGTCGAAACATCAAGTTATGAGGATTTTTTACAACGAAAATGAACATCCACGTATCAATCAAATAAAAATATTAATTTTTCATGATAAAATATGAGGAAAAAAAAACATTTGAAGTTGATCTTAAATAATATGATCAATGGCAATATTTATGATTGGCTATAAAAAAAAAAAAAAAAAAGCAATCCTTGTAAAATACAAGGATGAAGCGAGTGATCATTAAAAAAAAAATTCATGTGATGAATTAGATTATCCAAGCCTATCTAGTACAGGAATTGTCAACATTTAGAGATAGTTATCCAAGCCTATCAAATTAATGATTTTAAAAAAAATAAATTTAAAACCTAACTAGTTAAGCTAAACTCATAATATTAGAATTGAAATAATTATCATAAAAGGAGGTATGTTTTAGATTGATTACAATTAGTATTAGGATTTAGTATTAGGATTCAATACGTAAACTTTTTCATTTGATATGGACAATCTGTATAGAGTTAAATAGATGTACTTCCTAGCCTAATAAATTTCATTTGATGAGAAAAAATACTGTACTGATAATTAAGTCAAATTCTCACGCTAACACATCATAAATCTTTGAAATCCTTGGATCCAATGCTAGACGTTAATTTTGTAAACATTTTAAATTAAAAGTAAGAGATACCTTACCTATATCGTGGAAAGTGTGTTCAACATGTCAATGAGTTGAAAAATCAATAATGATGTTGACCACACAAGACAAGACAAGATTTCACTATTCAGAAATACTTTAGTATCAACTAGTTATGCTCCTAGAATTGAACCAAAAAAAATATTAATTTAAAAAAAAAAAAAAAAAAAACCTATAATGAAAAAGCATTTGCCTTTCGCATGGATTTTCATAATACAATCCACAATGAAAGGTTTGAGCTTTTTTAGTTATAATTACAATATTAAAAGAAAAAAATTGAAAGAAAAAAATTAATGAAGAAAAAAAAATCTTAATCAACTGAATTAACTTGCCAAACCTGAGATCTGTGTCATGATAACTAAATAGAAAAAAATTAATATTAATGAACTAAATTAAACAAAAAAAATTAATTAAAAACAAAAAAAAAAACCATCGAAAAAAAAAATAATTAAAAAAAAAGAAAAAAAACTCAATTAATTAGGTTAACCCGTCAAACTAGATTAACCTATCAAACATAGAATCCATGTCATGAAAATGTGATAAATAAATAAAAAATTAATATTAATAAACTAAATTACATAAAAAAATAATAATTAAAAAATATTAAAAAAACATATAACTAAAAAACATCATCCTTTCATCCATCTTAGATTTTATTGCGTGTGCAAGGTGATTCTTTTAGTTTATAGCTAATGGACTGATGGGTGCTAATTATCTTTCTTTTTTTATGGCGTTGGTAATCCATTCAATGATGAAAACTTCAGGTTCCGGCTGTCCACGAGTCTCTGATTGGTTCTTTCCTAACGTGGTATGTGGTTTGAATTTGAGGCGAGGATCATTTTACCTGTGACAATTCTCTTCTTCCATGCGAGGGCATAGGGCTCTGGGCGTGCAAGGATCACTTGATGGCATTCCATAAAACTGCTTGAGCTGAATGCATCTGTCAGAAAAAATGCTGAAAGTAAGAAGCTTTAAATAAAATATGGCTGACGACGAGCATACGCGGAAAGCTGGATGAAAGGAAAGCTGCCCCTGATTAGCCGTGTATTAATCTACATAAACTCGTTGTAATATTATCCCAGAAGGTACGGAGAAGATCTAGTTAACTGCACATGGTGACAAGAATCCGGACTGCAACAAAACAAATAGAAAATCTGAATCGATTACACCCACTGGATGTTTTCTATGAAGCCGCCTCCCAGAAATAACAAAGGGTGTCGCTTTCCTTATCAGTGATTATTGCAACATTTGTAACCCAGAAATCAAATACTGTCTCTAAGAACTTCAGAAACAAGAGTGAAGGATAGAATCAAATACTCTTCCAGCGAGAGTGAAGGTTGGGAGCGGAGCTACAAATTTGACTCGGAACTTCTCGGTGGTTGTTTCAGTTGAACTGCATCAAATGCTGAGTCTTGATTTGCCCAGGAAGTGATTAGGTGATGCGCAATTGCAAAGGGTCCAGGAAAAAACATTTGAGCAAGTTCCCCACTTTCTAAATTAAAATCTGATGATGAACTATGTCCTTTCTCAATTCCTTTGCACATCTGTTCTACCTTCGCCGCTGCTGTTCTTTGTGCCTTCTTGTATTCCGCGCACATTAATGCTTTTTGGACATCTTCTCTACTGTGCCATTGAGCATCTAAAACGATTCAAAACTCAAAATATTAGCCTCATGCCACATCTCTACAAGTCATATCCAACTGTAAACTAAAGCAACCACTTCTATTAAACGCAGTTTAACTAATCGAGAGTGGAATGTAGCCAAATCCTCAAAAGGGATCTTGAGACTCGCAGCTTCCAAGAGTCTTGAAGATGTAAAAGAAACACTATTTTGTACCTTTTACTATAGTCAAGTTCAAACATCTAGTTATACAGAGAGTAGTTTTACTTGATGGGGGGGTAAGTAGAATAAAATCTGAAAGTATCGGTAGGACAGGATGATAAGAAAAGAGGACTTTTAGCATCAAGCAAAACATGAGAAAACCACACATTATTGAATCAGTATGAAAATTGACAAGAAAAACATGGAATTAAAATTAATCCCACATAATTGAATTAGTCTAGGAAACAGCACCTTTTCCAGATGATGGAGTGAATACATCTACTTCCAAAATACACTTCTAATTGTAACAATACTCAACAGTTTTTTTTTTTTGAAAAGGAGATGATTGATTTTAAACCACAAAAACAAAAAACAAAATTAGAAAAACTCAAATACAAATTTTTCAAAAACCCAAAGTGCTAAAATTATGATTATAAAAAAAAAATAATAAAAAAAAATCCTTCCACTACATTGTATAGAATAACCAACAAGAGTAGCAAAACAACAAAGGCTCATACTCAAGTTTATTTTGTTATATGTTCAACAATTAAATCTGAAAGTATGCATCAGGTGTTTATTTATAAAAACCCAAACAAAATAAAATAGGAGAACCTAACAATAGTATTAACATGATAAGGAAAAACTAAGGTAATGTCTACTTTCAAAAAATATTATTTTGTTTCTATCACTATTTTTCTTCTTTGTTCTAATAATATTTTTCCACAAAGAATTTTTAAAACTATATTTATTAAATATAAATTATAGATCATTCATACAATTTATATTTAAAACTTGTTAACAACTCTCATTTTTCTTCAAGAACCTATAAATTTTGTGTTCTTTTTTAATTGAGTAATTTTTATTTCCAAAATCATTTTTTAGCTAATTTTTCACATAAATCATATAAAACCATTTAAAAATAGACATAATTTAGTGTATAGGTGAAGTAAATGAGATTGTTTGCATGATTGGTTGACATGGTCAAAACAATTATTAGATATACACTAAATGGTATTGGTGTTGATTAATGATATAGTAAAATAGAAAAATCAAGATAATGCATTACTGGCATCAATATCATTAGACCGGATTTGTTTGCACAAGAAACATATTATCATCTATTCAAAGTTAAATATTACATCCCAAAATCATCAATTGCTATTTGTTGAACATACTAAATTCTGTTAATTATTAAATATATGGTTTGATATCTAAACACAAAATGCATTAGGTATCATAAATTTTTTATATAAACATTTTTCACACAAATTAAATCTAAAATTCTTCACCTCGGCAATTATAATTTAGGAAAAAAATTCAATTTCATTTAGCAATGTAATTGTCTTAGACAACCTCAAATTGATTTTGTTATTTATATCATTGAGGTTGTACATTGAGTTTAAGAAGAAAAGCCAATAGTCAAAATATAACTACGTAACAATTTCCTTTATATCAAAAATTTTTAAAAAAGTTCTGCAAACTTTCCAAAGTAAAAACAAATTGATAATTTGTTTCATTTGACACTTCCAAAACCCAAATAACTAGAATTGATAGATAAATAAATAAATAAAACTCTTATTCCTAGTAATAAGAACTTTAAACCATCATGTTGATAAAGAATTGTCAATTTCAATTATGGATCTTGTTATTGTATTTTTATATTACGAGATATAAAGAATACATAAATTGCACCTCTCAGGGCATTTACTTATTAGTTTATATACATTGATTGTAATCCCACTTTTGAAGGATAGTTTTTGTGAATTAAATAAAGCCTATTCTATTACCTTGTAAAATAGTATAGGTTAGCTTTAATTAAGCTCAAGCCAAATGCACATGCTTTGATACAAAATATGATGCAGGATCTTCCATTATAACATCTAAACACAAGCCTTTTACAAGTTACATAGGTTTGATGGATTAGAAAATGGGGAATGGGATGTATTTAGCTCAAGTTATGCTTTAGAAAAATAAGCAAATAAGAAACGAGGAATTAATTAGGTAAAGGATAAAACAAACCTAGCATCACACTCCTATGAATTCCTAGATTTCACACCTAAGATATGATGCATCACACCCTAACCTTGAAAGTTGAAAATGTATGTTTCATTCACTAAAACCATCCATTAAAAGTGAGGATTGCAACCAATATGTATACCCACTGTTGATCCTAGTTGCAAGTCACTTTTTTAATATTACAGTTGGCTAGTCAACTTTTCCTACTCTATGAACTAGTAAACTAATCCATGTTAGCTCTAAGTAAAGAGCTGCATAGCCATGCCTGTTTTAGCATTAGATTTCCCCCTCTTCAATAGACATTCCATGTGCCATATGCATCAAAATGAAAAATAGTGGAAAAACTTAGGATGTTTAAAAGGAAAAAAAAAAAAAAACCTATTTTAGTATGAAATAGTTTTAAAAAAGGACAATACAAGATGAGGAGACATATGGAAATAAAATTAAATGTACGAGTTTCCCATTTTATCCTACCAATCCTCTATAATCATATAAGAGAAGGACAAGTCTCTACTTAGAAAGCTCAAAACTCTTCAAATTAACATGCCACGTCAACAACTGCTTCCTCAGTCATATTCATGATATGTTATAGATTCCTAAACAGTCAAATAATAATCTAATTGTTGTCTTTCTTTATTTCCATCATTCACCCTTGGTTGGAAAAAACTCAACCTTGAGTTTTGAAGAGTTGAAGTAATAAAAACTCAATGAACATGCAAGTACGAACCTCTAGGAACTTACATATGCTCCAAAGCTCGTTAAAACTTCTTCAGACAACAATGTAGGCAATAAGATAGTAACTTCATCATCCTTGCAACTAAGCCCATCTTGGTTCTTCAAATTCTCAATTTCCCTCAACAAGATTTCTCCAAGGACTTCTACATTGTATTCATCAACTAGTTCTACAATTCGTTACCTCTTGCTTCATAGGACACCCCTCATCTATCATTAACTAGTCAAGTTTAGCATTGACTTTGTCTAATTTTGCTCTAAGTTCAGAATAATAGATTTATGAAGTTTGGACTTAGGTTTCAAAATAAGTAACAAGCTTGCTGATTTTGTAGGTATCCAGTGCTTCTAGCCAATGGAGCTTGATTAACAATTTCTTGTGATGAGTTGAATTTCGTTTTGAAGGATAGATGGAATCAATAAGACTCGCAATATTGTACTACATTTGTAACTTAAGCTTAAATCTATGAGTTGAATATCCATCACACAACAATTTTCATAAACTAGATTATGTCTAAATAGAGCTAGAATAGCATGCCTTACATATTGAAATTGAACTAAAGCAAACTCCTTAAACATGAATATATCCTCCAAATATCCATTTTCACTATATATTTCATGTAACACAACCTTTCAATGAGATAAAGAATATGTGAGAAACTAACCAAAATATTCAACTTAGCTCACTTTTTCATTCCCCAAGAATTCAATTCTCCAATCATAATTATATTTTCTATGATTTTCCAAAGAATGATCATAGGTTAGACATCCCTTTTCTTCTCAAAACACCAAAATTTATTTTTTGAGACCACTATAAATTTTTTCAACATTCCAGAGTAGAAATAGCTTACCACAAATGATTTGATTTATGAGATTGCCTATATCCAATATTTTTTTACATCCAAGTAAGTGGATTTGTGGACTCTTGATACTTTGTTACAGGTGATGCAGAAGCTTTTTTAGAAAAATAGATATTTTCTAATTTTTTATTTTTTTATTTTCTATTCTTTATTATGATTTTTTTCTAGTTAGTTTTTCTTCTTTTTTTTCCTAGTTTATTTTTTTCTATTCAATATGATTAGGGTTTTTTAGTTTTTTCTATATAACATGTACTAATAGCTTTTTGGCAAGTGTAGACATGAATGAATAAAATAAAATATTTGAGTCCTAATACTTACGGTGTTTTTAATCCTTTAGGGTTTTGACATGTAACAAACTCTTTTATCATTCGCTCTCATCTACATCAATTGGTATCAAAGCCCAGTGATCCTTAATTGTTATTTTGTTTTGTTGTGTGTCATGGCTAAAAGAGGTTATCAGATTAGGATGTGCTTGTGTAGGAGAGAATGAAGAGTTTCCCTCAAGAAAAAAACTTCCAAGAACTAGTGTGTTATTTCGCCTATTTCAGTTGTTGTCTATCGAAATCCTTGGTGGTGGGACCCACGATGAGATGACTAACATAAAGATATTGTATTAGGAATCCACGATGAAGTAGTACAAGCAAACATGTTGTGTTGGGGATCCATGATAGGGTGATCTATACAAAGATGTTAGAAACCCATGATTAGGTGAGTTGGGTCCATATACAAAAAGAGGTTCTTGATACAAGGCAATTTTTAATTAATGACTGAACTCAATGATGAGTTCCTTCACAAAAGGAAAATTGATGCAAGAGCTTTTTTAGAAAAATAGTTGTTTTTATATTCTATATTATGATGTTTTTTTTCCTACATGAAGGGAATATTTTTCCTAGTTTATTTTTTTCTATTTAGTATTATTAAGGTTTTCTAGTTTTTTTCTATATGAAAGGTTGTAATAGCTTTTTGACAAGTGGAGACATAAATTAATAAAATTAAGTATTTTTAGAGTCCATATACTTATGATGTTTTTGGTCTTTACAGGTTTTAACATGTAACAAACTCCTTTATCCTTCTCTCATCTTTGCATAAAAAGTACTCTTAATCGCAATAGCAATTTTATTTTATTTTTTTCTTATAAAATAAGAATAAACCTAGCCAAATCTCTACTGAATCCTTATAGAAATTCAAGGAATAGATACAAGATTGAGGAAGAGAACAATCTCTGTTGAATTTCTATGAGACCAAACTAATGCAGAACTACCAACAAGACCACCAAAATAAGAGTGGCACTCAGACACACTCTAAGAGAACTCAAATTTATATTATTCAATATACAATGATCAAACAAAATGTAAATATAGGAAACGTATTTATTGCCACCTAAAACGAATAAAATAGGAAAACATAATAATAGCACTAATTTGATAAGAAACTACAATTCAAATTTCATTACTAAATAATAAATGTTAATATTCCTATAAATACCAAAAATTTAGCACAATCATACATTATTAAAATTCTTATATGGTCAAATAATATTCCTATTGTTGTCTTTTTGTTCCCCATCACAACTTATAACATAATTCAAATGGCAACTATATAATTAGAGCACCAGTAAAAAGTATATATTACATAAATACAAAGAAATGAGGGAGACTAATATAACTACTAAAGAGTAAAAAGTATATATTACATAAATACAAAGAAATGAGGGAGACTAATATATAAATACAAAGAAATGAAGGAGACCAATATAACTAGTTAAGACTAATACAGTCTCACCACCAAAAATCAAATCAACTTTGTGAAACTATAAATTAGGTTGCATTTAAGAGTTTAGGTGATTCAATTAGATTAGTTTTATTTGTTTGTAATTGTTGTTATCCTTACTATTTCTTTTCTATTTTCTTTTCTATAGTTAAGTTATCCAAACCTTTGCCACATCTAAATTTGACATGTGCGCAAATTCAGCCAACCTAAAGGTAATAAATTTGGCTACTATTATTGCTTTAGAGTTTGTCACAAGAAGTCACTTATTTTGCCAAGAAATTTTAGCCATACAGCACAAATAGGTGATTTTGTATACAAAAGAAAGATTTTTCATCAAAAAGAAAGGCCCAAGCATAAGCAACCAAATTTTAAATCTTCA
The DNA here is from genome assembly GCF_005239225.2 of Populus alba. Taxonomy (NCBI): domain Eukaryota; kingdom Viridiplantae; phylum Streptophyta; class Magnoliopsida; order Malpighiales; family Salicaceae; genus Populus; species Populus alba. The sequence goes on along the minus strand of NC_133301.1, from coordinate 8,536,620 downwards.
AATACCTTCTAACTCTTCCTTGTCTACATTTATTTCAAATGATTTTGCATATGCAAAGAATCCGACCATCAGCTGACATGGCATGCTGCTTGGGCCAACTGACAAGAAACCAGAACAGGTGCACAATAAGTTAGCAGCATTTGTAAATAAATAAATCAGAGAGTAACGAGAACTATAACAATTTTGCATGAAAAGACAAAATTGAAGTCATAAAATAACTGCACTCTAATCAATCTACAAAACAAAGACAGCAAAAAGAAGCCAATTGTTAGGCTAGGCCAAATCGAACTCTACACAAATAATTCTGTCAAACAACCTTACACTTTGAAACCTTCCATCCAACTCCATGAGCGATGGAGCAAAAACAATAGGTAAAATAATATAATTTTTTAGTTTGTTATTGATTATTAACTTTACACTAGTTTTTCTTTTTGATACAATCTCAATTCCTTTTTTTTTCTTTTCATAAAAATTTTCATATGTATTTACATTTTTTAATTTTTCTTTTTATACAATCTCAACTCCCACTTGGGGGGGGGGGGGGGGGTTTCAAATCTCCCTAAAATGGAAGCATATAGATTCAGTTAGACCAAGTACTGATGTGACCAAATGTCTAAAGTAGATAGACAATTGATGAATTTTAGACTGCAACATTATTAGGATCAAATAATTATCAATGAACACATTTGTCAAAGAACCATGTAGCTCTCAATAAGAGAGAAGGAGAAAGAGTAAGATGGTTTGGGCATATGCTGACTTTGATTCAAGGAACTGAGAGGCTAATAGTGGAAAGAGGTAAAGGGAAACCAAAATAATGTGGATGGAAATGGTATCGAATGATTTAGACTATAATGATATTGAGATGAATTTGGATTAAGATCGCAAAAAAATGGCACAAAAGCATCTATATAACTGCCCTCAACTAGTTTGGGATTGCAGCTTGGTTGTTGTAGCAATATCGATGGGGAATATTGTGACTGCAGAATCTCAGATTACTTGAAGTTATAATGAAGGCAAAATAATCTAACCCTTTTGACAGTGGCATTTTCATGGAATAACAAGCAACAAAATTAGATGAAAATTCTAGTTCTCATGCATTCTGCAGGAAGCGATAACTTTATGGCTTTGGGAATTCATCTACTCATAGAATTGTTATCCATTTTTTTTCTTTCCTTACAAAAGAAAACAGATATATGATTTTGGAGAATCATGTTTTGAGTTTTTCTACTATTTAAAAAACTGAATTAATAGTTTTCCAAAATTTTCAAACTTCAGAAAACTGTTTTATTAGTAGTTTTTAAGAAAAAAATAAAAACCTTCAAAACAAGTTTTCTAATTTTTTTCATTTTGAAAGAACCTTGCTAAGATTCCCTTTTTCTATGGACAAAATTCCAAAGTAAATGCATTGTATTGTTACACTCATCGTAATAGCACAAGGTTGGCATTTTAGAATTTTGCATTTTGTGCTCACTAATCTTATATCCAGTGAAATGACTGCACCAAAGATGATGAATTATAGTGTCTGTGTTTGGGTATGGATATACTTTAACCTTTAAGGTGCTAAAAGCCTAAAACTACCAAAAGTTGCTGATCTTTGGTCCCCACTATATGACTAATGAAATGTTAATGCTGTTAGTTTTGTTGATTAAAGAACAAATGACCAAAATATCTCGCTTTGTTTCATTTCCAGTAAGATGGACATGCAAGCGAAAAGTTGAAGAAATATGCAGTCATAAAAGAGTAGTAAAGGTAATACCAGGCCACGGTTGAGAACTATGATATTTTACTTCTCCTACTTCAATAGCAGTCTCTTCCCAAGTTTCTCTCCTCACTGCCTCTTCTAAGCTTTCTCCGGGCTAGACACAATAAAGGATTTAAAAAATTATAATTTCATTACAGAAAAGAGAATAAAATAATTGGCAACTAGATGAGTTCTCGTGATGAAATCATGAGGTTCATATCAAATATATTAAATGCTTGTATACATTTTGGATTCTTCAGCTTACAAAATCTGCTTCTAGCTTTGTGAACAGTTGAAATTGCCAAGAAAAATACCTCTATGAAACCAGCTAAGCAACTCCACATTCGGGGTACAAATCTTGACTGTCTGCCTAAAAGGACACGGTCATTTTCTCGGTCAATAACTAACATGATGACAACCTGCAGTAAGAGAGCAGAAATTCTCACAGTCAATGCGTCGCTAGCATTTTAAACAACATTCACAGCAGAGAGGCATATGAATCACTGTACTGGATCCACACGAGGATAGATTTTCCTTCTGCACAATTCATTTGAGCATTGTTTCCGCCTCCCAGATTCCATGGTGATAGTTTTCTCTCCACAATATCCACAAAAACGTGAGATGTTATGCCACTCCAGCAACGCTTTGGCCTAACAAATATAAAGACTAAAATGGTAAATAAAGAACTCTTATTGTTTGGAACCAAATCACATGTTGAATAGAATTCAATTCATAAGACAATTTGAATTCAATTCATATCCTATTACAATTTTTATGATTAGAATAAAATACTAAATCACATAATTGAATTCAAATATTCTTTTTGAAATACTTGTGAAAATAAATTGAATTAGCAATCTTGACTATTTTAACCGTAATTTATTATTTTTGTTACAAAATCATTTTTGTTAAGATAAGCAGCACCTACAGCTAAACCAAAAACCACAACTCATTGACCTCCATGGATCTTTGATCCAACAATGCTTTGGTATAGCAGCTCTAATATCAGACAAGTTAAATGGAGGTGATGAGCCAGGGTCAAATTAAAGCCATTAACTTTATTATCTTCCTCACCATATGCAACCCCATTCGGAGCACACATTTTAAGCCTCCAATTCCTCTCCCTAAAACACCCAATTGAAAACTTATCAATAGGAGTCAGTTTATTCTCTCCATCTAAGCTTTCAAGGATATACCAGCTATATTGATCTGTCTTGGTTTGACATGGTTTACAGATTCTTATTAAATCTAGGAGTGTCTTGTTGGTGTATAAAAATCTTGTCTTTGAAGGGTTATTGTGAGAGATGATTCCAGTTCTTGGTCTAGGCAAAATTTGAGGAAGAGGCTTTAGGCCATATTTTGACAACACCAAGTTAGCCATTGGAACCCAAACTGGATGTCTCTCTCTGGCTTCAGAAAAAGAGCGAGTGAAAGAATAAATGAAGCAGGAAACTAGTTAAATATAATAAAGAATACTCTACTTGGAATTGATGAGATAAAGATATAGTGTTGGGTTCTTGGGAGAAAATAGAGAGGTGGGTATTTTTAGATTAGGTATTTTAAAAAGAATTACTGCAGCAAACCAGAGGGGTGATCTGATTTGCTTTCGCACTTTTTTTATGAATTAAATTCCATTTGGAATTCAAATCAATACCCTTCTAAGGTTAGAAGGTTCCAAACACAAGAATTGATTTAACCCTGTCAAGACAGCCTATTAGTGCATCAAAATGGAATATATATAATAATTAAATAGGAGTGTGTTAACGAGGTAACACGGACCCTGACCTATTAGAATTGGAGAAAATGGCATAGATTTATGTCATGAGGCTAACCAGCAGCAAGGTCATGGAAACACCCACCCACTAGGTTCCAACTCTCATTCGGAAGAAAGGGAAGAAAATTCCATGGCAAGTGAGACCTTTCTATTAAGATGCTAAATTAAAGAAAAAACCCTGTGAGGGGAAAGAAAGAAATAAGTAATGAAGATGAGAAATTGTGACAAGCACATGTTTGTAGCCTCATCAACTCAATTAAACCTCACATCCAAATTATATCACTAGTCTACGCTTAGTTATCCATATACTTATGTCGCAATTCAGCTTCTAGAGAATAAACATGAGAGCAGCTCAGGTAAATATTTTCGCTATGTTGCGTGAGGTTTGAATTTTAAGTTTCAAGAAAATTTTTCCATGGCTTTGAAAAAGTTGAAACATTCAATAAATAAATGGCACCATCAAATTTTCAAAACTAAATTGGTAATACAGATATATCCCAACTATAAAGACTAGAAGACAGAAGAGGTAAAAAAGAAGAAGAAGCATTTTCAGTAACTAGAAAACCTAACATTCATATCACCATTTAACTTGAGGCAATTAAATGATCGGAAACTCATTCTTGGAATGAAGCACATAAGTTTAAGAAATTAACCAACTGAAAACCAAAACCAACTTACATGACCAGCAACAGCCAAATCAGACATGGCCCGCTCGTCAGCCCAATCTGTAGCCACCATAAGTGTCCTTAACTCTACAAAGCAAAACTGCTTGCTAACAGAATCAGTGACCAAACTATTTTCTCCAGAGACATCAATTGCCCAATAAACCACATCCTCCTCAGACCTAGAACCCAGATAAAACATGTTGTCTCCGCTCAATTCATCCCCAGAACCAGAAAATAAACCTTTACAATCATCCAAACTGATCCAACCCAGATGCCACTTGGGCCCCAAATCACCGTCTGTGCTACTGGACGATGCCAAAGGCCTGCCCTTCCTAAAGGGTAGAACCTTGAAATTAAGAGAAGATAATTGGTGGGTATTGCCTAAAAGTTGAGTTTTGAGGGTTTCAAAGGCTAGGGGAGGTGATAATGGGTCGGTCGATTTGGGTGTTTTAGATCTTAGAGGATTGCCTGCAAAGGCATGGGATTGTAGGTTTGTGGACATGGTGGTTTTGGTACCGAAATAGGATACAGCTTTTCTTGTGAAGGAGAAAGTTGTTGCTTTGGGAGAGAGGATGAACTTCTTAGAGAGAGTACAACACAGAGTAAACGTGGATGATGAAGAGAGGAGTGAGGGCATTGCTCTCTTCTTCCATTGGGGTCTTCGGCTTTTTACTTGTACCGTTTCAAATTTCAAGAATGCCGACTGGTTGCATGGCTCAGATTAAGATGCGTGTTCAATTTCTTGACAACTGTCAGAGTCTGAATTTTATTCATGAAAATAAAACGAACAAACCCACGACGTTTGATATTTTGGTTGTTGTTGAAAATATTTTTTATTTAAAAATATATTAAAATAATATTTTTTATATTAATATAATAAAATAATTAAAAAATATTAAATTTTTAAAATACAAAAATAATCTAGCAATTAAATCCCAGGTCATGCTTTGCTTGTCATCTCTTTTTACTTATGAAAAACTTTAATTTAATATAATAATATAATAGATGTTACTTTTTAAATGATTTTTCTATAGTACCATAACAAAATAATTAAAAAACAAAATAAAAAAATATTACTTTGAAACTAAAAAGATTTAAAATTTTTAAAAGCATGATTAGATCGCAATGTCAAACAGTTCAGGGTTGAGTCAGCCCGAGTTATTCCATCAGATCCACAACTCGAGTCATAAGATCAAAATAATATAATAAAAAAATCACAAAACTCTTTTTTTAAATAAAAAAATATTAATTAGCATTAACTTTTTTAAATTTATGATTTTGATCATTATAGTAGAAGCATTTTACCTAAAAAAATCATGAAATACAATTCTCAATCAATTAAAAATTAAAAGATGAAATTGAAAAAATAATTTTAATTATATAAAAGGATTTAAAAAAATAATAATTAAAAAAATAAGAATCAAAACTAAAACAAAAAATAAATTTTATCTTTAATTGTAAGATGAAATTGAAAAGAAAAAAATAAATTTGGTCTTTGATTAAATGATAAAATTAAAAAAGAAAAAAAATAATAAAAAAACTAAAAAAAATTATCAAAATAAAAATAAAAATAAAAAATTTTCTTACAAAACATAGCATAGAGAATCAAACACGCCTATATTGGAATGTTTGGAGCTAACTTGAGGTTTCTTTTAAAATTATTAATTTAATTATATGAATTCATAAATTTAATATTTTATCATTTAATTTAAAAATTAATTTAAAGAATAGAAGTAACATAAATATATTTTTTAAATCATCTCATACCCCCATAATTTCAAATTTTAGTCACTTTGACTGCTTTTTTTATTTAAAATTATACCTATCCTTCTGTTTAATTTTGAAATTTATTAATCCTTCCATCAACTTACGACGCAGAAGATCTATTAATATGACAGAATAACGTTAATAGACCAATCTTTTACTAATTAAATGAAAAAAAACATGGTTTAAATTTGAATCGAAAATGGAAAACAAAGTAACAAGTTAATATTGTTTTTTGAAGTGGGAACTGTCATCTTAAAAATTAGGGGAAATGATTTTGCATTTCCTTTTATTTTAGAGATTATGTCTTATTTATCTTAATATTTATTTTTGTGTTTTAAAAAAATTTAAAATATTTTTATTTTTTATATATTTTTAGATTATTTTGATGTATTGATATTAAAAATATTTTTTAAAAAATAAAAAATATATTATTTCCATATATTTCTAAATAAAACATCCTAAAAAAAAATTTACAATTACATTTCCAAACAGCCTACCTAAAGCAAGAAAGTTACGTAAAGCACAATCTAGGGAAACAAATTCCATGCATTCCACTGTAAACTAAAACAATACTTTCATAATTTATTTTTAACCATGTATGCATACTTAGATGTAATATGGACAGCTAAAATACGCAATATTCATTCCTTCTTTTTTTAGGATTCTTGGTTAGTTATTTATTTCAAACCTGAATTTTTTTTTTATTTCATCTTTTCACATTATATTTATATTATTTAAATCATTATAATTCCTTTTAATTAATGTGATTCATCATATTTGAAGAATCAAAGGATACAACGCTTGATTTTCAAGGAATAAGATTTAAATTTTTTAATTTAAAATTTTGAAATAATAATGAACAAGTTTAACACATGAGGAAAAAGCCACCCTTTTTTCCCTTTTTCACCATTTATTAGGTGCATAAAAGTTCACTTTGGTCCCTACTTTTCTTAATTTTTTCATTCTAGTCCTTGTGTTTTTTAGGGTTTAAGGTTTTGTTTCTAAATTTTATTTTTTTATGTTTTAGTCTCTAAAATTTAAGAGAAAATAAAAAATTTATGAAAAATAGAGATTAGAGGGAAAGTAATTGGCTGACCACATTTCAAAGTTTAAAAAGTTATTTTTGAGGTTGATGGGCTCAAATAGAGATTAGAGTGTGTTTGGCAGTGTGGTAGCGGTTGTTTTTCAAATAACTTTTCATGCCGAAATACATGTCAATGATGTTTTTTTATTTTTTTAAAAATTATTTTTGACATCACCACATCAAAACAATCCAAAACATACAAGTCATATTAAATTTTAGTAAAAAAAAAATTGAATTTTTTGAGAACGCGGTTTGCACCGCGTTCCCAAACGGTGTCTTAATAGATGAGTGTCATTAAGATGTTTTTGAACTTCCATCTCACTTGAGAAAATAAAAGCAGGGTTAAGGAAGAAGTTTATTGTTTAATTTTATATTTTTGAATCAATTAAGGGGTGATTTGGGGATATGAATTGCTTTATTAAGCTTTTTATGGGTATTTATTAAGTGTTTTTAGGTAAAAATTGATTGAAAATATTTTCAATTCTTGAGGATGGAAAGGTAAGAAGTCCTTTATTAAAAGTAATCTAACCATAACTGACGAAAGTTATGTATATACTGGTTTTTGTACTTTAAAAGCTTAATTTCCCCGTAATATTGCAGTATATTGTTTATATCTTTGCTATGAATAGTCAATAATTGATTAATCTTGCTGCATTACAGCCATGGATGTGAATCGCGAGGCTTACGAAATAGGACTACCAATTATAAGAAATGTTGGTGTCGAACACAAAATTAACTTCATAGAATCAGAAGCTCAACCGATTATTGACAAGCTATTAGAAGATGCAAGGACTCAAGTCCTTTAGAGATTTTAACATGGTTTAATTTTTATTCTTGTTGTTGAAACCTACATAGCAGTAGTCCCTTATACAATTTAAGTGAAGAACAATAGAGTATATGTTCATTTCATTGGGAGGATCTGGTAGTAATCTAGTTGGTTAAAAAAGTTCTTGATCTGACAATGCTCAATATTCAAATCTGACTAAGAATCTGCCATAAGAACAATAATCCATAGGACTTAATAAAGGTGTACGTCAATTTTTCAACATGTCATGAGTGACAGAATATAGCTAGGATGGTTAGATATCATACAAAACCGAGTCAGAATCAGAGTCTAAGTTGGAATAAAAATTGTGACAACAACATAACCATTTCTTTTTTTCTTTTTTAGTGTAAATTCTGAGGGATTTATTCAACCTTAAAGATCGGATAAAAAAGAAACGAATTTAGCATTATGAAAATTCCTGATGAACCTAAGAACATATGACGATTTTGGTAGCAAAGAGGAAGGATAAAAGGAGCAGAAAACAACTCAAACAAGATTTAAAAAAAAAAATATTTATTTCTCTGTTTTTGTTAATCTTCTGGCGAACATGAGTTAAACTCCTACATTCTGTTCAAAATAAGTATACACCATCTCCAGCACGTGGGGTCTAAAATTAAGTAACAACAAAATCTAACTGATCTTTTTGTGAACTTAAGGTCAAAACTTAGATGGTTTTTTTTATATGATAAAGACCGAAACCAATACATGCTCACACAAAAGCTTACATCTAAAATCCGAATGGTTATAGTGCCCCTTACACTTTAATAATATATCTCACTAAAAAATAATAAACCAACACTCACTCATAAAAATATATTAAAGTAGAAATACCAACTCTTTAGCAAGAATTACTACAATATTAGCTTTTTTTTTTCTTTTTAACTTTTTTTGTTTGATTTTGTTTGTTAATTTTATTTTTTTTATTTAGTTATCAGATTTTCATGATACGGATCTCCGGTTTGATGGGTTAACCTGATTTGACGAGTTATTTTTTTCATTTAGTTTAGTTTGTTAAAGTTAATTTTCTTTCTATTTAATTATCAGACTTTCATACTTTCATGACACGTATTATGGGTTTGACGGGTTAACTTGGTTTAATGGGTAAACCCGTTATTTTTTTTTATTTAATTATCAAACTTTCATGACGCGAATCTCAGGTTTTACAGGATAATTTGGTTTAAAGGGTTAACCCAATTAATTCAATTTTTTTTCCTTTTTCTTCATTAGTTTTTTCCTTCCTGTTGATTTTTTTTCTTTATTTTTTTAATTAATCTATTTAATTATCACACTTTTATGACACGACCTTATAGGCAGACTCACATCCAATATTCTTAGGTTTGGTGTTATAGCTAGGCTCACTTAAACTTAGGTAATGCAAGTTTAATTTGATTATTAATATTATAAATATTACTCTTAGGTCAGATGTTGCAGCCAAACTCAAGATTATTGGGTATAGCTTTGCAAAAAAACCCAAGATTTTTAAATTTTTGTTTTTTTAATATTTTTTATAAAAAAATGACCCATAACATTGCGCGAGACATGCATCTAGTAACTTTCGAGAGGGGGTGGTCCAACCAACCACCCAACCACGCCAGGCCTTAGAGAGGTCAGCTGGTCCAATCCCCAAGCCACCCCCATGTGCTGATAATCCATGTACGGACTCTGTATTTCGGGGATCATACGGATTCCTTTTCAAGGCTCGCTGTTACTAATCCCATATGTTTTTTTTTTTTCACCCCTCGGTTAATGATCTCTATGTATTAAAATTAAAAATAAATTAAAAAGAGTAAGAAAATCTTTCAAACATAAAATCAAAAGCTCTGATCTGATAGAGCCCATCTACGGGGTTATATTGCATTTTGTACCATGATCTAATCGGGTCGATGGGCGGACGGAGGAACGATACCTCGTAAATTGCTATATTATGTTAGCAAGGTCAAACAAAATGGAAACATCGCCATCCCATCTTCTTCTAAGGTTACTATCTTCTCAAATCTCAAAGCCAACACCACCGCGGCAGTACCAAGCCAGGTAGTCTCTCTCACCCCCTCTGCTCACTTCATTGTATCCATGCTTGGGACCATATTCGCGATTTATCAACTTTTGTTAGTTAAATGATTCATTTCCCATTGATGAGATCATTATTAAAGGTTTCAATTGATTCAACAATTAGATGATATTGGGATTAGGACCCAAAAGAAACTTGGGAATTTAGTACTTGGACCATAAAGCTTTCACTTGATGGTGTTTTCTTATGTAGTAATGTAGAAGTTTATGGTTAGATATGAAAATAAAAGGGGGTAGAGCTCACTGGTTTAAACTTTGTTTGGAGGCCCAGGCATGTTCACAGGTATAGGGATAATTCACACTCACGAATTGCTATTTGAATGTTCATCGTGTCATCAGATCCTGGACTTGCCCACCTCGAATCTGAACTAGAGATCACATCACATACCCTTCCATGTTTGATTCAATGATAATCCTTGTTATGGGATGTCACCATTACTTAATTTGAATATATGACAGTACCATCAATATCTTTTTGTTGAACTATAACTAAGAATTTGAGTCAGAAATTAACAAATGATGTTTCATTTGGAGTATGTAGCAATAGCTTTGTGCTGTCCAACTATACGAATCAATTATAGTGAATGTGATGGTTAATATTTCTCTATCCTGCGTGCAGGACTGCACAAGCATAATATACAGGAGTACAATTTCTTAACAGCCTAGCAGCTTTCTTCCATTTGAGGCAATTAAGTCTGTGGCTAGCTAGATAGCATTTGAAGTAGGTTTCAGTGGCAATGGACTCAAAGAAAGCAATTTCTTTTTCAAAGGGGTTATTGCAGAGTGAAGAATTATATCAGGTATATGATCTGTTAGTTTTGTGTGTTTCCCTTCTTTTTTGTCTCCACTACAAATGCACTGTTCATTCGTATCCATAATATATGCCATGGTCAAGGTCTAGCTTTGGCTTACCTTAATTTTTTTGCAACAGTATGTCCTGGAGACCAGCGTGTATCCGCGTGAACCAGAGCCTCTCAGAGAGCTAAGGATGCTTACTGCTACCCACCCAAGGTAACCACATAATCATTCAACTTGTTCACCAGAAATCCACTAGTAATTTGCCTTTTACTCACATAGGTTTTTGATGACACTAAATTTGAAGATTAATGAGCTTCTTGTTATTTTCAGGGCCATGATGGCTACTGCACCAGATGCTGGTCAGTTGATGGCAATGCTCTTGACGCTAGTAAATGCACAAAAAACAATTGAAGTGGGGGTTTTCACTGGGTACTCCCTTCTCCTCACTGCTCTTTCAATTCCTGAGGATGGAAAGGTAAGAAGTCCTTTATTAAAAGTAATCTAACCACAACTGACCAATGTTATGTATATACTGGTTTTTGTACTTTAAAGGCTTGATTTCCTCGTAATATTATAGTATATTGATTATATCTTTGCTATGAACAGTCAATAATTGATTATCCTTGCTGCAGATTACAGCCATAGATGTGAATCGCGAGGCTTACGAAATAGGACTACCAATTATTAGAAATGCTGGTGTTGAACACAAAATTAACTTCATAGAATCAGAAGCTCAACCGATTCTTGACAAGCTATTAGAAGATGTAAGGACTCAAGTCCTTGAGAGATTTTAACATGGTTTAATTTTTATTCTTGCTGTTGAAACCTGCACAACAGTCCTTATACAATTTAAGTGAAGAACAATAGAGTATGTGTTCATTTCATTGGGAGAAAGAACACCACGCAAACTGAATCTTAGGGGTTTAAAATATATGTTGCCCGAATTTTATCCATCTTTTCTATCCTCTACCATTCATTCAATTAATATCAGATTCATTTTGGTAATAAGATTTTTGTTTTTGAAATTTGTTGCAGCATGGAAATGAAGGCAGTTTTGATTTTGCTTTTGTTGATGCTGACAAAGTCAATTACTGGAACTACCACGAGAGGCTAATGAAATTGTTAAAGGTGGGGGGAATAGTTGTCTATGACAACACACTGTGGGGAGGGACAGTTGCTTTGTCAGAAGAGTCTACTCCAGAGAACAAGAAAGCAAGCAGGCAATTTATAATTGAATTTAACAAATTGCTTGCAGCTGACTCCCGCGTCCAAATCTCACATGCTCCATTGGGTGATGGGATCACCATTTGCAGGCGAATCTACTGAATATCTGCCTTATACTCGCTTGTGCTACTGTGTGAATGCAAGAGGTGAAAGCTTAATAAGAGCCATTTTACTCCGTGATCACAAGATATAATAATATCGTGAATGAAATTCTGACCACCATTTTCTGGTTGATTCGGCTGAAATGTCTTGAAATATAAAACTTTGCTATTTGTATTGGATTGAATTAAGTATGTATTTGTTTATGCGGTGTAAAAGGTGTTTTTTAATTGAAAATATATTATAATATATTTTTTTATTTTTTATATTAGTACTTTAAAACTATCAAAAGCATTTTAAAAAATATTAATTTGATATTAAAAAAAAAAGTTATTTGAAAAATATTTTTAAAAATAAAAGCTATGTGATAGGAGTTGTGGCCTTTTATGGAGTATTTTTTTCAGTAGCATGCATTTCAACGAAAAAAAAATAAAATAACATTAAGTTAGCAGTTTAATAAATTATTTTAGATTTTATTTTAAATTTTTAGCTCAAGAGTTAAAAGAAGGAAGCAAGTATTGTTGCCCACCATTCTATCTCTTAGGGTTGTCCTAGCATAAATGAACCAACAAAAAAAAGTGTGAAGTCGTGTTCTTCTTGCAACAAGTCTCTCATCGTACAAAGAAGAAGCAGAAAAACATGTGTTAGACATGTCACGAGCCCTCCAATGCCGAGAAAATATATGACATATGCATGTTATCAAGCTTTCCAAGAGCCCCGTGTAAAAATTTGAAAATAATTGCTTGAACTGTTTTCAACTTTTTAAACCCGTAGGAATTCATTAGGCTATTATAAGAATTTTCTTGCATTGATTTATTCATTGTGTATAGAATAAAAAGAATAAGTGCATGACCGCACTTTTTCTAAAATTGTAAATATACTAAACTAGCAAGGAATGATGTTTAGTTCATAACAATAGCATTTATAATATAAAAATTTATCCAAAAAAAATCTAAAGCGTATATAATTTTAAATTTATAAACATGCAAAAGCATAATTCAAGTAAAACATACTTTCAATATAAAAAATAAAAGAATACTAGCATGTATATTAAATACATATATTTAAACTTGCAATTGATATAAAATAAAAAAACCTAAAATATATACTAATAATAAAAATAACTATGTTTAAATTAAAATGAAAAGGGATATTTATTTGTTGTAGTACTTTGAAGTAATGAAATTTTTGTTGTCGTCAATAATGAATCTTTTGCCTTTAAAACTTTATTGCTCATGACTTGTACAATTAGGATATTTGCAATATGTTTCTTAAGATTTCAACAACACAATCTTAGTTTATATATACTTCTAAAAATATATCTTTAAACCAAAGTGAAATAACTCAATTATCTCTTAACAAAGTGAACCTAAGCTTTAGATTTAGAAGGAAACTGAAGCATAAAAAGAGAAGAAAACACTAAGATTGAGGTGAGGAAGACTGCAAAAAATCTAAAAAACATTGTTTAAAACTCTTCATTCACCTTTTTTTTATATAGTGGATTTGTGAAGCTAGAAAGCTAAATAAATAATTATAGTAATAATCAGAATTAATTCTCATATAATTAACCTTTTATTAACCACCATAAATAAAGAATCAAATCTAAACACAATTACTATAAATCTGTATTTTTAAGCTGAAAAACAATTTAGATTTGCAACAAAATCTTATCGAATAGACTATTAATATTAATAAGTTAGACTAATAAACAATAGTTTAGAAGAAATACTTCTTCAAGGACTAGGCCCAAGTCCAAATATCATTTGGAAAAAATATCTTTTTATGGATCAAGATATTATTTTACAATAAATCCAAACTCAAGCTTAAACTCGATCCGAAGCCCAATCATAAGTTAGGTTAGGCTAGCACATGTATATGTGGGTTTAATCACAAAGCCCATCTTGCCTAGAATCTTTCCCCTAAAAAAGTTTGGGTCTATTTAGGCTTAATTTTGACTTTTCAACTACCTATGTTACAAATACTAGGAAAGTTTTGTTCTTTCTAACGTGAGATAGAGTTTTTTAGATGGTTTTGGGTTTCATTTTACCAAATGTATTTTTAGATCAATTTCTTATTTACCCATAAGGTTACTTTATATGGATATGTGCTTAATTGATTGAATAATTAGAAGAAGACCTATAAATTTGCCATACATAATGATAAAGAATATGATTATGACACGAGATAAAAAACAAAAGTCATTACCCTGTGTCAATGTTTATCCACCATTTTTTAACATTTTAATATTGTGCTAACTAGTATGAATAGGACACCATATTCTAAGAATTTAGAGATATATCATAAAACTCTTACTGAGATGAAAATTGTATTAAATAAGGAAGGTGTTTAGGTCACTACAGACAAAGTGGGAGCTCGTGTTGAGGAAGAACATGATGAGGAAGAAAAACCACATGTTTGCGATGATGATGAGTTTGTTGACATGTTTGAAATGCCACCTGCAACTTCCTTTTCTAAAAATGATAGTATTAGTTCATAAATATCTAGGATGAAAGATCACATAACCTATATTAAGATGGAATAGAGCTATCTTTAAGACTCTCAAACGCATATCATAGCAAATCAAGAGCACATGGCCGATAACTTACAAGATATTAAGACCATGACAACAAATTTACTTTCTCCATATCCACCACCTTAGGAGATTATACCAAAAACATTTTTTCATTTTCATGATTTTATCTTTTTGTATTTTCTTTCCCTAATTGTAATGTATATTACATTTAAACATTATGACATGTTTTTATATTCATCTTTTTTTTTATGCTTTTATGTTTTCCTATTACTTTTCGTTGATGATAAATGGGGATAAAATTGGAGAAAATAGAGAATAAATATAAAACAATTTATATTATGTATATCATAAGGGGGTAAATATGTATGTATAGATTGTTCATAATTGTTAAAGTCTTCAAATGGCATTATATTGCAAAATTAGGGGGCATTCTTTTTTTATATATGTATACTTATTAATTATTTATCATCATAAAAAAAAGGGAGATTATTGACCTTTCGGTCATATATTAATATTTATATATTTTGATAATAATAATTAAATGAAAATGGACTAATGATATGCTTGGTTGAGAATAAATTTAAACAAGTTTTATATGAAAATCACATCAACAAGCATGAAGAATTAAATGAAGAAACCAATTAACAAGTCCAAGATGCAAAGCAAGTTAAGACTTAGTTCTTAAGGATTCATTTTAGTGAAAATTATGTGAATCTTTATATCTTACTTGATAGCACAAATTAAAATGACATACACTTCACATTGCATACATTATAGGATTGATATGCATTTACTCGATTAAAGATTCACCTGGCTCAAAACTGCTAAAACTAGATTTTAAGTTGAACCGGTCGATCGCATGTTCATTAGAGATGAACACCTGAGAATCTATAGGAATCGGTTGACCGATTGACTTGACCAATTTGAACTAGTCAACTGTTTCATTTGTCAGAGGAACAGTAACGACTAGTTTTTGCTAAAAACATATATATAGCTTGTTTAATTGGAAAATTAAATATTGAATTTGAATATATATCATATACAAGCTATTTTAAGAGTAAAAACAACTTTAAATCATCAATTATGAATCATACTCATATTTGTGCATTAAAACCTTCATATTCTTGTGTAAGAGTATAAATTATAATACTCACTATGCTAAAACACCTTCATACATTCTTAGTGCTATTAATTGAGCTATAAAGATATAAGTTTCAATTGTATTATCTACTATTTGAGAGAGTGTTGCTACATTTTAAACAATTATAATCCTTTAAGAGTTTAAGTGAAAAACTCCCGGTCATCGTTGAGGTATATTACCAAGGTGAAAAATCTTGAAGATGATATTTTTTAAAGTGATGACAAAAGGCTTGATAGAGATTTATCAAGGGCATCATAATCTTTGGCTTTGATTAGTAAAGAATATAATACTCAACATCGATTTGGTGGTTGAGGTGTGGATGTAGGCTTGTCGAACCACATTTAAAATTGAGTTTGCAATTTCTATCTCCATACTCTTTACTTTAAGCATTTTCATTATATTATTGATTAATTGTATTTAATTTAGTTAATTTTAATATTTATTATTATTAATGAAATATCTAATTCACCCCCCTTAGGTGTTATTATTTCTTTAATCCTAGAACAATAAGCATCCCTTACTTATACTTATTATCTCCAGCTGATTAAATTTGTTATATTCTCTTTTTAGGTATATTAGGTGACAATTTTTATCTTGTCATGCTCTATTGTCTGGAGGACTAAGAGTCTTCTAATTGCATTCATTTGGAAAGGTACATCCATTTCCTATTTTGTGGCTAAGAGAGCTTGGGATTCTATTTCTTACCCTCTAAAGGAAAAAAGGGTATAGGGATGAAAAGGGTCAAGACATGGAATAGAGCAAATATTCTTAAACATGTCTATTAACTCCTATCAAATAGATCTTATATTTGGGCAGTTTGAGTGCTTAATGCCTTTGTTTAGATGGAGATCTTTCTGGTATATTAGATTTCCTTCAGCTCCTTCCTAGTCTTAAAGGAAGATTCTTCTTAGTAAATACTAGTGTAAAGGGCTATTTGTCCCTTACATAGGTGATAAGACAACTACTTCTCTTTGACTTGATTATTGGTTATTGGATGGCCAATGTTTCTATAACCTCTTTTTAGAGTGCTATCTTCCACGAGGTTGCCTTACTATGCAAAGGTTTCGGACATAATTAAGAAGGATATTTGGGCTTTCCTCTTGGGTAGTTAGGAGCTGCAACCTATTTGGAACTTAATGCATTTTTATCTTGGGACTGCCTTACTAGACTTCTATGTCTGAAAAGGTCACTTATCATGGAAGTTTACTAACAACTTAGCTTGGGAATTTCTTCGAGACTCGAGACCCAAATACTCTATCCATCATCTCATTTGGTTTCCAGGTCACATCTTAAGACATTTATTTATGGCTTACTAGTCTCGGTTGTCTTCACATTATGAATAGACTCCGTGCCTAACATATTACCACCTTCTTGATATGTGTACTTTTTATAGGTTGTATGTTAAGACTTATGACCATGTGTTCTTTCAGTACCCTTTCTCTACTTTGGTTTGGGGTACTCTTGTGAACAAGACTTTTACAAGCTGTCCTGCAATGACATGATGACCTTTACTCCAGTGGGCATCCTCACACTTCAAAAAGAAAAAAGGATTTAATGCATCTACTTATCGATTAGTTCTCTTAGCTATGGTTTACTTCATTTGGTTTGAGAGGAATAACCGAGTCTTCCATCAAATTTGATTCCCTCACCAAGTTATTAGTGAGAAGATCTTCGAGCTTGTTTGGTCTCATTTGATAGAGCTCAAACCAAGGTATTAGATTCCAATTACTATCAAGTCTATATGGCGTCTTACAATGTCATAGGGTCCTTTTACACTGGCTTTCCTTCGAGTTCTGCATTGATGTTACTGTAAAATCGGTTAACTAGTTATGGGTTTTTCAAAAACTGATCAACTAGTTTCTAAACATTCTTGGTTTTCTATATTTCTGTTTGAATAACCGGTTGATCAATTCTAGGCTTTTTAGATATTAATCGAATGCTACCCCCTAGTATTGTTTTGGTTGCATGTTCTCATACCTTTTTTAATCTTCCTTTAACTTTTGCTTTGTATTTTCAATTGCCAAGGGACAATTAGAACTAACAACAAGCCTTTATAATTTTTGGGGAATGCCTACATGTTTTTTTTTTATATATATATATATATATATTTAATTACACTTGTAAAAAAAGTATTTGTCATTAGATAGTTTAAAAAAGATTTGTTAATGCACATGTTAGTATAGTTTATTGTTGATAATAAAATAAAATAAAATAAAAAAAATAAAAACATATTTGATTAAAGGGATAAATATAAAAATACAAAATAAATTTATTTTTAAAATAATTTTAAAATAAATTTTTATATTAAGGTATAAAAGGAATTTTACTTTTGTTTTCATTATATTCATTTCTTTAATCTTGAGATAGTAAACAAAAAAATGTTTAAGCTACAAATGCCAGGTATTATATATTGGCAAATCGCATGTTTAGGTTTTTTCTTTTGAAAAAACAAAAGATAAAAAGTGAACAATGAAGTTAAACATAAAAAAATAGTAAAAGAAATTGTATATATAATAATATGATAAATATATTTGTAAGTGTGGTTATGGTTTTTTTTTACTTGAAAATATATTAAAATAATATTTTTTTTAATTTTTTAAAAATTATTTTTAATATCAATGCATCAAAATAATTTAAAAATACTAAAAAAATATTAATTTAAAATAAAAAATAAAAAAAATTTAAATATTTTTGTTTTTATAACAAAGTATTTTTTAATTAAAAAACTTTAAAATAATTATTTTTAAATTTTTATTTTATTTTTAATATCATTTAGAATTATAAAAAAAAACTTCTAAAAAATATTTTTTAGATTTAAAATAATTTAAAAAATATTTTAAATATTAAGTTGAATCACGTTATCTAGAAAGAAAAAACCCTACCGGTTTAGGGGAGTGGGGTTTACGAAGTTTTGGAACCAAAGAGCCATTGGAAGGGCAGCAGGAGCAGCAGCAGCAGCATGCCGACAGTTAGCGTGGGGAGAGATCGTTTGTTCGCAGCCCTAGGGAAATCTTACAGTAAGCTCATTGCTTTCTATCCATCTCTCTTTTGTTATTAATAAAATAAAGAAAAAAGAATCAATGATTTAATTGTTTCGTTGATTGTATTGTACTATAGCACAAGAAGAGTTTGAGGATTTGTGCTTCAAGTTCGGTATCGAGCTCGACGATGTGGTGAGCCCTCCCTCACTCCCATTTCTTTTGATTGATGGTATTCACATTCCAAAAATCAATCAATTTGTGTTTTGTTTTTGAACTATATGATGGTGATATCAGACTACTGAGAAAGCAATTATTAGAAAAGAGAGGCACTTGGATGAAGAGGATGAAGAAGTAGGTGATGATGAAGAAATCATTTACAAAATTGAAGTTCCTGCTAACAGGTTGCCTAGCTTAAGCTTACCACCCATTTTAATTTTGATTTGAGAATTTATTTTATATCGGTTGGGTTTTCTGTTTTATTTATTCTCAGATATGATTTGCTATGCCTTGAGGGGATCGCTCAAGCCCTCCGCATTTTTAACGAGCAGGAGCAGACGCCCACATATACACTTGCCAACATTACACAAGACTCAATGCTTAAGATGCATGTCCAACCAGAGGTATATATGTTTTCTTTTAATCTTTATTCCTAATTGCCACAAACATCAATTTCACGGAGACTGGCACTGCCTCTGCTGCTGCAGACATCCTTGATTCGTCCCTTTGTGGTTTGTGCTGTTCTGAGAGATATTACATTTGATGAAGCAAGTTACAATAGCTTCATTGATCTCCAAGATAAGCTTCATCAAAACATTTGTAGGTAATGTTATTATTCTTATCTGAATCTTCTTTTATTATTCCTATCTCTCTCCCTCTCTTAATGCTTGCATCCATCCTATTCATATGTTTTAGGCGAAGAACCCTAGTTGCAATTGGGACTCACGACTTGGATACATTACAAGGCCCTTTCACTTATGAGGTAGAATCAACATCTTTGAAATCATCTCTTCTTCACATACATCTTGTATTGTCAATGATGTAATGTTAACCTGCAAGTCTGGAAGAAAAGGACCATGCAAGTCTTTTCTATAATTATAGTATGCACAGTAGATGCTTCTTGTAAGATGTGATTGCTTCAATGCTTTTGCATTGACCTTTGGATTTTGGTGTTGAAACTTCTTGAGTATTTTTCCTTTTTTATTTATGGATACAATTGTTTGTTGCAAAGCACACCTATGTAGATTTTGCATGAGTCTCTTTGATAGGTTTTCTGGCTTTCATTTGCTTTTTGAAAATCAAGCTTGTCTTACAAGAAATTGAAGGAATGTACAATAATGTTTTGTCTGCTTATTTTCCAGGCTTTGCATCCTGAAAACATAAATTTTGTACCACTGAAACAGGTAAGTTATGCTGTGAAATTTATTTTATTATTCTCATGTTTTGAACATATTCCCATCTGCACAGCAAAGGTGATTTGAACTATCAGCGTGTCTTTTTCTCCCCCTTTGCTGAGTCTTATAGGTCTTTTTATGATTGTTCTTGGCACCATTTACTAGTAACGTGTTAGGTATGTCTTGTTCCTTATATGCTCTTTTTAAATATTTGAGTGTGCTTTCACATGCAGTGAATATCTGGAGTGAGAGTGCATACTGTTGGAGTTAGAAATCTATATAGGATGTCTTCTTAAACCCTATTCACATTCCATCGGGAGTTTCCTTGTGTTTCTTTTGGTGTCCAATTCTTTACTGCTGTTTTGCCTACTATCTGCTTTGTGGTTTACATTTTCAATGCAAAATGTTTATGACTAACCTAATGGTGATTTCTTTGTCTTTGATTCTCATAATTTAGGAGAAAAACTTCAGAGCTGATGAGCTGATGGAGTTTTACAAGGTGAATTTGATATTATGCTGTCTTCATTTTGCTGTCCATCAGTGATTTTGTCAAGTTTTGATACTGACTCTATTGTTAGTTTATATTTGAACAATTGTGGCCTTGATGGTTCTGAGCCTATCCTTTGTGCATGATTTTATTGTAATTTGCAGGAATTAGAAAATTAATTTTTATACTAGGCACAAAAATTGCAACTTTTCCTTTTGTCTTGCTATGGGTTCTAATACTCATCACTTGGCAGTCTGATATGAAGCTGAAGAAGTTCTTACACATAATTGAGAATTCACCAGTGTATCCCATCATATATGATTCTAAAAGGTGTGAGTAGGTTTCTCAATGAAATCTTGTAATCATTATAATTTTGAATTCATTACTCTGTTTGTGTTCCTTTATTGAATGACATCTTTTATATAATTTGATTTAATGTTCAGTTTGCCTTATAGACCCTTGGTAAGAGAGATTCCTCACCCTATGGAGGATGTGAATGCACAAGTTAGATTTCCCCTGCACATCACCCTCCCTTCTCCCCATTTCAGGAATTAGGGTCCATATAGATTTTTCCTTCTGCTATTTCTTGCTTCCGCTTCATCCTTGGGCATTATTGGCCTATCTATCTTAGTTTATGCTCCTATTTTAGTGAAGGATATGTTGTCAAAGAGGGCATGGATTTGAGCAAAGACAGATGAGGCAGAAACCTTAATTTTTTATTTGTATATATGTGGGGGGGTCAATGAAATTAAGTTATGTCATTTTGCATCTGTTTTTCTAAAATGAGCAGCCTAGCCTTGTCTATTTTTCAGAGGGAGGCAGGGCAAAGCTGATATAAGCTGTTATGGAGACAACACTCCTATTTAATGCCATTTTTTTGGGATATCTTAGTGTATTTATTGAAATATTTCATTTGATCATGAAGTATGAATGCAATGCTCTTTTATAGCCTATGCATCTCTCATTTGTGCTTTAAGAATTTCTGATCATTCATGAATTGAGTATAGCATGTTTCTTTCCGCAGAACTGTTTTATCTCTACCACCAATTATTAATGGTGCACATTCAGCTATCACTCTGAAGACTAAGAATGTTTTCATTGAATGCACAGCCACTGATCTGACAAAGGCCAGTATTGTTTTGAACACAATGGTAAGAAACTGTGAAGTTCAGGTTTCGTTTTAATGGTTAGGTTGTGGTTGATATCTATTAGATTTATGTTCATGAATTTTCCTTGTTTTCTTAGGTAACAACTTTTTCAGCATATTGTCAAAGAAAATTTGAGGTGGAACCCGTGAAAGTGATATATTCTGATGGAAAGTCATACGTCTACCCTGATTTATCTGTCTATAACATGGAAGTTCCTCTTTCATATATCACTGGCTCAATTGGAGTCTCTTTGGCAGCTGAAAAGGTATTGTAATTCCTGTCATTCTTACATTTGTTACCAGGTTTGTGTTAAAACATGCAAGTGTGCGTGCATCTGCTTCATTTAAAAATGAAGTGCCAGCCCATTTTATGTCATAATTGTCACTGATTGAATGATGTAGCAGAAGTAAACCAATTTGGCTTCTGATCATTTTAGGCTTAAATCTGAAATGATAATTGATGATGTCAAGTTTACTCGTTTTTCTGAAGCAAAATACCTTTGTCGACTGTTCAAATGTACAAAGCTTTGAAGTGCACAGAACATTAAGAAAAATTAAGACTTGGAAGTATACTTGCACTTGGCTTTGCTGTGAAAAAAAAACAAGTTTTACTGATCTAAGACATGATTTAGTGTACTGTATTTTACAGTCTGTCTTATTTCAATGAGCAAATTATACTTTAACTTTGGATAGCTTTCAAGAAAATGCAGGTTGGTTCCTTGCATGTAAGCTTATATTTGATGGTAGCATGTTTAATTTTTTGTGATACTTTTATTAAGTGAGGATTAATATAGGCAATGCTCATTTCAAGCAAATGTTAATTTTGAATCTATCTATAATGAAGAACCACCAGCCACAGAATCATAAACTTCTCATTTTAGGAAGAAATTTAGAATTTAATTAGTTTCCTTTTTGTTATATATTTTTGTAGAGACTATTGGTTAGTCTTTTATTCCTATTGGGTTTGGTTTTCCTATTCTCTATCACGATTTGATTTTTCCTATTTTCTAGCTGCTTCGATGCCAGTAAATAGCACCCTGGTTAGACATTCAAGATGAGGGATTATTCAAATAACTTCAGTTTTCAGAGAATTAGTTTTCTTGGGTTGTGTTAGTTTGTTCTTCTCTTGGTTCGCCATAACTTTACATACAGTTTATATCAGGAGTATCAAGTTGGGGCACCATTCAGTCTAGGATTATGTCTAGTTCGTTTGAGTCAGTGGCTTTCAGGTGAAGTCATCTACGATGTTTTAGCCATGCAAAACAGAGATCAACAAATGCTGCTATTTGAAGTGTAATTTATGTGCTATCAGTGTTGAGGAAAGAAAACAGATGTTTAGGCGGTGAAAATAATTGAGTTTCTGATTAGTTTTAAAAAATTACACAAGTTGTTTGAAGCAGTTGAGATTTAAGAATTGTTAAGCTGTGTTCACAGCCATAGATTTCATGTTGATTCATTCTTTAGGATTGCACTTCTATAGGTCATTATCCTTGTACTCATTACTTCTCCATTGTCATGTACCTTGTAAATTTTTAAGAAAAGTAAAGAGTAAATCTTCTTGTTTTTTATTTTTTTCAATGACCATATCTAAATTACTTCTGTCTTGAATAAACCATCTCTCATCAGAGGATATTGTACAATACATGCGTCTTCTGTGCTTGGAGTTTCTGCACCTGATGGGTATATTAACCCTCTGGCATACTTTCTGGATTTTCTGTTAGCTATTTGTTTATGGATTATGGCATTTTATTGCTGACACTGTTCCATTGTCCATGCAAGAAAATTTGTGATTGTAATATTTGTTCTATTGTAATTTTTTTCTTATCATTTAGGTCACCAGTTTATTAAATCGGATGCAATTGCGTGCTGAACATTCCGTATTTGATGACAACAAATGCAATATCAATGTATTAATACCTCCAACAAGAAGTGATGTTCTTCACCCTTGTGATGTTATGGAGGTAATTACAGCAATGGTTACTATTATACTGTCTTTAGAATATAACCAGTTTGCATTCTTTCTTTTTGCGAATGACAAGGCATCCTTTTATTTATTTATTTTTCTCAAGGATGTTGCAATTGCATATGGGTATAATGACATTCCGAAGAGAAGACTGCCATCCATGAAGCCACTGCCCCTGAATCAGCTCGAGGATCTTATCAGAGCAGAGGTACCAAAAGGGGACCTCTCTCTTATTCCCTCTCTCTCTAATTTTTGTGCTTTGCTAGCATTTTCTTCTTGTGGTTTTTATTATTCTACTTTGATTATCCTGGCTATTTTATTTTTATTTATTTGTTTTGTCTGTAATTTCTAGATTGCAATGAATGGGTTTACAGAGGTCTTAACATGGATTTTATGCTCTTATCGAGAGAATTTTGCCTCATTAAATCGAGAAGATGATCAATCAAGTGCAGTGATTATTGGAAATCCCCGTTCCTCAGATTTTGAGGTTTGTGCTGAATCGTCTTTGGTGATGTTCCAAAAGCCCACAATGTTTGCATGGTCTAGTTGGTGTTTGGCTGTTCCAATCTCTTTGAACTGGCTTTCCTTCATCCTTGTTTTAACCTTTTTACCTTACTTGTGCCTCTACTTTTTCTTGTTTTGCTCCTAAGATTTTTGAACCAACAATCAAATTATTGTGTAGGTAAATTGTGTATTGGAGTTTGGACTGTGGTTTTACCATATAGGGCCTGCATATTAAAACCCTATATTTTTGTAGTCTCATGTGATTGTGGAGTGTGGTTGATATCCTCTTCAAAAATCATTCTTTCAATTGGCAGATGTACCTATTTGTTTCAATTATTGCAAGACTTGCATATATCTTAAAGATACACCCTTATGACTGTTAGACATCACTGGCACTTCACATGATCAGTTATGTATCGTGAATCAGAAACCAGTCGCTTTTGCAGTATTTGTGGTTAGGTAATAATGTGATTGTCTTAAAGTGTTCTGGCGTTGGAATGGAGAGAGTTCTAACCAAGCCTGACAAAATGGGCAGAAATTAACTGTCTGAATTGCTATGTTGGTTCCTATGACATTACATAGTCTACATAATCTTTGCTGCTTTTGCTTGCTACCTCTTTTGGCATATCTATCCATAATTTTTCGCCATGCATTAAAACTTTAGTTTCCTTTATATTCCTGTAGGTTGTCCGAACCAGCCTCATGCCTGGTGCTTTGAAAATTATCGGACATAACAAAGACCATCCTAAGCCAATCAAGGTACTTCTTTCTGGTTCCTGATAACCATTATTATTAGATAATTGTATATTTCTTATACTAGTTTGACAACTTGAATGGATAGACAAATCTACTAACCTCTGGAGTGTGCTCAAATATCTATCAAGTATGATAAGGCTCCTGAAATTTAATAGCAATATTATTTATCCTCGGTGGTAGGAGGAAGTCTCTTCACCTAACACAATAACTATCTAGGGCACAATGTTTTTATGCACGTCCAAGATTGGTTGGTTAATGTGTTTTGAGTCTAGTTCCATTGCACATCAGGAGTTTATTCTGTTCCTTTTAATGTGCACATTTGCACATCTTCCTCATTATGCTGTTGTTAGCCGCTATAACAATGAGAATCAATAATAATTTTCTTGCTGTAATTATAAGTTCCTGCTTTTCACTGTGTGTGGATCACTTCTCATGTTTGAAATTGGTCAATAGATTTTTGAAGTGGGTGACATAGCCCTATTGGATGAGAGTAAAGATGTTGGTGCAACAAACCGTCGCCATCTCGCAGCTTTGTATTGTGGCACAAACTCAGGATTTGAGGTGCGATTTCTTAAGTTGCTGAGCTTCATTTCCTATACTGTATGGAATAGTTTTCATTACAAGTTTTGAACATTAATTATTTGATCCCCCATCAGTTCATTGATTTTATTTCTTGTTTATTCGTTTCTTATTTTGATATCTTGTCCCCCATCAAAGATATGGCAATTTGATTTTCTAATTTGAAGGCATGTCTTTGCTTTTACCAAACACTATTCAAATTCTTGTGCTTTTGTGCAGCCATTTTCTAGCCCAAGGATTTAAGTGTGATTTTGTGAATATGTAAAGGGGCCAAAATGTAATTTCAGTAATAGCTGGGAGGCGAGTGTTTTTCTAGCTAGAATTAGGAAGCATAGAGTATCTCATGCTTAGCAAATTTTAAGTTTTTTGTTCATGTTTTTTTCAATTCTAAATTGAAGTGTTCCTTTTAAGAGCCAAAACTCCATTTGCATCAGCAATATTGCAAGCCTGTAAATATGTGTATTATTTTCTAATTCCAGCATTCACAATTTTTTGAATAAAATTGCAGCCAATTTCTTTAATTGTTTGGACAGCGTGAGGCTTTGATCAATGGAGTGCTTTCTTAACACTACAAGTGTGCAGCTAGTATTTCTTTGAGCTCTACCCCTTGATAAACCTAAAATTCTACAACCCTAAACTCCAAGAAAAATCATTCGAAGACTTTACCCCTATACTGCTCCACATTCAGCAATTTGTCTCTGAATTTTGTCACTCTTGTAGAATTTGTAAAGACTATGAAGTTAATGGATGGCATTTTAAACCTTGTTTGCAGCTTATTCACTCTTTGGTGGACAGAATCATGGAAGTCATGGGAACCCCTTTCGTCCCGATTGGTGACAATACAGGTTACTACATACAGCGGTCAAATGTAAGTATTTTGTGTAGCTATTGCTTCAGGTCACTGGTATTCTTGGTTATGATACCTACCCTTTTTTGGTATTTACTGAAGGAACCTGAATTTCTTCCGGGTAGACAAGCTAGCATCATTTACAAAGGGAAGCATTTTGGCAATTTTGGTATTGTGCACCCCCAGGTATCTAGCGATCTCATGCTTAGAAGAACTTTTTATATGCACTGTGATTTTCATCATAATAGTCAGTAACTAGTACTGTTGTGTGTCTCTATCAATTTGCTAAAATCTGGAATGTGTTGTAAATTTTATTGAGGATGCCTTTATCAATGAAAGTGATTATTCTAGTCTTGCATTTTTTATTGATTACTTTGTTGTGTACTGTAACAACTTGTTATATGCAGTTGCAGTGTTCCAGAAGTGATTTTTAGTGAAAACAGTGATGTGTAATGTTTTGTTGTCATACATTTGTGGATAATATTTTATATGATTGGTAGTATTTTTGGTGGCTGCAAGCAGCTATTTATTATGATTTTTGGTGGTGATGAAAAGGTATTGTTTTAACACAGTATTCTTGTTTTTTTTTTTTAATGAATTTAAGCTTTATTTTATGCTGACATCAATGCAATAAATGAAAAATGAATTTCGGAGTTGGTTTACGAAAAACAGATGGGCCTTGTTTAATACACTATAGAGATGTCTTCCATTCAAGTTACAACGATTCAATTTTCTGCTAGATCTCTTTTTTCTGCAACTCCTTTTGTATGGTTTAAACATCCTTCTGATTTGCTATGATCACTCAGGTCTTGAACAACTTCGTTATTACTGATCCATGTTCCTTCTTGGAAATCGACATTGAGCATTTCTTGTAAGGTCTACAGTCATTACAAATGTAAGTAATTGTTATTTTCCTTATTTCAAGGATATTTTTCTTGAGAGCTTATAGTTTTTTTGAGCAATGTTACCTATATGTGTGTGGGTGTCTGATATCGATGAGCTGGGCTTAGGGCCTGTTTGGAATTGATGTAGTGGTTGCTGTTTAATTTTATTACTCCTCACGCATGCAGATACGGTGGCCAAATGGTAGTTTGGCACATCCACTGCGCAAGACATGTTGTGCCTGAGATGGTGATTTTGCAGCCTAGAAGCCGGAGAGGAATTACTAGCCAACACCTGCAAGTACTTTGTGTTTTATTTGACAATTCATTTTCTTAGACAGCTAATGAAATTATTAGCACTGACTTTTATGCAATTAAAACTCTTTGATTTTGATGTAAAATACTTGATGATGTATTGCTTATGACTTTACTTGAAAGCAGATGCTGTGGCCATTTCGTTTCATATTCTGATTTTTCTCAAAATTTGACTAATACTTACTTTTCTTTCATTTTAAACACTGCTCTTACGTGAGGGAGATTTGCAGGCTAGCTGTTTGGTCAGTCACCTTCGACTCCGCATTTTTTTTACACAAAGGTAACGGCTAGCTATTTTTTAGCTGAATCTTAACTAAAATAGCAAGAAAGTCATTTCTGCTAGCTATCTAAAAATTGTGATCACATTTATACTGTCTAAAATAGAGTCAAATATTTTATTATTCAAATTATGTGTTTATTTTTTTTTGTTAATTCCTTTCAAGTTATTTTAATGAATTTTTTTCTGTAAGCCCTCTATTCTTTTATTATTTTTTCTGTAAGCCCTCTATTCTTTTATTTTCCCGCGAGCAATACTAAAATCTCCTCATTCCATGCTACTGTGACTTCTATAAATTGAAGAGTGCAACAGTACTCGCTAAATGTAGCGAGTACTGTTGACAAAGAAGATTATTATTATTATTATTATTATTATTATTATTATTATTTTATTATAGTAGAATTTAAAAATTATATATAAAAGATGCATACACTTAAAGAAATAATTAAATTTTAAATAATGCATACTAATTAAAATCACAATTATGTTATTTAGCTAATATCTATATTTAACACATCTCATAATATTCAATCAAATATTGAGATATATTTATCGTATTTATCAACATTATTCTGTGAAAGCCACCAATTAAATAGGGAGTGTTTGTTGTTTCTTAATCCGTGAAATCTCAAAACGTACACCCGATATTCTTCACCCCTTGAAGCATATCGGAATGAAAGAGAAAATTACAAATAATATTTGCGCTTAAAGAACATAGCTGCCACGTCACAAAAAAATATTGACTTTATTGACATATAAAAAGAGGCTTACCTGGACTTAAAAAACAAGCGGGATTAAGGTTTCCTTATACTTGAAAATTGAAAAACAAATTACAGCTTAATTCCTTTGCCCAATTGAAGGTAAAAAGAGAGAGAGAGAGAGAGAGAGAAGGAAGGAGAGCACTATCCGAATCCAAATCAAGAGAAAAACAAAGTCACTGAAAATAAGTTCTATTCAGAAATTTTCAAGGAACCCGGGTAATTATAGAATCAATTTGTCAATGCTACTGTAATGTAGAATGAGAAATTATAGTTAAATTATAAATTATAGATAGATAATTATAAAATTAAATTGAGAACTCATCAAAAAAGAAAAAAAATATTTCTACCTAGGATTGATAATCTAGTGAAAATTCCCAAGAATCCCGATGATTGACACACATCACAATACAATGTTACAATATTTTAGAGGCCAATGAATTGCCTGGTTTTCTCTTCAATAACCATAACTAGTTGCAAGTATGGCACACATGTTATTAGTACGGTGCCAACTATTCTTTCCAATCATCCACAAGCTCCAACCTTTTCCGCTAACAACACAAAAATATGCAATAATTAAAAACATATTTTATAGGTTACTTGTGCAATAAAGTAATAATTTTTCATGATTAGTCCTATTGCAACTTTGTGCTATACAAGGTAATCTCACATAATTAAGGTATATAAATACTTTGGGGCACTAGGTAAACACATTGAACATAAAACTAAAGAACAAACAACACAACCATACATGATATTCACTCTCCTAAACTATTGCTCTCTTAATTATATTTATTGTCTTAAGTATTAGAGAGTCTCCTATCATGATAAAGGACTTGTTCTTACTAGAAAGTGTGGAACAATAAGCTCATACACTTTTAGTGTAAGACATAACCATAAAAAACTTAAATCCAATTTGAGATTTTTATAACTTCATCAAGAGCCTTTCTATGTCACCAAAACAAAAGATCTTTCAAAAGTACTCTATAATAATGAAGTTCAAAGTGATCAAGAAACTACCATTTGTATGGAAAAGAAGTTTCATAAAATTATTGAAGAAATTTATCTGATCTTGAGTTAGTCTTTGGTAATATCCATTAAGTTCTTTTGATTTTCTAACCTTATTGTTGTCTAGCTGGATGTACCAACTTAGCATAGCTCCACTTAGACTTTCTTGGAAGAAATGGATCGACAACTTCTCATCATTCATGACCTTCACTATTTTGTTGTAGTACACTTTCATATATGTCATGGGACACCATGTACTAGTATATTTAGTGAATTATGAAACTTTAAGATTTTTAGGAACCATAACTTTTACAGCTAAGCATATTTCCACAGCTTTTACCACGTCATAAAAATTTGTCCCTTCAATATCTTTAAGTCTTTCTTCTATAGTAGATAGCTTATTGAAATCAACATCTGTTATTATCTTTATTTCTTAGGACTCATTAGTCATCAAGTCCACAATGACTGATGCTTATAAGGGAGAAACAGGTTGTGTAAAAAGAAAGTTGGTAGCAAGTTGAGACTTAAATATTGTGTCATTTTCTCTCAGGTTTTGTGAATAAAGACAAAAAAATTGTTTACATGAGTGTTTGTTGTGTATTGATTGCAGATTTTGTTAAGGGTCCTACTACTAAGTTAGACTATGGAGCTTTTGGTGGATTAGACTATAAGGTTAGCTTAAGTAGATTGGCAAGTGCAATGATATCTCCTTTGAGATTATTAATCTCGGTTTGATCTTGGGCCTTCAATTGGACTCTCTCCTTATTTTGCATTTACCTCTTGTAGAGTAAAGTATTATGGATTCTAAAATATTATCTTTTAGGAGGTCTTATATCTCACTTAAATAATTAGAATGTATATAAATGAATGGGAAGTTCTAATAGATGCAAAATGTTGGATTAAATATGTATGTTCATTATTTATTCAATTTTTCATTTGATTGTTGGTTTGGTAACTATGAAGACAAACTTAATTGGATTTTTTTGAGAGGTTCTCATTAAGAACTTTAAACTTATAAGAACCTGAATCATCTATAAGTATGAAACAAAATGATAATACTTCTTTTTATTAATCCAAAAGGTTTGATTATAATGACAAAGCTTGATACAACATGAATTTCCTTAGAAAATTACCCTAAACAAGAGTGCTTACTCCTTCCAAGGTTTCATGTTGGAATGCGATGCAATTTGGTTGAGTTCCTCTCTAACTTCACCAAAGAGTTATAAAAAAGCACCCCGAGTGACTTGGTTACCTCGTACTATATATTGTGCATTGTTCCTCAATTTTATAATATAAGCTTTAACCTTCTCTGCTTGTAAATGACAGTGTATAGTCTTAGATGCCTACTTTTCTTACTTTCTTTCTACATTTTCTTTTGCCAACATCAAAGGCTACTCGACAAAAAAGAACTAATCAATTTGCTCATTTAGAAAAGCAATTATTCTTTCATGTTGATGACTGTATTATCCACAAAGTGTTTTATTTGCCTCTTTCAATTTTGTTATTCTTTTTTAAGCCTTAAATGCCTCTCCCATAACTTTTGACATCTTGGAAGCTTGCTTTTTCTTAACCAATAACAATAGCCTAAACTTCTCTTATAGATCTTAAAATTCCTTTTGTTTTTATTGTAACTGAGTTGTCAAGTTTTTATCTTACATAAAAAATTAACTTGAAACTCTACCTATAACATAATGTGGGATACAAACTAATTTTTATACTATATATATATATATATATATATATATATATATTAACCAATATACTAAAAAAAATAGTGTTTTATTGTAGATGGTTTACTATTCACATAAACACAATTTACTATTTAATGGTTATAGTTCACACATACATAACTTTATTGACTTGATGGCAATTTTGTGATTTCCATGACTTTGATGAACCATTTAGTTTTTTAATTGGTGATTTTAATTTCATCATTGAAGTTTATTTGAGTTTCGTTTTGGTCCCTGTATCCCTGCAATGAGAGAGAAAAAGAACATTTGAGAGAGACAAAGACAAATAAAGAGAAAGATTCCATGTTTCTTAACTTAATTCTAGATTAAAAAAAAAAAGAAACATAGGACTTGATCCAAAAATGAGGTAAGTTTCTTTTAATTGCCACAACTAATCCATTTTTTCCGAGGAAGGGATATAAGGTTTTGGTTTCTAAAATTTTATAGAATTTTAAGGTGGATTTAAATGGATTTTGGAGTTGAAAATAGATTTATGAAGGTTGTAAGGATACATTTGAGGTTTTTGAAGAAAGAAAATGTGAGGGTTTAGTTTTCTAATGAAGATGATATCATAAAAATAACTTTTTTCTTCTTTATATATATATTTCCTACAAAAAGGGAAAAAATAACTCATAAAATTTTAATATAAATAACTTTTTAATATTCAGTTTCACTGAATTATTATTAAAAAAAAATTAAAGAAAAGATTCTTCATTCTTGAATTTTAAATTAAATTTGAAGTTGATTAATAAAAACTTTATATACATTTTAGTACACATTTATGTGTCAGAAGAAAAAAACTTAAAATTTTGTTGAGCCATAGAACATTGGATATTAAAAAACAATAATTCCAACATAATTATAGGAATAAAATGCTGAAAGATTAAAACTTTAAATCATAAAATTATTAGAAACATTAGATGGAGAAGTTCCTTTTAATGAATTTTCAAACGCATTTTGAGTCAACTAATGAAAGATTAATCTAAGTTGTGACACATTATTGTAAGGAGCAAGACTTCCATTGAGAAATCATGAAGCCATTAAACTTTGGATGTAAGAAAATCAAAAATTCAGAGGAATGAAATAATCTATCGCTTAAATTTAGAGTGACAAGTGTCTTTAGTACGTATAACAAGAAATTCCAAGAATAAATTTTAATAAATCATTATTGGAATTTTGTTAGAGATAAAAGTTCTATCAATCGCCTAAAGTTTTTTGCTCATTGAGATCTACGGCAAAATATTCATTGAGATTGTGTAGTGTTCTAAAAATTTAAGGATTAATAAATCAATTTCTCTCCTTAAATTAAGAAAACAATTTCCAGATTTTTATTTTTCAATAATATGTATCTATAAAATTTATGAAATGAAATTTTTGGAAGAATATTTTTTATCAAATGAGGTTAATTAAGATAAATTATCTGAAAAATTCAATATTATTCGAAGTTAATTTTACTACACTTATGTTTCAATACAAATTTAATAAGTGAACTTGTAATAATTCACGAGATTGATTAAAGTATCATTTAATTAGGTTAATTGTATTTCTCGTATCCTATAATTAATTTGGTTATTTTATTAGAAATACGAGTATGGTTATATACTGCAAATGAAATAACTTATTTTAAAAAATATTTTACTTTTGGTTATGTTAATAAAAACTACTTGAAAATAGCTGTTTTGTATTCGGCCTGTATTTGAAAAGAAAAGGACAATAATTAATTGAGGCGAAGCCCATAATATTAAGCAGATGGGTATAAATGGAAAGTGAACAAGTGTATTGACTCTTGTGGTTGATTATGGGCCAAAAGCCTGCTGTCCAGAGGCCCAGAGAGCCTTGCGACGGACGTCCATAACAACAAGTGAGAGGATAAAACAGTCATTTCGTTTATTATAGATGAATATTGACGGTTGACAAGCTAGGGTTTTCTTTCTTACTTGGGCCATTTTAAGTGGAAGCTCTGCCTCGGTAGCGCCTCTCTCCCAAACATCTGCCTTCTTTGAACCACTAAGGTCTCTCTCCGTCTCTCGCTTACATTCGAGTTATTTTGTTTATTATTGATCTTTGCAAATTTGTAATGCAGGCAACTCAGTCAACACATTGAAGGGAAAGAGAAAGTGAAAATGGTGGAGAAAACAAAGGGGAGAAAGGAGGAGGTGGTCACTAGAGAATACACCATTAACCTCCACAAGCGTTTACATGGCTGGTATTATTTTCTTCTCTTTTCTTTTTGGCTATGATGTGTTTTTTTTACTCTTCTTACATTTCTTTTTGTGCAATTTTTGCTGCTTCAAGGTTCAAAGTTTATTATTTGGCTATATTCATTTTTGTTTGTAAATAAAGTTGGTTCTATAAAAATGGGTATTTGTAAGTAATGATGGTGCGTTATAGAGATGAGGCAATGCCTTAGTTTTTCCCACCGGATATATTACAGGCTTTGGAATAGTTATGTATTCGCATTTAGAGAAGGGAGAAGGAAGTGGAATTCCGTTAAGGATTCTGGATTGCGAAAGGTTTAATCTAGTTTTATGGGATAATATGATCACTTTTCGAGAGATGTGCTGTAACCATTTACAAAATACAAAATCCAAAGGTATTTTCTCCCAATTTTCTTCTGTTAAATGATTGATTAGACGACAATGGAAAGTTTGGAAGTTAAGAACCACTGATATTTCTGTTGACCGGTGACCTTCCTCCCTTTTGGGCTACAAAGGAGAGTTTCAAACTTGAGACCACATGGGAGGAGGGAGGACAGTAATGCCAGTTTAGTTACAGCTCATTCATGGTTATAGAATAGTTTACTTTCTGGCATCTCCATGGATTTCTACTTCAGGATTTTTACAATAGTTTCGTAAATGGGCACTGAGCTTGATCTAAAAGCACTACAAGTAATTTCCCCTTAATTTTTCTTTTTGCTTATTAACATGCCTAGTTCACCCTGTTGTATGTTTCTTTCTTCGTGCAAGCAGTCATGGGTTGGGAGCCTTAGCAATTCCTTTAGTCACCTGGTTCCTTGTGCACATGGGGCTGCTGATGATTTGTGCGGGAACAAAAATTATTGTATTCTCATTGCAATAAGAAAAATTGTTTCTACTTTGTTGGGTGTGCATAATTTTTCCTTCACCAAAGTTAGGTATTGATCTTTGTTGATACACTTTTGTTTGCACGCATTCTGCTATTACATATCATTAGGATGTTTCTGCATGGATTTGGATGGTGTTATACTCCCATTGTCAATTGCTGCCTTTAAACCTAGTGGATAGGAATATGTGGAATCTTTAGTTCATTGCAATTTTCTATTGTGACGTCAAATAAACTATTATTAAGCACTGAAATATTACGTCTGATTTTGTGTAACAGCACCTTCAAGAAGAAGGCTCCTAAGGCCATAAAAGAGATTAGGAAGTTTGCTCTGAAGGCTATGGGAACTAAGGATGTGAGAGTGGATGTGAAGCTGAACAAACACATCTGGAGCAGAGGGATTCGAAGTGTTCCAAGGAGGATCAGGGTTCGCATTTCTCGCAGGAGAAATGATGATGAAGATGCAAAGGAAGAGCTCTACTCCCTTGTAACTGTTGCAGAACTCCCACCAGAAGGAACGAAGGGGCTTGGTACCAAGGTTATTGAAGAGGATGATTGATTCTTCTACTAGTGTTTTAAGAAACACCATTTTAGGCTAAAGGTTTAATGGGAGTCTGGTCAACTGTTGAGTGCTTTCAGACAGATCAGTTTTATTCAGATAACTAGTATCGTTTTTATTTACCATCTGGATTGCTAGACTTTGTTCCTTCTTGTGGTTGTTGTTATTGAGGTTAATTGCTAGTGCTCTTTGCCTTGATTTTCCTTTTTCCTTTTTTATCCGGAACATATAGAGCTTTGGCATTCCATCGTACCATGCGTCCATGACATTCCATTGACCACTTTCGATTGGTGGTGAAAAACTGGGTGGCTTCTGCTGTGCCTTCCCACCTCTTCTTCCGAACTCGGTGTGCGCTTACTTTCTGGTGAAAGTAGGCTTTTGCAGAAGAAACTGACACAATTTAGAGGCAGTCATATCGAATATGGACACATTCAGTAACCAATCACTAAATTCTGGAATTTGAGCACTAAAGCAACAAGGAGAAGAACATTAAATTCTGGAATTTGGGCCCTGCAGAGAGGATAAAAGATAAGAAGATAATGGGAGCAAGCTTGTCTCGTCCCACGGACCTCACCTCTGTCTCTATCTCGAGGGACTAGAATCGTGGTAATTTACTCTGTTCTTTGTGGGTGCTACCTGTCATCCTAGCCGCTACCTGTCAAAGAAGTTGATCGTGATCCTGATCCACTGTTAGACGTGGCAGCGGTCTGCTACACTTGAGATAATGCATTCCTGATAAATGCAGATAAACCAAGCACAAATAGGATTTGAGATTACAAAAAGGTGGAGAACTGTTAAGATCATTCGCTAAGTGGTAGAAAAATGTCGATATTGGCTTTTCGTAAGATAACAGAAGCCAACTCTGCACTTAACTAATTACAACTCTTAAAACATCGAGCAGTGCTTTACTTTTACAAGAAAACAGGTGGTGGAGATCTGCCCAAAACTTCTCCTTGAGGTACAAGAAAGTTAGCAATCCAAGTAGTTCTCATTAGCCAACCTGCTGCTGCGTGAAAGCCACACTGTTGAGTTCAATTCCAGTAAAGCGGAACATGAAAAGGTAGGTTGAAGATTGGTTCAATCACACTACCTCTAATCAAACAAAACAGGGATTTTAGACCTCAAACTCTCAGTAAGAGTAATTTGTTCTTAAAACAACGCCTTGTAAAGAAAACACACTCAAAGAACAGAAGATTTCAGGAATTAAAGTGTGGGAAAATAACAAAAAGAATAAAGGAAAGCAGTAAGAGAAAGCAATAAAATTCATGTGGAGAAACTTTTGTAGAAAATCGAATATGTGGGATTGACCGTCGTTTATAATAATATTTTGGTCCTATTTACACTATTACATGGTTTATATCCTACTTACATATTCTACACATGTATTAATGTGAAATAAAAAGATCTATTGAATTCTAATCCAAACTAAATACCTCTTTATCAATACACAAGTGAGTACTGGTCTAGTTTCTTACTTCTTATTACTTTTTATGAGAGCATTAATTTTTTAAATAAAATTATATTTTTCTGGTTGTGCGTGCATTGAACCCCGCTGGTCAATCATTTTTTTTTTTGTTGATCGTGACTTCTAATTGCTTGGTTAAATGCTCAAGTACTTCTTAAATACTCTTAGTCAATCAAGGAGTATTCCAACTGATTCTTCTGACTCACAATTGATTTCAGCTTTATTCCCTTACTTTGCGGTGAATAATTAATGTTCTCTATATTTGACACATACATGTTTATTTTAAATGTAAACAATGCCCCCATCTTTCTTTATTTCTTCAATGAAGGAATCTTAAACCCATCAAACTAGTACTGAAATCAGTCAATCAAATTAACCAAATATAATGTGACAAATAACATTGTTCTTCTAAAATTAGTTAATTATGTTTTAAAACATATTTGACATGACAAATGCTTTAGCTAATCAATTTAATTTAAAAACAGGTATATCGTTATTGTTACATTAAGTCGCATGGATGAAGAATTTCTTAACTCGTTTTATGAGAGAAAAATACCATAAGAAGCAAAAGACAACCACTTTGCATAATTTTGCCCCTGCTGAACTTTAATATTAGCCTCGAATTTCAGTTTCTTTTTTTATATTAGTCCTTAGTCTTGGATTTATGCAAATTGACCATTAAACTTTTAATTTTCTTCAATTTCACCTCTGATTCCAATCAATTAAGTCTTCATAGTTTGACACCTTTTGTAAAATGATCATTGACTTTGAATCTCTTCAATTTAGCCTTTAATTGACCCCAAACTTTTGATTTTCCTGCAATTTTACCTTTGATTTGATAAAATTAAATTTGATCTCCTAAAATTCTAATATTCAATTAAGTCCAAGTTGGGCTCCAAAACTTAATTGTTCACCAATTAAGTCCATAATAAAATTAATTTGACCCATTTAAAGTATAATTAAGTCCTTGCACTTAATTAAATCCTTTAATTTGATCCAAATTAACTCTTAAACATAATTAATTTTTAATTTGACCCATGATTAAATCAAATTGGCCCATTAAAAATTTAATTATATCTCCAGACTTATTTTTTATGTAAATATGTCCAATAATCATTTAATTTGATCTTGAATCTACATTGTCTTTCCAGTCATAGATATAATGGGGTACGATTAAGCTTGCAGTTCCATTCAAAATTACAGCTTAATTTTTTTGTTTATTTGGAATCTTTCTCAGCCTGCTTTTGCCAAAATATCAGTTTTCTTACTATTGTTATTTATTTTTTATTTTTTTTATGGGGAAGAAAAAAATAATAAAATTTAGAGAATAACCCAAAAATAGATTGTAACAGGTGTATTGGTGCTTCATACATAACCATATGCATATCTTTTCTATGAATCACATGGCATCATTTAATGGTCACAATTAGTTACGGCAAATTCCAGTATTGGTGGCTCCTATATGAGTATCATAATATAAGTTAAAATTTCTAACATTGATACGAGGGTTCTCTAATGGAGATGAAAAACGCAATAAATACAACTTGCCACAATAATATCATGATGATTATGGTGGAGAATCGAATTATATAGGCCAAGTCTGATCAATTAACTCAAATACAAAATGAGTTATGTCAAAATAGATCTATAATTTATGGGCTTATACATATCTAAAGTAATTCCTAAGATATTCTGAAATAACAAGAACTTCAATAAAAATATTTAGAAATACTCAATCTCACTCTAAATATCACATACCCACATAAGAGATATCATCGCAAGCACAACATAATATGGGCGTTATCAGTCACAAGGTACCACTTATTTCACAAATGTATAGATAGTCTTAGACGAATTACATGACCCAACCACTTTATTGATGATTGTCTTAACTTGTAGTTGTCAACTTGTAATTGGGAAGATCAATGCCATATAGACTACTTTCTAGCAAGGAAATCTCAACCTTTTTATATCCTATGGACTTATTTGTTTTCCAATAAAGAGAATATACTTATTCGATTAATTAAATGAGGTCACAATGAGTGATTTATAATTTGATAAAAAGTTCAAAAAAAATCAACATCAATTGATACCGATCATGGAATTTAAATTTATTTATGAAAATAAAAAACACTCAGGCTCTTGTGCTAAGAAAACAAATACAGTGGCTACACTTGAATAAAAAACGTTTATTAGTAAAAGAAAAACACAATAGATTAGGCCTTCCACCACACCAAAAGCTTTGATCACTAGTAATGTTATATATAAAAGGTGTATCAATCATGATAAGGCTAAATTATGGGCACAAGAAAATTATAATAAACATCTTTGTGGAGTATACAATTGTCTTACTTATCATACAAGGTGACCGACCATAACATAAAAAAAAAAAAATACAGGAATTATTTATACATAGAAGTAAGCTAAATATCAAATATACAGTGGCCTTGAACCTTAGTAAAAAGATTTTCCAATTTAATTTTTTTTTAATGAGCAGAAACAATACAAAAATGAATGTTTTAGCTCAAAATAGGTTGGACTATAAATTGGCCTTTAATCTTTGTAACATCATCCTTGTAAGGATTATCGTTCAATAAGTAATAGATGATATATAATAGAGGTGTAATAGTGAGAAAAGAAATAGACTCTATAGTCAAAATGATTAAAAATACATAAAATAGTGAAGATAAAACTATTGTTGAACTTTTTTATTAAGTACAAATAGAGGGTTTATATTAAAACAAAAGGTTCAAATGTTGTTTGTATTTTTAAAATAGTTCTTATCTATAAAAATATTGAAGACAAGAGATCAAAGGTTGTTTGTAGGACCTTTTACAAACAATTTCAAGATCTTTCAAGATGTTGTTTAGATTTCCATGGAAACTAAGGATCAACTTGGAAATCACAAGTAGAAAGCTCTCCAGATCTATATTGCTTATACATTAAGCCTAATAGTTAGACTATTACTAATTTATAAAGTTTTTTCTATTGTTGTTGATTCTCAATAACATCAAAATTTAAGTTGTTTATTGTGTACAAATAGTTAAAAAGTACACTTTATAGAAACATATTCAAGAAAATACAAAGCACATCTCAACATTTGACATGTCAAACATATTTTAAAACATAACCGCTGATTTTGTTTGAATAATATCCCTTGCCACATCATTTTTGATTAGTTTGATTTATCGATTTCGATTATAAAAATAATCAAATGAAAGAATATAGGAGGCATTCTTTACTCAAAAATAAATATCCATGCATCAAATATATAAGAACAATGATTGATCTAACAAATTAGAAAAGAGAGTTGCAATTGATTGAGTATAGTATATTGATCATATTGGAAAAGTTCCTATTGACTAAAAGATTTGAGGAAGCATTTGACCAATCGACTAAGAATCACGATTGGCCAAGAAAAACCGATTGAATAATA
Source organism: Populus alba (assembly GCF_005239225.2). Lineage (NCBI taxonomy): Eukaryota > Viridiplantae > Streptophyta > Magnoliopsida > Malpighiales > Salicaceae > Populus > Populus alba. Next base: position 8,496,736 of record NC_133301.1, on the reverse strand, counting down.
GATTTTAAATGCACACAAGAAACCATAAGGCTTAGTTCTATTCAGAATATAAGTCCTTAATAGAATAATTTATTTTAAAAAATTCATAAGATTAGCTCAGGATTTATGTAGTATCATCAATAAAAAAAAGAGTTTAGTTTATATTAGGATTCAATAAAATCTTCTTACTTTATATCAACATTTATCTAGGATTAAAGTTATGTGTTTAAATATAATTCACATTTTACATTATTAAAAGGACACCACAATCATTGTGAAAGATCGTTAGCCCCGTATATTCAAGTTCTTGCAATTTATTCTTCTTTTCTCTTTTAAGGTTTTTATTTATTTCATTTATTTATTACTTTTGTTTATTTCTTTCTTCATTTCCTTCACTTTAAGATTCTTGAAATCTACTCTCCCCAAAACTCATATGCTTCTTTTTTTCGGGTTAAGATCTAAAATCCCACTTCTTTTATAGAAATAGTTGTTGTCTTATTACAAGTTTCATCTCAAGTAAATTTAATTAGAAACAATATTGTAATTGTTATTTAAAGAAACCTTGCATTTGTTTTTTATCATTATATATACATAATTATATATAAAAAAATTATGGATAGCAATGAAGATTTTATCTTATTACATATTATTCTTGGTGTCAAATATATATAAATTAATTATTTTTTATAGAACTTTCAAATAGAAAGAAATACAAATAAAAAATTATATAAAATTTAAAATAGTATCTATCTTTTTTATATTAATCTAGCTATTAAAGATATTATAATAATTTTTTGTGCTTGTAGTCAATTTAATTCAAATAACATAGTAATATATTTATTCACATTATAATATCATAATTTAATGCTGAATAGTTTAAATATTCCTTTTCATAACACAATAATCAAAGCATAGGGCAGCACAACAAAGCATAAGAATCTAATTTAAATAAAAATATTTAAAAAAAATTTAAATTTTTTTATTTTTTATTTTTTTTCAATTTAATTTTTTAATTTTTTTTATGTTTTCAAATCATTTCAATTTCCTACAAGATTACTATATCCCACCATAATTTTTAAGTTTATTAAAAATATAAAAACCAAATCTAAAAAATAAAATTAAAAAATTAAAGGAGAATTAAATTTTTTTAAAAATATGATTTCATTAAATATTTAAAATAAATAAATAATAACCATCCTAATAAAAATTAAATCTAACAAATAAAAAATTAAAGATGTATTTATTTCATAAATTATTTTAAATAAAATAAATTGTAATGAAAAAAATTTAAAAACAAATTTAATAGATAAAAAATTTAATTAAAAAAACTAAAAAAAATCAAAACAAAATACATAACAATCAAAAAATTAAAATTTAATATAATCAAAATGTTTTAATATCTTTTGTTCATTTACAGAAAACAATAGGTGTAACAGGTAAGAACAAATGTTGCAGGAAGCAAACTCGAATCAAGTAACCGGGAGAATCAGCCAGTTAGTTTCAGTGATACTGGTATACGAGTTGGCCTTAGTTCAGGCTGTAAGCACCCAAAAACTGCAACAGGAGACAGACAAATATCGCCGGAAGAAAATCTCAAGCAGCATCGTTGACCATTTAGCATAAAAGACATCTTACAAAACAAGAAAACTTCATCACCTATGATTTGAGTTTGCAAATTAGGTCTGCATCAAAAACTAAACAATTTAAGTTGGGAAGTAGAGCAGCAGAGACTGTTGAATTCTATAGGCAGAGTGAAAACATTGTTGTGTATACTATCAACTAAAATATCACAGATCTGCTCTGCCCGGGTATCTGGGGAATGGGATGACATCTCTGATATTGTCAATTCCAGTGGCAAAGAGTATCATCCTCTCAAAGCCCAAGCCAAATCCACAGTGTTTTACAGTCCCGTAACGTCGCAGGTCAAGGTACCAGTCATATGGCTCAAGAGGCAGTCCCATCTCAACAATTCTGCAATGGAGAGTGCCCCAACAAAAAATAAAGGCACTCGTCAGGGCATGACTTACAGTTAAAAGAAAAACAACGGAGCATGTTACTCTGCATAATCTAATGTTGGACCATTCAAGCAGACTCCCCATACCTCTGCTGAATAACCTCATAGCGCTCCTCCCTTTGGCTTCCACCAATCAATTCTCCCACCTGCAATAAACCACAACTCCGATTTGAATGGGAAAAGAGGTAGGCAAATAACTACCATGTTACATGTAAGAACTGAGCACATGGCGTACAAACTTTAAAATGTGTGCAGGGAAAGGTTTACCTTTGGTACAAGGATATCCATAGCAGCCACTGTCTTTGAATCATCATTGAGCCTCATGTAGAAAGCTTTTATTCCTTTCGGATAGTTGTACACAATTACAGGCTTCTTAAATATCTCCTCTGTCAAGTATCTGTATGCATAGACAAACCAAGCCATTGGTGCATGCAAATCAAATGGACAGAATGTGCTATGGAGGCAGATTTCCATACCTTTCATGCTCAGATGCCAAATCAATCCCCCATTCCACATTCTTCTCAAACTCCTTACCACCCCTCATTGCCTCCTCTAGCAGTCGCACTGCTTCTGTGTAAGAAATACGCTCAAAAGGGGTAGAAGAAACCATTCTTAGACGATCAATGCAACCTTTATCATAAAGCTTTGCCATAAGTTCCATGTCATCAAAACACTTGTCGAGAAGCCACTGACACATATATTTCACATATGCCTCCGCACAGTTCATGTCATCCTACAAAATTATGCAAAATCTGCTCACAACTTAAATATATTTTGCATAACATATATACAAAACAAATAGGGAAGCGAGCATCCTACTCCATGTCAAGCACAAATGATTCCATCACTTTAGTAAAAACCAGAGAGACATTAAAAGAATTAACCTTTGCTTCATACATAAGATGTTGGTCTTCATTCAAAAATAGTGTTTTTATAAACACAAAATAGTAGTCCCAACGCCATATTTTATGAGACAGCTGAACAGATCCATAGCATATAATATAAATCATGTAGTTAAGTAAATTCGTTGATAAACAACACATCACTAACAATTCGGTTAAATGAAGACCAAATCCTGCAATTACTGGCACAAACTCTAGAGATCTAGGGTCTTAAGAGTGTACAAAAGCCAGATAAACCAATTAGAATAGCACATAGTAATATACCTGAAGATCAGCAAATGCTATTTCAGGCTCCACCATCCAAAACTCAGCCAAATGCCTTGAAGTGTGAGAATGCTCAGCTCTAAAGGTCGGTCCGAATGTATAGACACTAGTGACAGCACAGGCATATGTTTCTACTTGAAGTTGGCCAGAGACAGTCAAAAAAGCTTGACGGGAAAAGAAATCTTGAGAATAATCAATCTTGCCATCTTTTTTAGGGATACCAGGTTTAAGCTTAGCTCTTTCCTCCAGCCTTGAGAGATTCTCTTTGGCTATTTTTAGTCCTGCGACTGCAGCACTAATATCATCCCTGGTTGCCTTGGCAGCTTTGAGTTGAGCAACAATCTCACCTTTCTGCATGACAGTAAGCCTTGCAGCTTCTATGTCAGCCTCTGTAGGAGGAGGGTTCTCAATCAGCTCCTTGTCGAGCTTTTCAGCTTCGCTAATCAAGGTAGTAACTTGAAACATTTCACCGGCACCTTCACAATCACTTGTGGTGACAATTGGGGTGTGAATGTATAGAAAACCATGCTCTTGAAAGAAAGAGTGTGTGGCAAAAGCAAGTGCATTGCGAATTCGAGCAACTGCAGAAATCTACAAAGAAACATCTGTCAACAACATAATGAAAAAAAAAAAAAAAAAAAACGATAGTGCCTACATACATATGCCTATGCTTTCAAAACAAGAATTAGTAGGATTCAATAACACAAACTAGAATAAACAAAGAAGCAAGAATTCTATAATACCGTGTTAGTTCGGGGCCGAAGGTGAATATGATCCCTCAAAAACTCAAGAGAGAGCTTCGTTTTGGGAATCGGGTACTTTGCAGGATCGGTAGGGCCTACATGGAGCACCCTTTCAACACGGAGCTCGATCTTCTGCTTTGTACCCTCAGGAGGGACCTTAAGCACGCCCTCAACGGACACGCAAGTCCCAGTCTGCACAAGCGTGCTCAGATCTTCTACACCAGCATCCACGATAACCTGAAGGTTGGCTGGACACGACCCGTCGTTCACCTCCAAGAATGCGAAGGAGCCCTTCCCTTGCTCCCTCCCGGTCTTCACCCACCCACCAGCGCGGACTCGATTCCCGGCCAGTCCAGCTCCGCCATCGGGACGACAGACGATGGATCGGACCGGAACTCTGTCGGAAAATGGGTGCTTAAGAGATGCGCCGTCAATTATGGCCATCGCTGCGAGTTCTGATGCTGGCGGCGTGGCCGGGTCTCCCATTGGTTGGCTAAGGTTTTGGTCTAGGGAGAGTGAACTGTAACAATGCCCTAAATCAAGTTTTCCATGCACTCCCTCCACATTTTATTGGTGATTGGGTGAAAAAGGAGAGAGAAGATTAAAGTACGGTTTGTTTTTTATTTTAAAAGTATTTTAAAAAGATTTAATTTTTTTATTTAAAATTAATATTTTTAAATGTTTTTAAATTATTTGATTTGTTGTTGTTAAAAGTAATTTTTAAAAAATATAATATAATTTTTTTAATATATTTATAAATAAAATATATTTTAAAAAGTTATCATAATTAAACTTTCAAATAAGCTAAGGACAGTGAGGACCATAGTAAATAACATACGTGTCATCATATTCTTTGGTCTGATTTATTACCATGCTGAAGAGAGCGTTTGATCGGTTCTTTCCGTGTCCGTTGATCATGAGGGAATAAGTGCCCCTCCCTTTAAAGGTTAGGTTGGATTCTTAACGCTTGGTATCTTTGGATTCTCCTAGGAGCCCATGCATTCCGTCACTACTAGTCAACGGTTGGGTCAAAATTATTTTTTAACGTAAAAATATGCAATTTGTTATTAACATGTTTATGTCTTATTACAGTACAGAAGAACTATTATAAACTTAAAATTTAATCTGTTTGTTTACTAAAGATGTCAGAAAATATTAAAAAAACTTGATAACTACAGATTAAACGGGGGAAGTTTAGAAATAAATACATATTAAAATATTTAATTTCATGTTAGGAGTCCTGTAATTTTTTTTAAAGAAAAAAATTATCTATGACATTCAATAATTAATACAAATTACATTTGCTTTTTAAATTTTAAAAAATTATAATTTGTAACCTGATTAAAAAACAAATTTTAAAATAATGAAATGACCACAGTATCCCAATATAAATTATGTGCCTCTTTCAATGTATATTATTTTACTATTTTTCCTTTTATATTTCACTGTTAGATTATAATAATAAGATTTTTAAAAATTTTCAGTTTCATTCTTGAACTTTGTTTTAGGATAATTAAGCCAAATTAAAACTTAATTGAATGTTTTTTTATGTGTGAAGGTTGAATTCAAAGACAGGGGAGTGCAAAACAAAAGTGACATGAGTGGTGCGTTTAAATTTATGTGTGAAGTATATTCTTGTCCCCTATATATTTTTTGCTATAAGATGGCCGGTTCTTTGCATTTTTAACAATTACATTTCAATACTAAACTTTAGTTTTATCATTTTTAAATCCTTTGTGTGTGAGATGAGATAGAGAAAATGGCTAGAATCTAGCCTAGAGAGAAAAAAATATCATTTCTTTGATTCTGACCATCAAAACATTAGATTTTTGTTCCAAATAGTTCCATATGATTGGGAAAGTTTGACTTGAGTGTTTTTTTACCTTGAAAGTTCTTTAAAAAAAACTAGTTTTGAGATAGGAAAGAAATTGGTTTTTGGGTTGATTTTGGATTTTTGACCGGTTTTTTGTGCTTCTGAAGGTTAAGGATTGGTTTAGAAAATTTATTAGAGTGATTTCTAGGTGTTTTAGGTAGAGAATGGGTTTCTAGAAGAACAAAAAAAACTAGCCACCTTGATTTCTGACCATTATGGTGGCCAGAATCTAGGTATGATAAGCGACATGTTGCCTACCACTTCTTTTTCTTTTTTTTTTAAATTGTCATTCGCCCTAGTATCTAACAAAAAAATAATAAAAGCCCAAATACGAGGCTTTTAGGCATAGGCCAAACTCTAAGCTTGGCTAGCCTAGCTTTTCTATTTCTTTATAAATTTTGATTTTTTTTTAATGATAAGCACTATTTGATATGTTATTTTTTAAAAATAAATTTTGGGTTTATATTTTAATTAGATTGTGGTGATTTCTTTAAGGTTACAATTTTTCTAAACAGGTTGAATAAATCAATTAATAGACGAAAGGATTATTGAATTGCCAGAGGGGCATATTTTTTATATGGCATGAATGTGGAATAGAATAAATTGTCAAGAAAGACAAAAGGGTAATGTACATGTAACATAGGTGTTGTCTTGCATGCATTAGGGGTGAATTGATGGTTTTTCATTAGCTCAGCCCAAAATTATTGGCACAAGCCTACCATCTTTTCTTTATTAGTTACTAACTCTTATCAAAGTTCACTATATAAACACTAAAAGAAACTTTTGATTTTTTAATGTAGGATTGAAAGCCTATTAGTATATATATTATATGTTTATAAGAAAAAAGTTGTGTTTTTCCAAAATGAGATAAGAAAATTTTTTTGGTTTAAATACTTCAACTTAAAAGGAGAAAATAATATTTTTTTAATGTGGGATAAAAAATCTTTTGAAGTAATCTTTTAAAATTCATTATTTACAACAGGTATAACATACATCCACATGAATTATTTCTTAAATTTTTAACGTGAGAAATTAAAACCCCAATTTGTTTTTAATTTTCCTAGGTTTATTGGGTTAATGGGCCGATTATGATAACTATGGTATTAGGTTGGTATTTTATTCATTAATTGTTTTTAATAGATTTTTCTCGATTTTATCCTTCAGTATTAGACTGGTTGAGGAATAAATTGTATGATTTATTTTTTCACAGGGTTATTACTGTCTCAAATAAGTTTTTATTTTTAGGTTGGTGTTCAATTTTGTTACCATATATTTTTATCATATAATTAAAAAAAAATAAAAAAAAAAATTAGTAAACTCAATAGAGTACATGACACAATCCACTGGCGGACTGAGATCGATCCAATATGTCATTGTCTCAATAATTTTTGTTAAAAGAGTTTTCATTTTGAAATTTTGTTTAAAGTTAAGCCATGTTTTTACCAATTATCAAGATTGCATTTGGATCCATGAAATCAATCAATTTAATTCAGGCTAACTTTTGCACAATTTAGTTTGAAACTCGAGTTAGGCAAATACTTAGATTGCGAGATTTCAAATTTGACCCATTAAGTCAGGTTGAATAAAAGAATTAAAGAATTCTTCAAGCTCTTAATATTTTTTTATATTGAAAAACATTTGTCCAGCCTGTGGCGTAGCGTGGGCTTATGGACTAGTATTATAACAAATAAAGACACTAAACAACCAATCATAAGACTCTCTCTCTTCAACAAACAATGAGGAACTTCTTATTTCTTCCAAATCGAACAACAAAATTACTATTAAAATCAATTTCTCACATGAATTCCTATTTTTGCATGGTTGTTTGCACTAGGTGGTGGAATCTACACATGTTTCATCCTCAAAGCAAATAACAAAAAGGTGTTATTTTAGTTTATTTTTGTCTCATAATATATTAATAGCATAAAGAGTACAAAAAAAAAAGTCCAAAAGTCATTTTTTGTTGAATCTGCCACAGTACACAAACAAGGGAGAATTTGGATCGAAAAAATTAATAAAATTCTGAAATTTAGTATACTAGTTCTAGGAGTCCTAATCGCACCCAAAATAAAATTTGAGCTCATTTGGAGATCGTTTTCTATGGTAATCAAGGTTGGGATTAAAACTTGTCATAACAGATCATAATCATATTATAACTGAATTTCAAGTCAAATAAATTTAGAAAATTTCTCAAGTTTTATATACTAGGTTTTAAATTTCTAATCACAACGCATATAAAATTTGAGATCATTTGGAATTCGTTTGCTATAGTAACTAAATTCAAGATTGGAATTTGTCATAACGGGTCTAATTCGTGTCAATAATTCAAACTTGTTTTGCCGCTGTTATTTTTCAATTATGACAGTATAATAACACATAATTGATATATTTAGGTTTCATTTAAAGTTTTTATATAACCTTTTCATCTTTTTTTCTTTCACGCTTCAAAAAGGTCTATTTTTCATACAAATTCGCTTGGTACTTGTGAAATGGTAATTGTAGTTTTGTCTCTACTTGTTTTCATATTGTTCTTGCTTATATATATTTGAATACACTACCAAGGTTGTTATATTTGGTGTTGATTTCAGTCTCATAAAAGTTGAAGAAATGTGAGACAAGAGAAAAAAGGCTACACTGCCAAGGTCATTATATTTGGTGTTGATTTCAATCCCATAAGGGCATCTCCAACCGGAGAGCCAAATGAAGAGGCAAAATTAAAATAGTATTTTTTTAGCTTTTGTTTTTCTGATTAAGCACTCCAACCCAGCAGCCAATTGACAAGCCAAAATGGCTTTTTAAGTTGAGAGGAGCTATTTCTACATGTTACTGTAGAAATAGCCAAAAAAATAGTAGCTTTGCCAATGCTATTTTTATAGCTATTGGTCAACAATATTTTTTTTTTTAAAGTAAGGAAATAAACTTGTTCTTGTTTTAAATTTTTTCAAAGCATGATTTTTTTTTATAAAAAAATTGAAAATCAAAATTTAAAATATTAATAGTTTTTCAAAGTTTGAATTTAAATTTACTTTTAAAAAATTAAAATTTTAACAGTAACATATAAAACTGAAAATTAAAAATATTCATATAAATAAATTTTAAGTTTAATTTTAAATTATATCTTTTAACTTTCATATTATTTCATTAAATTTTATATTATTTTTATAAATTACTCATATTAATTATATAATTAATAACATCATAATTATATTATATATAAAATATCTAAATTAGTTACATAATTATATAAAAATAAATTTAACATGAAATATATTAAAATATAAATGGCTTTTCTAAATAGCTTTTTATCATTGGAATGCATATAATCAAAAAAGCTATATTTATACTATTCAAAAAGCCATTTTATCAATTTAGCTTCTCAATTTGGCCTTTTCCATTGGAGATGCTCTAAGAGTTGAAGAAAGGTGAGACGAGAAAAAAAAACGTAGCAAACGTATTTGAATAAAAAATCTATATTTAAGTGAAACACGAGATAAGTGTAATGAGGAAGTGGATGAAAAATATATATTTCTTATCAACTAACCAATTCTTATATTTAAATATGTCGAAGGTAGGCAACAACATTGTACCATAGAGAGGAGAAAATAAAATTATAACTTAGTTACGTATTATAAATAAGTGAATGGATCGAATGACCAATAAATTTGGAGATATGTTAGAGAGGCACCATGTTAATGATCATGATAGAGTTCAAATTAGGCTTAAACAAAGATAAATTAATGCTAGGATGGATGTGGGCAAGTTAACATTAATGTGGATAAGTTTGTGGCTGATAATGCGAAGATGAATGATGTGTTGGTAGGGCATAGGGAACATTTTGGATAACGACAGAATTGTCAGTTTGTAAGGGAAAGATATGGTGATAATTTTGATCAGAGGGATAATTATAAGTACTAGGACCATAATGAGGAGTTGGAGGAGATTATTTATATGGCTATAAAGATGAAGAAACAACTTAAACGAAAGAGTTCCATTTGACAAAGCCAACCATTAAGCCTTTCAAAACCTTGGAAACCCAATTGGAAGGCTAACACTAGGGGTGTTCCATCGCATCAAAATAAGAAAGGTAAGGTTAAATACCTTAAAGAGAAGAAATACACCTCGATCGTTGTTAAAGGTAACAACGTTACTCTTACTTCATGTAATCATGATATTAAATGCTTGCATTGTCTAAGTTTTGATCATATTGCTTCACAGAGTCATGGTTATGAAAGCTAAAAATGAGGTTGAGGCAAATGGGGAGGATGAAGAGGAGAAGATGCCACCATTAAAGAATGGTGTTTGTGTTGAGTATCTAGTTAAGGGAGAGGCATTTATGGTGACGAGAGCACTAAAAATGCATATCAAGGTGGATTATTTAGAAGGTTAGAAAAAGAACATATTCCATATGAGATGTCATGTTCATAATTAGATACATAGCTTAATTATAGATGATAGTAATTACACTAATATAGCTAGGACTAAATTGATGAGAAAGTTGAACTTATACACCACCAAACATCTCATACTTTATGAATTACAATGGTTGAATAATGGTGGCAAACTAAAAGTGAATAAGTAGGTTTTAGTTTTTTTTTTATTAGTAAATATTGTGATGAAGGTTTATGAGATGTTGTGCCAATGTAAGTTAGTTACTTGTTTCTTGGTAGACCATGCTAGTATGATAAGAAAGATATGCATGGTGAAGTGACAAATAGGTATTCTTTTTAGATGAATGTAAAACCTATAACTCTTATATCTTTGACAAATTAGTTGCAATCTTAGTGCACATCAATTGAGTTTTGGCACAGAGTGAACCCAATGCAAACAAAGCTAACAATGACTTACAAAAAGGCATCCACTATGCGAACCCAAATGTCAATGTCTCCAACTAAATATTGGAATGAATAGGGAAATACCTTATTCGTTGTTGTAGTTGTAATGTATTAACTTAAATGAACAAAGTACAAAAAGCAAATCAAAACACGCATGCATGCATCAACAAGAAAAGAAAATATAGAATACTTGTTTAATATGCTAGCTAAAGAGGCCATAAACGAAGTATAGAGAACGAGTAACAAGTGAACAAATATAGTAGCTTAAAAAAAGAGCAAAAGGTTAATAACTTTAAAAAGCAAATCTACTAATAAAACCATTTAAAAGAATAACACATAGAATTTATAGAATATTTATAAGGAAAGGCAATGGCAAGTTAGCAAAAAACATTGCAAGTATAATAAATAATTCCAAACTATAAAACCATAAGGGGAAAAAGAAAAGGAAAGAAGAAACTTTATTATAAATAAAGCTAAAAGATGTAGGGAAAACATTGTTTCCCCACACCTAGTAGCATTGTAGATTATAATAATAATCCATAGTATTGGTTTTTTTTTATTTGGACCTTTTTTTCCTTTAGTTATTGATTTTTTTTTTAATTTAATCCTTCTATGATATGTTTATAGGGGTTTAAAGTTGATAATTTATTTTAATTTTCCTTGTATATGGTTATTGTAATATCAAAAAAATATCTCAGCATCGAATTGATATGGAAAAAAAATCTCAGTATCATGGTATGGTCTATTCTTTTTTTTAAAAATTAGTTATATAAAAAATTATTTAAAAAAAAACTAGATCAATAAATTTTGTGGAGTCAATGACTCGGTTTGCAGGTTTGGTAAGGTAATCCTGGTTGTCCTGATTTGTTGCTTTAGTAAGGTACTTTTTTTCTAATTAAACTCAATTATGTGATTGTTTATTTTTTATCATATATTAAAAAATAGTTTTGAAAAAAAAAACATGTTATTAAATTTTAGAAACTCTATAAGCCTATTGATGGGTATGACGAGTTTAACTTTTTTTTTATATATATATAATTTAATTTTTTATTTCATCATTTGATATTACACTGATTGAGAATTGAGTTTCTATGAGGTTATCATAGTCTTAAAAAATGCCTTAGTATTGGTTTGACGCTTAATTTTATGATCATCTATTTTTGTTATCATATAGTTAAATAAATAGTAGTTTAAAAAGAAAAAAAAAAACCAAGTTATTAATCTCAATGGAGTCAATTACCCAGTTTGTGGGTTTGACGTGTTGACCGAGTTACCCAATTCATAAGTTTAGTGGGTTTACCTATCAAACCTAACATATTTTTTTTTTTAGTTTCTGATCTTTTAATTTTTCTAATTGTTTTTTTTTATTTCACTCTTATCCAATATTGGATTGATTGAAAAATGAAATTAATGATTAATTTTTTTTCTACTTTCTACAGGGTTATCATAATCTCAAATAATTTTATTATAGGGTTGATGCTCGATTTTAAAAGCATTTAATGTTATCATAAAATTAAACAAAAATAATTTACAAAAAACAATAAAATTATTAAAACATATATTAAAGTTCATAACCCAGTTCGTAAGATGACCAAGATCGATCCAATGTGACATTAACTTAATAAATATAAAATAATTATTACTACTTTAAAAGTGGTGTCATGTTTTTACCGGTTATTCAAGTTATTTTTATATATATTAAATTAAATAATTTATTTTAGATCAATTTCTATGTGATTAATTCAAAACTTTAGCTGCATAAAGAATAAAGAGTCAGGCTGACAAATCAAACTGCTTGATTGGATTCTTTGAAGAGAATCACTCTTATTTAATTTTTAATCGTAAATCCAGTTTCTTATGCACTCCCTTCTCATTTTATTGGTGAATGGGTGAATAAGGAAAGATTAAGTGCTAGTCACGATCATTGTAAATGATGTATTTGTCAATATAATGATTCTTTGCTCTAATTTGTTACAATGGTGAGCAAAACATTTTATTGATTCTCTCTGTACGGTCATTGATTAGGATGGAATAAATACTTTGCACTTGACTTCATAGCTTGGATTCTTAACGCGTGGTATATATCTTTTGTTTCTTCTTGGAGCCTAATAATATTCCAGATCGAAAGAAAGTATTTTTAATTTTTAATTTTTTTTTGTTTAAGCTATACCTTGTTTGGATAGTGACCCTGAAAATAATGCATAAGAGAAGGAAAAAATTGTTTAAGTTAACTTGTTGGATATATGTATATAGTTAAAATTATAGTTAAAATTAAGGTTGAATAAAAAATAATTTAATATGTTTAGTTAAGAATGTTTTTTTAAATTGAAGTTATAAAATAATTAAAAATATATATAGTAATATTAATGGTTTTAATTTTAACTAAATATATATATATATATATATATTAATGGTTTTAAATTTAAATATTGTAGATTTAACTACTACTATTACATCATGAAATAAATAATACTTTGATGGGGACACCGAACCGGAAACATTATTTATGCACGCGTACGATCATAGACGATGGAGGATAGTCCAAACCATTGAGAAATTGGGCTTTAACTTATGTTTTTGGGTTTAATTTATATGGACTTTCATTTGAGTTTTATTAATTTGGCTTTATTTGTTGGGCTTGATTTAATTAATGTTGGATATTTTATTTAATGGGCCATAAGCCCAATTGCTTATTCAAGTTAGGGTTTTAGTATAAATACCCTACTTCTCTAAATGTTAAGGGACTTTTGAATGAATGAAAAAATGCAGATTTGCACATCTCCAACCCCTCTCCTCCTCTTCTTTAGCTTCTTTCTTCTTTAAAGCTTCTTTCTTTTTCTTGCTTTAATTCTTTTACTTATTGTTCCGCGTCAAATTTGGTATCAGAGCACGGCTTTTAATTGTTCTTACAATTAATCGATCTATGTGTTATGTTTACCCCTAGATTAATCTGAGAAAAAAAAAAGTCATTGTTCGCCGTGAAAAAAAAAAAAAAAAAATGTTGTTCTGATTACAAAGAAAGTGTGGACGCCGATACTGTTCATCGGTATTGTTCGAATTTACTGTTCAAAATTACTGTTCAAAATTACTGTTCATCTCATCCGCAGCTGCCAAAAAAATTTTGTCACTGTTCAACGCCGATTACAGCTTGCATCAACGCCGGTCACACCAAGATCCACGACGACAGATTCTCCTACAGAAGACCGCTCCCTACGCCATCGACAGACACCAAATCGTCTTCAGCGGCGCCTCCACAGAACCACAGCGGTTTCAGCAGCACAAATCAGAATCACAAACCACACCAGACACCACAAACCACCAGACGCCGCCACCCACAACACCCATCACAGCCAGCATCGATTCGGGTTTACAGCAGCAAAGGCAGCGCCTCAGCCGGTGTTGTCCTCTTCAGCGCCAGCGACCGCCCACAGTACCATCGTCGCGCCCCGCCATTAGCGACCGATAGAGCAGTAGAATCGACCGGCGGCGACCACGATCTGCAACAGACTGCAGTGGTCCTCGCCTTCGGCAGTCACGCGTGCGCCGCCAGCAACAACACCCAAGGAGACAGAGAAGAAGGAAACAGCAGCGTGCAAGGCAAATTAATTAACCTGCCACGTCAGCGCCACGTCACCTGCCACGTCATCACTCAAAGACAGCATCTGGCCACATAATTGACATGTCACCTGCCATGTCATCACGCCAAGGCATCAACTGTGTCAGCAGCCACGTCAGCCTCTAAATCCACATCAGCCGCCACATCAGCATAAGCAGCCATGTCACCCCAATTGCCATGTCATCTGAGGTCCATCCGCTATCGAATTCGACGATTTGAATCTTTGTCGGTAAATTACTCTACTCTTTGATTTGTTGATTTTTACTTCTTTGGTATTGCACTTAGTATTCGAAATTATCATTAATATTTCTGTTTGTGCCAAAAAAAAAAAAAAAAAAATCTCACCTAGCATTTTTATTATTAATTATGTTCATCAACCTCTTTCATTAGTGATAGCTAATATCTTGTTCTATTTGATAATTATAAGTTCTCGCTTGTGACATCGTGTTTGTTTTAATCATTTACAAAAAAAAAAAAAAAATCTAGTATTACATGCTTACAATTTATTAGTGTAATTTGTTCTTGATTAATCTCCACATTAAAAAAAAAAAGATCAAAAAAAAAAAAAAAAAAACAAATTAGCTTTATTTTTTTATTGTGATTTTACATGCAAGAACCATTTGTGATCTCAATTCCATTTATAAGTTAGTATTGCATGCATTTGTGTCACGATCATCTAGTGTCTAAGCTCAAGTTCACACTTACTGTAGACTCAACCTTTAGTGATACTCTGATGATCATTTTTAAAGGAACTGCAAACTTAGGTGATCAACATGTTTAGCAGAATTGAGCCCCAAGAGAGTTTTCGAATAAGGCACTCAAAGACCAATAAATATCACAAGAATAATCATTATGAACAAGATCACTCTGAGGGACACCAATATGACCATCATTTAGGTTACTCTAAACACGATAACTTTGATGAGCGAGTCTTGAGTCCTAACAAAATAGAAGCCCCACTTTTGACGGTCTTCATGACCCTTGGATATTTGATATGTGGATTCGTGATATGGATCAATTCTTTGAGTGGCATAATTTGTCTGATAATAAGAAAGTTAGATTTGCTAAGATGAAACTCATTGATAAAGCCAAAATTTATTGGAGAGATGTTGAAGATTGTTTAGAGATGAGAGGTAAACCTCCTATAACAGACTGGATCAAAATGAAACAAAAAACTTCAAGAGAAATACGTACCCCAGTCTTATAGGAATAAACTCTTAGACCAATGGAACAATCTAAGACAAGGAAATAAGTCTATCAATGAGTACATAAGGCAATTTAACGATTACATGATTAGATGTGCCATAAGAGAGAGTGAAGCCATGACTTTGCGTAGATTTTGTAGAGGCTTAAATGATGATCTTAGAAGAGAAGTTGTATTTCAAGGTGTATCTACCCTTGACCAAGCTTATACCTTAACTAAAAACTACAAGTTGGTCACAAAGAATCAGTGGAAAAATCGTCAGGACTCTTATAGTATCCCTATTAGGTCCCAATTCAGAATTAGTGATTCTTTGTTAGTTGCTCCACCCCACAGACCTAATCCTAGTAACTCACAACCTTACAAGAAAGATAAAGGCAAACAAGTTGTCAATGAAGTGTCTAACGTGAGTTCAAAGGTTAAGTGTATTAATTGTTTAGGTTTTGGTCACATCTCTTTAGATTGCACCTCGAAACCCTTAGTCGTCCAAAAACATAAGAATATAGGTAAAGAAGAATATTGCAGTGTTGAAGTGTATGAGCCTAATCTTGAGGATTTTAGTGACCTAGATGACGAGGATGTACAAGACGAGGGACTTAACACAATGAGCCCACATAAGCTTGATCTTGAGGTTAAGAAAGAGTCTGATATGTCTGCTTTAATGGTGGAGGGAATTTTAGAAAACTCTTTAGTGGAACCTCCTATAGAGATAAGTATGGTCTTAGAAGAGTCTCATGATATTAGTCTTCCTGAATTACCTGATTCCTCATCCCACATGCTTGGTGTCCAGCATTTTATAAGTTTAGAGCAACATGTTGAGCTTTTTGACCTCTTACCACATGCACGTGATGAGAAAGATGAAGATAATCTTGGGTTACTTGATTGTGTCCATACCGTATCTACACAGGTTTCAGACAATGCTTGTCTCATTCCACACTCTCAATCATTTAGTGTTCATAGTTACAAACCTGAGGAGCCGATAGAATACCTTCCCATATCTCCTCACGATAGGATGTCTAAGTTAGTTGAGTCGTTACCATGTAGAGTTCATAATTTGCATATTGAGATCATGAAACAAATTCAAGCAAGTAATGAACAATACAAATTTCGAGCTGACTTACTTAAATATCATGATGATGCACTTAATGTTGGAGATTATTTCATGATACAGATTAGACCTGAACGGTGTCCTTTGGAAACCGATCATAAATTGCAAGTAAGTAATGCTAGACCATTCAAAGTGTTGCAAATGATTAAATCAAATAATTATGTCATTAAATTGCCATTAAACTTTGATATTAGCTCTACTTTGAACATGAAAGACCTCAGTATTTATAAAATACAGCCTACCCCTGATGCTCCTTTTGATACCCCTACCTCATTATCCATATTTTTGGCACAAAAGGAACATATTAATGCTACTTTGAATGCACAAGTTGTTTTTACCAGGGATGGTGAACTTCAGCAAATCCCAGTATATGGACTCGACAACCAGATTCAGACTATACTTGGATTATCAGAAGAACATCACAACAGCTTGATCCTTGTCATTGAGAGCATTATCGGAGCTGTCTTGACCTATACTCGACGGGGTCGAGTTCTTCCAACCCCGGGAGAATTGATGGGGACACCGAACCGGAAACATTATTTATGCACGCGTACGATCATAGACGATGGAGGATAGTCCAAACCATTGAGAAATTGGGCTTTAACTTATGTTTTTGGGTTTAATTTATATGGACTTTCATTTGAGTTTTATTAATTTGGCTTTATTTGTTGGGCTTGATTTAATTAATGTTGGATATTTTATTTAATGGGCCATAAGCCCAATTGCTTATTCAAGTTAGGGTTTTAGTATAAATACCCTACTTCTCTAAATGTTAAGGGACTTTTGAATGAATGAAAAAATGCAGATTTGCACATCTCCAACCCCTCTCCTCCTCTTCTTTAGCTTCTTTCTTCTTTAAAGCTTCTTTCTTTTTCTTGCTTTAATTCTTTTACTTATTGTTCCGCGTCATACTTTATATAAATCATTTTTTATTGTTCCATTAAACTATCTATAATTTCATTACATACAAAATTCATCCGATAAGAACTACAGTTTTCATGATTTTTTGAGCGTGTAATAAAATTAGGTAAAATATTATCAGAAATAAAATTGAGATTACAGTGCAAGTAAATTTAATTTACTCTACGCGGGTTTTTGAGAAAAAAAATATTGTTCACATGACCAATACGAGTGAATTTAATTCACTCTAAACTAGTTTTTTAAAAAAATTTATTGTTTACGTGAACATGAACAATATAAATAAAAAAAAGCAGTGAATTTTTTTAAAAAACAAATATTATTCACTTCAAAAAAAAAATCAACAATGCAGGAGAAGAAAAGCAGCCGACTCTCCACAAAAAGCACCTCCAGCGTGCTTTGTCTTGCCCTCTGTTATAAACACATATTTCAATGGTATTTTTCATTATTAAATATATTGCGCAGACACAATCTTCTAAACAAACGAAGTCATATATATTTTTGCAAGATATATATGAAAAACTTGACTATGTTCGAGGCTACCATTGAGCCTAAAGATTTCAAGAAATTTCACTTGGTTTCATAACCGATAAATACCTGCCATGTCATGGTCATGATTTTTTCTATTTACAAACGACAATTTGTTTTGTGCTGTCTATTAACCACAAATTATTTTTGTGCAAGTGGTTGATTTATTGGTTGATGAAAAGTTGTTGCAAGTGGTTGATTCTTTGATATTTTTAAAAAATCAAAGTGAAGGAAGCAAATTTAGACCATTTATTTTAGTTTTAGAACTCGTTATTTGAGTCGGATGCTTTTAAAAAATAATAATAAATATGCAACATTTTCAAATACATTTTTTTCAACAAAAATACTAGCTATAAATTAAAAAGAGAGAGAGAGAGAGAGAGAGAGCTAAAGCATGTATTTAACTAAATAAATGAAGAATCATTTGTGCCAATAAATACAAAAAAAAAAGTGTTAATGCATTTATTCAACTCATATAGGTGCTGTGCAAGTAATTTTCTTTAATGCAAAAGAATTAATATGTAAGTATTATTAACATGTTTTTTAATAGCAAGTAAAAAAATAATGGTGAATTAAAAAGTCCATACTTATAATATAATATAATAAATATTATATGCGTCAATAAAGACATGTAAGATCTTAAGATTATTTTTAACATTGTAGAAAAATAAGACAATGTTGCCATTGCTACATTGACGCACCATTTCCTTAGTCTTTATATAATATTTTTTCAAAAAAATATAAAGAAAAAAAAAAAGAAAAATTACAAAAAATGAAGATAAGAATAAAAAGAAGGGTATAAATAGGCCAAGTGTAGGGTGATAAATATTTTAAGTCTAAAAAGTTTAAAATAATATTTTTTTTTCCAAAAAAAAGTGTAAAGAAAAAAAATAATAAAAATATTACAAAAACTGAAGATATGAAAAATTAAATTGTGATAAATAAGCTAAGTGTAAAATGATGAAAATATCAAGTATACAGAGAAAACAAATATAAAAAAAAACTAAAAGTTGCAGTTTTGCCGTCAGCATAGTAAAACAATTGGAGAAAATTTCAATTGTGCCATTTCTCAAACCAATTGTTTTATCCTTTTTTTTTTTTTTGTCTTATCTAGTCCCCACCACTAAATAAGCTGACTTTGTTTTATTATATGGAATTAACAAGAGGCAACGACAACAAACATATCTATATACCATTCTTTATCCAAAAGCAAAAAAGATGAAGTTTAATTTCTAGCTAATTAAACATGAAAGGATGGAATAAGATTAAAAAAAAAAAAAGAGATAAAACAATTGGTGTGAGCCAACCCTATTGGTGTGAGCCAACCCGAATGAGCATGGTAGATAAAAAATTTGAATATTAAAAAGTGAGCTAGTCCATATTAGTCTGACAAATCCACATCGTAGGACATGATGTTAGGATAATTTAATAATTTATTTTTTTTGAAGAAAACCACGAAGTTATTTTTTAAAATGTCAAATTATGATATCATACAATAAAATAAGACAAAAAAAAAGATATCATCCTTAGTTAAGTTTTTAAAACTATAACTTGGATCATCAAATCAGAAGCATTACACATGAAAAAATCATGAACCCCAATCTCTAGAAAATGAAACATTAAAGGATAAAATAAAAAATTACATAAAAATCCAAAATAAAAAAAAAATAGCAATTAAAAGAATGAGGGTTAAAATCAAAATAAAAAATAAATTAAAGAGAAACAACAAATTTTTACTTTGAGAGTTAAATTGAAAAGAAGAAAAACATTAACAAAAAGAAAAAAATTAAAAAAAAATTAAAATTAAAAAAAATAAGGCATGACACTACTAGGCCTAGTAAGTGAGACTAAGCGCCTGAACTAATAAGAAAAGGCCCATGCGTGGGCTTACATGATCAGACCCACACAAGCAGGCCTTTAATTAATTTATTTTTTAAAATAATTAGTTATATGACATGTCATCCACCTCAATTGTTTGAAAGAAAAAAAGCAACGCATTTTCTGAAGCTCCTCCTAATTCGACAATTAGTTGGCCGGAAAAACAACGCTACTTTTTTTTGCCCCTCAAAACTCATTCTTAACCCATATTTGACTTAAAACACCTGGGAAACATCCTCAGAACCTTGTTAAATCAATCTATAGCCCTTAAGACACCAAAATCAGCCTCAAACCTGGAACCAACCTGAAACCAAAAATCTTCTCAAGCCCAAATATGTTTTCAAAGTAAAACAAAATTGAATTTTTTACACTAAAGTAGACCATTTTGGTGGTAAAAATCATCACCAACAATAACTTTCTCTCTCTACACTCGAATCTGGTGACCCCCCTCTCTCCTCTACCAAAAAGGATTGAAAAAGGAGGAAAATAAAGTTTTGTACCAGAATTGAATTTTTGACAATTAGAGAAACTGATTATCTAATAGATAAAAAGGATGGGGAAGGGGCTACAATGAACTTTGCAAACCAATTTAAAGACACCATCTATTTTACCTATTTTTTTCACTTCAGTCCCTTATCTTTCATTTCAATCATCCCTAATAAAACATACGTACTTGAGTTCTAATTTGGGTTGAAAATGGCTCAATCGTGCAAAATAAAAGTTTGAGAATCAAATTAAAAATTTTCAAAAAATAATTATTGAAATCCATAGTGATATATGAGAGGATGAATAATAAAGAAATGCTACAATAAAATCTCTCTCTTTTAGTTTATACTATAATTTATTGCTAAAAGAAACTAAACATGATCTTTAAAGTTGCCTATTTGGTATGAATTATTGGTCTTTGAAATGATGGTGGAAGCCACATAAAGAAAAAAAACATATACACTTTTCTTTTAGTCAAATAATAGAGGCATTTTGATAGCCTAAATAAATATTTTTCAAGTGGCCATAAATCATTAGGTCAAATTACAAGACTTTTCATAGGTAAGACCAAATTTGGCACTTCAATAAAGAATATGTACTAAATAAACATAAAGATAAGTCAAAGATTAAATAAATTATGCAATAATTAAATGACATCCAATAACAAAAATGGACTTGTGCACAACTCTTAGCTAGGTCAATTTTCTTAAAAGAAAAATAACTATTCTAGTAATAAATATATTCTTGATTGATCTAGTTTATTTTTCAAGATTTATTAATCATTAAGTTAATAGTTACTTAAAAACAAGAATCACTCGTGTTTTAATTTCTTACTTTACCCTGTGACACAAATTTTAATTCAAGTTTTTTTTTCAAGATCTATGCTTTTATCTTTCTTTACAACTTCATGCTTTATTTTTATTTAGTAGGGTTTGACAATCCATGTGTGTGTGTTGTGTGTGTTTATGATTTGTACACACGCACAAAAGGAAGTTTAGTCACTTTAGGTTTTCTATTTTAGGTTTTGTAAGATCCAAGCTAAATAGATCCAAGCTTAGTGCTTTAGACTTGATGCACAATTGAGTGCATATGCACATAGGCTACCCAAACCGAATTTTTTCTTCATGTTTTCTTATTCTTTTTATCTTTTCCTTTTTTTTTTTTTTTTTTTTTCTTTTTCTTTATTTTTCTTGGGGCAAAAATTGAATGATGATGGATGTCTTCTTTACAATGCTTATGTGATAAAGATGTAGGGAGACAAGTACACCTATATTTTAGCTTAATAAGCTTATAAATAATATTTTAAAAGATGGTTATCTTGATATAGTGACCATATGTTCTTACTTGGAAAGAATAATCATTTGACATGATGATCACATATTGATTTTCTTAGCTTGATAATCACGTGTGGTGTTTCGTTTGACATTTTATTGTTGTCATAAAATTTAGGTATCATATTATAATAGAGCTTGATCATGTATATATGTTGTAGTAAGGTTTATACCATACAATATTTTATGGAACAGGACTTGTATCATCTTGAATGAATAAGGATTGATCATGTGATCCTGATATGATAAGACTTGGCCATATGAACCTGATAGAACAAGGTTTTGTTATGTGAACCTACTTATGTAAAGCTTATACCATGTGAAAATGATGAGACAAAACTTAGTCATATGAATTTGATAAGATAAGGCTTAGCCATATAATCCTAGTAAATAAGGCTTATATGACTAAGGTTTGGTCATGTGAACCCAATGAACATGACTTATTTATGTGAACCTCACGTGATAAGGCCCATACCATACTAATTAAATAGGTTTTGGTTATGTCAAAGGGTGATTACTTAGGATACTAAAAGAAAGGCTTATTCATCTTGATAGGGTGTACTAAAAGAAAAACAATAATCTCAATAGGGTGATCACATGAAAATTAAAGGAAAGTCTGGTCTACTTAACATGATGACCATCGAGAGAACTAAAAGGAAAATCGATCATCATAACAAGGTGACCACTAATAAAAAAAAAAGTATAATGAAAATAGAATTAGCCTACTTATGGTTGGACTAACCCAAAACGATCTTGACAAGGAATGAGTATATTAAAGGATGGGCAAGCTCTATATAAATTGAAAATAAGGCTTATTTTTTGGGGGTTCAAACTTGTGGTGATTTTTTTAAATAAAGTCCATTTATTGGCGATCATTCTAATAATGATTTTAGAAATAAAGCTAATTGATGGATGATCATGTCCGTGGTGATTTAAAAGTTTGTTTTATTAACATGTGGCCTTATATATGCCGATTTAAAAAATGTATCTTATTAAAGGATGACCATGCCTATATTGATTTTTACTATGAGGCCCACTGACAGGTGATCAAGTCTATAATAGTTTTGAATATAAGGCTTATTAAAGGGTGATTATACCAATTATAATTTTAGAAATAAGTCTTATTAATGGGTGGTTGAGCCCATAGTGATTTTAAGATTGGATTTTTATAGATTTTAATAGCTCTTGATGAATCTTTATGAAATGTTAAAAGATATGCTCGTGTTAATGGTTGAATATTATTTTCTCTCGAGAACATACATGTCTGTAATAGTGATAAACTTTTGAATTTATAAGGCTAGTACCTCTTATTCCTTTAAGAGAAATATAGATCACATTTCTTTAAAATTTAACCCCTCTTTTTTTTTTATCTTTAGTTGGGTTTGTTGTTTGAATTGTTGATCATCTTTGGAATCGATCCTAGTTTACTTAATCACTCTTTAATGAGTTGCCATGGAATTCTTTTCTTTATACATGTTTATTCCATAGCCATAAAAATATGATTTATGCTCTTTATTTTATTATTTTTCCTCCATCATGGATCACAATTTACTTTTCTGAAGACCATGTCCATTAAACTATCATCACGCCTTTTTATCAACTACTGATTCTGTATTTAATTAGTCATGTGACTCAATATGTGTTGAAATCAATTTAAATTATCACTTGTGTTTAGGATGTGTCATGTTATTTGTTTTCAGACTCTGTGTTGTTATTTCCTCTTTTGTTTTACTAATATGCAATAAATCATACATCTATTATCTTTGTGTTGTCTATATACCCCCTAGATGAGCTATTATGAAAACGACCAGAAATTCTTAAGATTTAGTCTTGTTAAACTTTTTTAACGTAATTGACCATAATAAATCATTTAATCGTTAATCTTGTCTTGATTTTTGGTTTAGTTCATGTGATTAGTCTTTTAACTAATACTTTGCAAATTTAGATAAAATAATTTGAGAAACGGAAAGTGGGATAATTTAACTAAGGTGAACAACTTTCAAATTCCTCAAATAGTTCTACAAAAACGTAGCATATCAATTAATGATAATGGACTACCAATCAGGTTTTAGGTTACATGAGTATCATATAAAGCAGTTTAGTAAATCCTAGAACAAACTAAACCTCTTTTTTGTTGGAACTCAAGTATACTTTAAATAGAACTGTAACTTCTGATTATTTCTCTTTTGGTCAATCACTTTTTTTTTTTTATCAATTATGACTTCTGGTTGACTATTCAACTACTCTTAATTGATCAAAAACTCTTCCAACTCAATCAATTCCTTGGATTCATGGTCAATTTTAGCTTTTCCCCTTTATTTTTATTATGAAACGTTATTGTTTTTCTATGTTTAATGCATGCATATTTATTTTAGAATTAAGAAATTATACACACACACACGTGTGTGTATGTGTGATTGATTTTACACAAAATATAAAATAGAATACATAATAAAAATGAATCAATATAATGTGATGGGGTTTTGGATAATCACAATTATATTTCCATCTATTTTTTAAAATAAAATGAAAAATGAAAATGGTGACTAATCCAAGAAATCTCAACTTTGGTAGTGAATGGCTAGTAATAATGTTCGCCGGATGCTATGGAGCCATTTTCGAAACTTGTTTTTTTTTTATCATAATTAAAATAAATATTAAAAAAAATTCTAATGATTTGAAAAAAAAATATTTCTCATGTTAAATTTTCTTATTCTCATTTATGAATATTTTTTTAGCTTGATAGAACCATGATTTTTTTTTTTATTAATAGTATGATTATTTGAATAAAAACTTGAAGTAATTAAAATAAATATTTATAAAAACTCAAATAATTTAAATTTTGTTAGAAAAAAAAGAGTTTATTTAACCATAACTCCCCTTTCATTTTTATTTTTTTTTTAAAGTTTGGCAGAAACATGTTTATTATTATTATTATTATTAGAAGCATGGTCTTTCAAATAAAAACTTATCATGGTATATAAAGAAATTTGTATCAAGAAACAAAAAAAATAATGTTTTGATTATTGTTATATGATTGTATGAAAAATAAAGGAATAAGTAGTTCTAGAAAATAGTATAAAAATAGACGATAAAAAAACTAGAAATATATATTTTATTCTAATTGAATATTCATGTGTAATTATTTAGAAAGGTTGTTAGTTTTATGTATAATCATAATAAAAAAAATATTACAACTCAAATTTTATTTAAAATCATAAAATGATAGAATAATTTTTTAAATATATATTAATAGCATTTTATTTCAAGATATTAAAAAAATAAAAACAATAGAAGAGGAAGGACTAAAGAATCAAGCATTGGTGCGTGTAGGCCTAAAAGTCCAAACTCATGCACTTAGGCTTTGAAGCCTAAGTTATAATTTCTTTTTAAAATGTGGCGTGGTCCACATGTAATAATTTTCAATCATTGTAAGTGGTCAAAACACCAAGGTTAGAATATTTAGATCATAAAAACCAAAATTTCTTAACCCAAGAAAACATGAAAGAAACACCTTATGGACACTTAAAACTTTATTTCTAACTATAAAACATAATTTAATCAGCACAAAAACTTAGAATTAAATCAAATCAAAAGTATATTTCGAGCTCTAATCTTTTTTTTCAACATAATTGAAGGTATGAACCATCTCCATTAAGTTCGTCTATTAAAGATAAATTCATAGACACCACAATCAGAGTTATTAGTGGCTATAATTTGGCCACTTGGAGCTTTCTCTCTCCTCTATATGTTTAAGTGACTTTCTCTCTTCTTTATCAATAGTTAGGGATTAAAATGTAAAATAAATATTTATAACATAAAAGTAAAAAAAAACTACAAGGACCAACGTGTAGAATGTCATGCTATTTGAACATTAAAAATGAAAAACAGGTTTTTATGTTAACATCGGTCCATGTTCTTTTAATTTTTTTATAACTTAACCCCATAATTGTATTTGGTAATATCAATTTCTAATGTAATGTATTAACAATCTTTGCCCTATCGTATATGCAATAGCATGTAATGTGAAACAAAACTCAACACATAAACCATAAAAGCATAACTCAAAAGGACTAAAATAGAAAAAAAAAATAAAGTGCAATGACTGGAGTGAAAATAATAAAAATCTTCAATTAGATATGAACAGTAAGGTGAACAACTTAATATAAGAACATTATTTTCAAACAATATTGTGAAACTATCTTCAATAGTTAACAATCCATATTTTTCTATTATATGCTGGATAATTGACTTTAGCCATATACATTCTCGACTTGCTTTATAGATTGTAATAATTTCTTAATGATTTGATGTAGTCATTAATGTTTATTTGACGAATCTCCAAAAAATTACAGTACCTCTATAGGTAAATAAATAACTTGTTTGTGATCTTTCTTTGTGTGGATTAGAAAGATAACCTGTATCTGCATGTCCAATTAATTATGAATTTGGTTCATTATAAAATAACCCCATTTTATTTTTTCTATAGAGATAACAAGATATATATTGTAACAACAAGATTTAAATCATCAACATATATTGTAAGTCTGTAACAATAACAAATATGGATGTGGTTTTCTTAATAAAAACGAATGAGCAAATCTCATTATTCTCAAACCCTTTTTTAAGAGGTAATCATTAAAACAATTATATCATATTCGACCAGATTACTTCAACTCATATAAAGATTTTTTTAGACTAATAGAATAAACACGTTTTGGTTTATCAAAAAAGGCTTCAAGAATTTTGAATGCTTTAGGGATTTTCATATGGATATCCTTATCTAATGATCCTTACAAATATTTTGTAACTACATCCATTAAATGCATATGTAAAGTTTCTAAGACTAGTAAACCAATAAAAAATCTAAAAGTGATTGCATCCATAATTGAAGAATAAGTTTTCTCATAATCAATGTTAGGTCTTTGTGAGAGCCTTGTGTAACAAGTTGTTCTTTGTATCAAACAATTTTAATATTCTCATTTCATTTTCTAATGAAAATTCACTTATATCCAACAAATATAACATCTTTAGGTGTATGAACTACGAGGCCAAATACTTCATGTTTTGCAAGTGAGTTTAACTTTATTTGGACTGCTTCTTTCCATATTGGTCACTTATTTCTATGTTGACATTCTTCGATAGTTTGTTGTTCAATTTCATAATCACTTTTATTGGTGTCAAAAGCATCCTTAAATGCAAATATGTTATTTATGATAATTTTATTTTGATCTAAAATCTCTCTTACATAAACATAGTTTATGAAGGATCTTATTATTTCTAGGTACTTGAATCTTTTTAGGAAATATCTCTTCAAGAGGTCTCTCTTTAAGAGGATCAATATTAAGATATGATCTCAATACAATACTTATTGTTTATTTTATGGATGAGGAATCTTCGGGAGTGCAATCATCTATTTGTTGTAATTTTTGTTTTCTATAATTTTTGTCCTTAACACCAACAAGTCTTTCGCACTTCAAGTGTGGTTTAGATTTATTTGCTACTATATTGCCTTTTTTTTCTTAAGAGATTTCAATTCTAGATGGAACATTTACCGCTAGATTATGAGATTTAACCACCTTTTCATTATTGGTAAAAACTTCCGTAATTGATTTGCAGTATTTTGTAAATGAATGCACTTTTGAACTTTAAGTTCACATTAATCTGTCATGGGATCAAAATGAGATAACTTTAAGTTATTCTGAGTAATTTTTTATTGTACTTTAGACACTAACTTTTCTTTTTGTAATAATTGGAAAATATTCTCATCAAAATGGTAGTCTTCAAAACATGCCTTAAAAACATCATCAGTCAAAGGTTCAAAGAGTCTACTAATAGATAAAGAATTAAAACTAACATAAATTTTAACTCTACATTATGAACCTATTTTAGTCCTTTGTAAGGGTGTTATAGGCATATATATTACACAACCAAAAGTTCATAGATGAAATATAATTATGGTATATCAAAAACAAGTTGTAAAAGAGGATATTTATAGTAATCACTTGATATAATTCTAACCAACGATGCAGCATGTAATATGGCATGTCCCCAAACAAATGTAGGGAATTTTGATTTCATAAGTAATAGTCTAGAAATTAATTGAAGACGCTTTATAAATGATTATGCTAAACCATTTTGAGTATGTACATGAGAAACAAGATGTTCAACATCAATTCCAATAAAAGTGCAAAAAATATCAAATACTTGAGAAGTAAGCTCACCATCATTTTCCACTTGAATTTTCTTGATTGGATAATCAGAAAATTATTGTAGTCTGATCATATGTGTTATTAATCTAGCAAACACAACATTTTAACTAGAAAATAAACAAATATATGACCATTTACTTGATGTGTCAATCAATACCATAAAATATCTAAAAGGTCCGCATGTTGGATGAATAAATTCACATATATGTCATTGAATTCTTTTGAGAAAAGATGGTGATTCTATAACAACCTTTTATGGATATGGTTTGGTAATTAATTTATCTTAAGAACATACAACAAATGGATTTTTACTTGGTAAAAGAATCTTCAGGTTCTTTAAAGGATGCCCATGTAAATTTTTAATAATTTTTCGCGTCATTATTGATCTCAGATGTCCAAGTTGATCATGCCAAAGCATAAATATTTTTAGGTCAAAGCACTTCTAATGTATTTGTTTTGATAAATTTCATGATCGTATAATAAATTCCAGAAAAGAAAGCTAGTTATTTTTCAAGTACAAGCTTCTTGCCTGGAATAATGCATGAAATAATCTATCACAACATTTGTTTCAATAGGATTCATTTGTTATTTCAATATGATAACCATTAGCACATGTATCTTTAAAACTGAGTAAATTCCTTCTAGACTCATGTGAATATAATGCATATTTGATGTCTAGTTTTGTGTTATGTAGTAACAAAATATTAACTATTTTGAAGTCTTTAATCATGTCTATTAGACCTAATCTTGTAGTGACATTAGCTTTGGTTAATGTTAATTATTCAAAGTATTTCTTTTTCTTGAGAATTGTGTTCGTTGTTGCACTCTCTGTTAGATATAAATCTTCATCATGAAAAGTCATGTCTCTATTCAAAATATAATTAAAGTTTATTATTTGGTCTTTTGTGATATTGTCACCACACAATTTCAGTTATGAGATAATTTTAAAAAAAGCATAATTATACTCACTAACCAATTTAAAATCTTGCAACCCCATGTGTAACCAATTATGACGAGTTGATGAAGTATGGTAAAATTTTGATGGTCATATCTTTTCTTTAGATTTTTTTCACAAAACAAGATGATATTTTATTGTGAGATATTCATGTCATGACAAAAAAAAAAACATATTTATTTATAAGAGTTATTTTTATTCGGTGCAATTTTATTTTTTTTTACTGAAAACTCGGCAAAGTTTCCCTTGTAACAGGACCATACCAAGTTATCTACGTCTTCATTCCTGACACAATTCATATCATAATTATGGTCCAATCATCTTGAACCTCATTCCCAAACAATACATCACAAAAATAATAGACATGTATTGTCCGATAATAAAGATGCAATCAATAAAAACAAAATACATAAATAATTTTAAGGTTTACATAACTTGCAAAATTAATTGATTCTAAGAAAAAGAATAAAAACTTAGATTATGAATTTAATGCTCCCACTATTTTATTCGGGACAATTTTTTAGTTAAATACAAAATTTAGGGTAAAATCTTCTTCTTCTTCTTCTTTTGTTTTTATCATTCTAACATTTCTAATCTTATAATAAAATGCAAATACTTAATATAACACAGAAATATTTTTAAATAGGGCATTCACATTAATTACATATAACAATTTTATTCTACAAATAAAAAGGTTCATTCAGCCTCTTTTACATTATTCATTAATCCCAAAATACATGTTGATCATTATATATACACAAAACATGTCATATATTCAAACATGATCTATTCTACTACTACAAGGATCCTGAAAATAAAATTAACATTTTATCAACATAATAATCAATAAATGCAATGTATCATTTCACTACACCCATAAAAAAAAAAAATTTTTGTATATACTTTATTATGAATCATTAATATCTTACACCTTCATATTCATTCAATTCATTCCAATCTTAGCCATTTCACGGGAGTGCTACTCCCTTATTAGGGACACAAATTCATTCACCTAAATACTAGGTACTGGTTCATCCGCTCAATTACCAAGCATTAGTCACCCACCCAAATACTGGGCATTAGTTCATATGTCTAAATGTGTTCATTTGCCCAATTGCTGGGCATTAGGCCCAATTACCGCGCACTAATTCATTCGTCCAATTACCGGATATTAGTTTACCTGTCCAATTACCGAGCATTAGTTCATCCGTCTAAATGTGTTCATCCACCCAATTATTAGGCATTAGGCCCAATTACTAGGCACTAATTTATCAGTCCAATTACCGGACATTAGTTTACTTGCCCAATTATTGGGCATTAGTTCACTCGCCCATTTACCGAGCACTAGTTCAGACATTTACATCAAAATATAAATTACAAAATTTCTATTAAAATTAACACATGTTTTTTCAATTAATCTCTCTATAAAAACTCAAGATGTCGGACACCTACCTATTGGTGATGCTCGACTGGTAACTCCTTGTTGCTGTTTGGAGTCTCCAACCTCTCTTGTTTCATTTAAAAGATTACAAGATTTCAACACTTCATCATCCAATAATTTACTTAAAACTTCTCCACATAGTAAAATTTTTTATCAATACTATTTATATACCCGGAATTATTATCATTAGTTTTTTTTACATGTTCTTTAATAATTCCACAAATAATTCTTACAATGTTACATCCACCTAAAATTTTAATTCATCTCAATTATAAGGGAATCTTATATTATTTTAAAAAATTCCCAATAACTATAAGGAATTTAATTCCTTTACACCTAATTCAACACAACATTTCATTATTATTATTTTTTTTCATGGCCAAAATCACCTTTCTAAGAGGAGGATAAATTCCTTTCTACTCTAAATTTTAATATGTCATCCAAATTCATTCATCCATTTAAGATATGAAAAATTTCAAGTTACATCAATTCAACCCACCCCTCAAAATTCTTTACCCTTGCCGAAATTCAAGTAAAAATGGTGACATGATAATTCTCCAACTTTTCACTTTATTAACTTTAACCCATTTATTTTATTTTATTTTATTTTTTTTTCATGCCAATATACAATACTATAGCACAACTTCACAAAATACATCCACAATTTCTATTTATCTAAAATTTCCATAATCACATATAGTAATAACTAAGCATTAATGTATAAAATTTCACTAATCAACATAATAAGATCATATTTACTCATAACATAATAAGGGATCAAAAGCAAATCCAAGGTGGAAACCACTCTTTATCTCCCCTCCATCTTCTTTTCTCTTCTTCTTTTTCATCCTTTTTGTTTTTTACACATTAACCTAATTAATGACAAGCTCAAGCATTTATTCCCTCAACCAACATATAATTAACATAAATTCATGCATTCAAACCACCCTAACATCAAGAACCCACCTTCACATAGTACCAATTCTACTCAATCCAAGAACAAACATGAAAAACAACATAATGAATCATTATGGAGAGTTTTCTTACCCTTAAGGAATGAAGAATCAAAAGCCAAAACAAGTAGAATCAAGTTCTCCTTAACACTTCTCTTTAAACTCAATTTTTTTCCTTCTTTAAAAGCACACTTAAAATCTTTAAACTCCTTCTAGGCTCTTTAATGTATCAAACCCTCTCTTTAATTACTTAACACTCTTTCTAACTTACACTTTGTTTTTTATTTTGCAAGCAATTTCCATGAAAGATGACAAAAGCCCTCTTTTCACATTTCCTTCTCTTGACCGACTGCACACTCCATCTTTTCTCTCTCTCTTTTTTTCGTTGTTGGCAGCTTATAAAAAGGGTTGTTTTGGGTAAATTTTTAATTTGGTCCCTAAAAAAATTTTTAGACACTCATTTGTGCCATTTGTTCTTTTATCTGGAAAAAAAATCTTATCATACTCCAAAAATTATGAAACTTTAACCTAAGTTAAAATAATATTTTATAAGACTCAACACAAAATTTCAATTTAATTTGATGATTAAATTGAAAGTTATGGGCTACAATGTAAAATTATTCGGTTTGTGATTTTTCATCAAAAATTTAAATTTTCATATTTCATACTTTACAAATCATATCAATTAATTTACTCAATTCTAGAGACCATTATTTTTTAATCTCAAACACACACACACACAAAATTGGGGTTTACAATTCAATTTTTAATTCTTCATGGAAATGGTGGCAAATAAAAATCATTATTTTTGCTCGAACTTGCAAGGATATACTAATTTCTTCTTTAAGGGTGTCTCCAAGATTTACAGCTTGTAGTTGAATCTCAGCATTAAGGATCCATGATAAATAATTATTCTCAAAGATATCAAGAGTGGCAAATTCAAGTTTCATTAGATTTGATGTTATCTATCTATATATATATATATATATATATATATATATATATATATATATAAAAGAAAATAACTTATTAAATAAAATCATGAATATAAAAAAAAATATATTCTTTTAAGACTGCTATTTATTTAGTTCTTTAAAAATACTAGTTCTTCAAGAACTATATTTAATTTATTTAGTTCTTTAGGAACTTACAATACTAGTTCTTAAAAAACTTCAAATCTTGATGAATAATAAAAAAAGAAAAATTTATCAAAATAAGTCACAAAACCAAATATATTCCATAAAATATGAACACTAATGAAAAGAAAAAAATATTGAAATTATATAAACCGTGTAACATAGACTTTTATATATATCAAGATTTCAATATAAATTAATTAGAGTGATCATGCTGATAATGTGTTAAAAAAAAAAAAACAAGTAAGAATATATATATCTAGAAAAAAAAATTTTTAGAAAAAATTAATAAATTTTTCAATACTAAGAATACAAAAAAAATAATAAAAATATTAAAATACATCAGAAAATTCATATGTACTGAAAACCCTAAATTATAACTGATATTCATATATAATTACAGATTTTATTACATAATAATAATAATAATAATAATAATAAGTGGGACCGACAAAAGAAAATGACCTGAAACGCCGTGAAGAAACAGGCCAGCCATACAGCTCCCCTCGCCTCTCCTACACAAGAACTTCACGCTTCAGGGAAATAAAAAATAAAATAAAAAAAAATTCCCCAAAACAAAACCTGCCCCTCTCTCTCTCTCACTCTCTCTCTCTCTCTGTATTCTCTCGTCAACGTGTCCATCATCAAAAGCCCTAATATCTGAATTCGATCTTCCTCGATTCGATTTTCACAGGTCTGTTTCTATCATTATCTCTTATTGAATTGAGTTTGTTGTCGATCGATCGGTCTTGATTCTTGGAATTGGGGCTTGATTTGACATTCTAACGTTGAATTTTGTGTTTGCAATATAGTAGATCGCGAGGCAGACGGGCAGGCAGGGTTCTTAAACCTAACACAATCCACCATGTTTAACCGCTTATTCGGAAAACCTAAGCAGGACACCAATGCCCTTACTTCGTTAGACAAATTAAACGAGGTTATTTCCCTTTATTTATGTTCTTTTTTCCCCGTAGTTTGATAGATTTCATTTAAAAAAAAAAAATTAATTATTATTGTGTACATGTTTTTATTATTATTAGATTGTTATTGTTTATGATTGATTCAACCAGGTTTAATATTTATGTGTTGATTGGATTTTTTATTTGTACTGTAAAAATATTCCTTTTTTTTTTTTTTCAACTAAGCTGTCAATTATCTATATAGACACTTGAAATGCTCGAGAAAAAGGAGAAGGTTCTAGTTAAAAAGGCAGCGGCCGAAGTTGAAAAGGCTAAGGAATACACTAGAGGGAAGAACAAAAGGGGTATGATAATGCTACATCATAGTAACCATTTATGGTTGGTTTGATCGTTTCCTTTAATTATTATTTTTTTCCTTTGTGTTATCCATATGCAAGTCTACTTGGTGGGCTACCGAAAATTGGCAGATATATGCTGCTGTTTTATATCTTTGCATTTTTATTGCTAAATAGATACTTCATCTGCATTTTTTATCTGTCATTGTCCCCTCTGTGTTTTTGCACGGAACATCAAGAGACTTTCAGTTATCCAACTCTAGATTTCATATCTTCATTGATTTTCATGTTTCTGATATTCACTTTGGACATTGATATTTCTTTTAATTGTACTACTTAGATAATATTGTCTAGGAAAAAAAATCCTTTATTGAAATTCGTAACTCTACTTAGCAGTATTAGACTTTGACGTGCTTCTATGTTTTAGCATCGTGGATTGTTGAAGCTGTGACTATGGATGTGGAGTATCATCTTGATACTGTAATTAAGTGAAGAACCATTGTTAATGATTTCCCTGTACAGACATCGATTACATGAATATATATATATCTTAAAAACAAATCCTTGTGCAGCATTATTTACAGAATTTGGGTTCTTTTCAGTCAAATACTGATTGATGATGCTTTTTTCCAGCTGCAATTCAATGTTTGAAGAGGAAGAGGCTGTATGAGCAGCAAATAGAACAACTTGGAAACTTTCAATTACGTATTCATGATCAGGTCAGCTGGTGTTCTTACTATTGCTTTTGTTTTCAACTGTATCTTAATAAATCTGTTTAGGTTGAATGGTAGAGCCTTAAATTTTGTGCTCTGGATGTCAATTTTACAGATGATAATGCTAGAAGGTGCAAAAGCTACTACTGAAACTGTAGATGCATTAAGAACTGGTGCATCTGCTATGAAGGCAATGCAGAAAGCAACGTATGTACCAATTATATCAGTTAAACTTATTAGTGGAATCTTCACTCATGGTTTGCTTATTGTCTTTGGTTGCAATATTTTCACTTTCCTGGTTGCTGTGCCCAAATTGTAAATTTATAATGCTTGTTTCACCCTGAAAATATTTACGATTCTCGGTCTATTGTCCAATTTAAGTGTTTCTTTTTTAATGACTGTTAACAGGAAACACCATCTTTATTTGGCTTCAACTTGGTGTGCCATTCCATTTTATTTGCAGTTGTGATATCTGATTAATGAAGATGTACGGTACATGTGATTAATATATGTGAAAATGATGGATTATAGGAATATTGATGATGTGGACAAGACAATGGATGAGATCAATGAGCAGACAGAGAACATGAAACAGATTCAAGAAGCATTATCAACCCCCATTGGTTCTGCAGCTGATTTTGATGAGGTCAGTGTCTTACAAGGAAAATTTTAATTCTCTCAATTTTAAACCCTGTTATGAGAGCATATCTCTCCAAATTGCACACAAGTTTTCATCTGGCAGAGCATCTAAATAGTTGGACCTTTTCAGGATGAATTGGAGGCAGAACTTGAAGAACTGGAGGGAGCGGAATTGGAAGAACAGCTTCTTCAGCCAGCAACAACAGCTCCAGCAGCTCCAGTGCACGTCCCAGCTGGCAAGAAACCAGCTCCTCAAAAACGCACCGCAGAGGAAGAAGAACTTGCTGACTTGCAAGCTGAGATGGCACTCTGAGCAGGTTTACTTTTTGTTTGCTCGTAAAATGTGATTTGATCCTTCTTTTTAGACATTATACACTACCTGGTAGTTGATGGCTAAACCATAAAGAAAAAGTAGACTGCAATTGGATGCACTGAACAACACATGAATGCAGTTGAATATTGCTGCAGTGTGAGCAAGTACTTTTGTAGAGTTGATTTTCGTAGTTGGCTGTTGCAGGTACCATGTTCCAGAACAAAGAGATTATTTATAGAGTGTCCATGCTGTATTATGGAGTTTCTGCTGCTGCTACTCCCACACATCCAGTGTGCATCGAGGAGTGAATAGACAATGTATATAAAAGATTGCGTAAACTGAATCTAGTTCCCCTTAAAATTTGTATCCTGCCGTTTGAAGCTTTTTTATTGTGTTTGGGATCACTTTTACTCTTTAACATTTCTTTCTCAGCAAGGGGATTCTTTGACTAATTTTCTCTTATTATGTGTCACCAACTTGGTTACCTTTAATTATCGTTTAAAATATAGTGAATAAATGCATATTGTGTCCTTTTGGGTAGTGTTTGGTATGTTGGATAATACTGGTTGGACCGGATAGAACTGGACAAATAATTGTCTAGACCTGTGTTTGGTGTGTCTTGACATGTGTTTGGTGTGCTTTGGATTGAACTAAATAATTTATCTTATTTTTTTGTTTAGCACTAGACAAGACTTAGTTGACTTGAGGTTTGGACCGGTTCGATTTAAGAAATAATAGAGAAATAATAGAGGATGGATTGATCCGATTTAACCCAGTCAA
Organism: Populus alba; assembly: GCF_005239225.2. Taxonomy (NCBI): domain Eukaryota; kingdom Viridiplantae; phylum Streptophyta; class Magnoliopsida; order Malpighiales; family Salicaceae; genus Populus; species Populus alba. The sequence continues at coordinate 8,460,666 of NC_133301.1, read as the reverse complement.
AAACTAAAGTCAATCCGTGACTCGATCAATCTAAAGATAATACAGAGGTATAAATTTTGACAAGGCTTCTTTGATGTTTTTTTTTTTTTTTAAATTGGATCGACCTGAGTTGATTATCTTGATGCAAGACTTGGGTCTTGTTTCAAGTCGATTTCTTAGTTAAATTTTAAAATTATAATAATAATTATTTATATTTTTACGTTAATTTGGGTTAATGGTCAAACTCAATCCATTACTAGAGTCGTGCCTTGAGTTAAGTAAAGTTTTAAAAGTATAGTAACTATATTTTTATGTTGACTCAAGTCAATGGTCAACTTGGCTTTCGACCCGGGTCAACTCAAATCGAGTTTTAAAATTATAATAATAACTATTTTTATTCTTATATTAACCAGTATCAATGGTCTACTTTAATTGTGATCCAAGCCTAGCCTCGAGTTAATTTCTAAGCCGAGTTTTAAAATTATAATAATTATTATTTTTATTGTTATGTTAACCTGAGTCAATAATCAACCTGACTTGTAACGCGATTCTAATTTTAGGCTAACTTTTTAATTGAATTTAAAAATTATAATGATTATTATTTTTATTTTTATATCAATAATCAACTCAATTATTTTTACTTGTATTATTGACAACTCAACCTATAACTTGATCTTGTCTCGAGTCATGTTTTAAAATTATAAAAATGTTTTCTATCCTTAATCTTTGTGCAGCAAATTAAACAAGTTTATTCTATTATTTTTCAGTGGAACAAAAATTTATCTACTACAACAGCTTTAGATATAACAAAAATTAACTTTTATACAATCTAAAAATACATCAACAACTCCATAAAATGGAATCCATTTGGCATTGTTGAAACTCAGAAAGTAATGGTACATGCTTGAACCTGTTCAGTGTGACCACGTTCGGTGAATATCAAATAAAATAAAAAAAATTTGAATACTATTTTAATGTTTTAATATGAAAAGTAAATTTTAAAAATAAAAAAATATTATTTTAATGTATTTCAAATAAAAAATATTTTAAAAAGATATAAACTACTGTAACCAACTACAGCAAAAGTTAATTTTTTCACCAGGAGCAACGAAAGCTTAATTATTGTTAAAGGATGTGACTGGATATTTCCAGTGGATGTGGCTGGAAATTATTTGTGAAGATCTTTGAATCCCTAGATTTTTAGAGACGTAAAAAATGGAGATGCAATCCCTGGAAGAAATTAGAAAAGAAAAACTCATCGCCAAATGTTGAACTCATGATCATGCGACTGGCAGTGCTGCATTTTTATTTTTTTTTTTTTTTTTCGTGTACCTGTTAAGGTTCATTAATAAACTCTATGCCAAAGGAAAAAGAAATTAACCACAGACAAACCACTTCAAGGGAAAATAACAAGTAGCTCGAGCTTGCCTGCCTCAGACACCAGCGATCCGCAGGCCGGGGTGGCAACTGATGTGGCTTGATCAATGAGAGACTGATATGATAGCTATAAAAGCATTTTACCGTTTCATAAACTCCAGTACATAAAGAAGGAGATGGCCTATTCTCCAATTCCTTGTCCAAAAAACATCTGCAACTGAAAATCTAGGAAGAATGCATTCCGAGTAATTTCACTCAAGGGTCGCCTTCCAGCATCTGATCAGTAACGGCGCCGATTGAAATAACTGGTAGAGGCTCCAAATAGTCAAATTCATCTGTTATTCCTGCCTGTACGTAGATTTGAAAGGAAAGATCTCAGTGACACAAAACCTATAAAAGTAGAGCCTGTGGACACATGCTTCTTCAAAGTACTAAAAGAAACACAAGCTCAAAAACATGGAGACCAAGCATGTTAAAAGGGATGACCAAATCTAAGAAAACATCAGATTTTAACAGGAAATTAACACATTGATTTTAGACAAACAAATCAAAGAGCTCTCTTTATGTACAATCTGGGACAACCAGAAATTAGACAAACAAATATACAAATGAAGGGAATTGCACCGTTTAAGTTCAAAACTATGAGTGCATGACTGTCATATGATAGTGTCACGCCTAGGAGGTGTTTGGACCTAGATAAAGGAGGAGCAAATACAGTTCTTCTCATTTGTGGTATTGGAGGCAGCATCAGTTTGTGGCTCAAATGTTACAACGGGGAACAATTGTTTAAACACCAATAAAAAATTATGAAACTTACCTCCTGATACATATTTTCAAGCTGCTCTTTGGCCTGAGGGAAATTGTTTGAACACCATTGTCGCAATGTGAAAACGTTATCTGTAAGGGTTTTTTTTTTTTTTTTTTTACCATGATAGATAAGATTCATTGGAGTTAAAATTTTCATGGAAACAGATCAAAGATAAATAATATGAAAAGGAAAATAAACAATGTGTATATGGCCAAACCTGTCCATCTATTTGCTGCCGCATGGGCAACTTCAATAGCTTCCTCTGCAATATTGAAATTAGGACCATCAATATGTCTTCAGGGATGATAAACTGATCAAGGAGTTAATTACTGTTGACTGAGCTATAAAAAGATGTTTTGGGACAGAATACAAGAGTTTGGGGATCAAACAAAGATAGAGATTTCTTTACTCATTGCTTGAACGGCAGCAGGATCATTGTCTGCATACTTCTCCATCTCCTCCTGATGAAATAGAAGTGTTGGAGAATTGGTGATCTGCTCATTTTCCTAAATGTATAATAAAGGGATAGGATAAACCTTCAGTTCGTTATACTTCATTTCAATGGTTTTCAGCTCAGCCAAAGCCTCTTCTCGTTCATCCTGGTAAAAAGGTTGAGAGACAGGCTAATTCAGCCCAACAGGAGTATCATCCAATCACAATGAGGAATGGAACTTAGTAAACTCACAGATTCCTCGCGCCCTTTCCTTAATGCTTCACACTGATCAACAAGTTCTGCATGCCGCTTCTTACTGCTTTGTAAATCAGAATTAAGTTTGCGGTGCACAGTCCTCAGCTATAAAAACAAAAATTTTCATGTTAATGAACCGATTATAAAACCAAGTTTGTGAAATTCAAGCAAAGAAGTAAAACACGTAAAAAACTTCACCTGATTTCCAGCACAGCTAGGAAGACTCCAAAAATATACCTGAAATTTCAAAATTACGAAAACCATTAAGTACCTAGACACTTCACGTTTTGAAGTGGGAATCAGGAGAAGCATACTCACAGAAGTCCCGATCTTGTCTTTGGAAGCAAGGTCATCATCCACTAAACTCTGGACAACATCTTTCACGGACTGGCTAATCACACCTTTCTTGGGGCCCGATTTCTCAAGTTCCTTTAGCTGGAGTTATGAGAATGCGTAAGCAAGTTTCCAAGTCAAAGAGGGCAAGGAGGAAATTAGCACCTTGAGCATGAGATTTCAAAGTGCATGCAATTAACATCATAACACTCACGAGGAAAAAGTCTTGTGAATCATAAAAGATCTGAAGAATCTTCTCGCGCTTCTCTTCCAAAGAAAGACCTCGCTTCTTGGACTACAGCATCACAGAGCGCATTACACCGAAGAAGAAGAAATCGATTAAGTTATGAATAAATTACATTCAGCTAGACATTTCATCGAGCAACTGAAGTTTGTCACCAAACCGCAGAAGTTGATGCGAAGCAAGAAAGAAAAACAATTAAACGAAGAACAAGAAAGGATTGGTGATTCAATCATTTTATTGACAAGATCTACCACAACTACATCAAACAAAACAAATCACAGTGAGATAAAATAATTATTTAATTACCATCGGAATTAGCCTTTTGCTTTGCTGCTGATAATCGATTATTCAGCTCTACTGATTGCTAAACCTTTCTCTCTCTCGAAACACTAAACACACCACACAGCGGATTGTGGAGGACCCACGATGCCAGATACCTACTAAGGAAGGCGTCTGTTTTGGCGGGAAATCCTGCTGCCTCAAATTACTGTATTGTCCAGCTCCACTTTTTGTTATTCCTATTTCACCAGTTGCTTTTTAAATATATTTTCATACTAAAATAAATATTAATAATATTTTTTTAATTTTAAACTACTCCTTTATCTTTTTTCTTTTAGTTTTTTCAACAACTTTCACTCTATGTCGCAACATTTAAGGCTAAAATATGATAAAAATAAAGTTTATAATCAAAATGTAAATTAAAAAATTACATGGACTAAATAAATTTAAATTGAAACTTCAAAGATCAATCAAACTAAAGTTTTCTATGCACTTTTAACGGTGGGCTTTGTGGGTTTATTTTGATTCTTTTTCCTTGAAAGTTTTTTATTTGTCAATTTTAATTGTTTCTCATATAATTATTCTTTTGATTTGAGTTCTTAATTTTCAAAGACATTGTATGTACAAATGAAAATTTTCAAAGACACTTTTAAATTTTTTTACTTCAACATATTTTATTTCGTAATCTATATTGAATCAAATGAAAATATTTCCTCAAAATTAGATCAATTAGTTAAATTATATAAAAAAAAAATTACTATGACATCACTAGTAAATGTAAAATAGTTTGTAACAACTTATAATGGTTAGAATATCATTTTTTTTTTTTAATCTAAAACAATATAAAGAAGTAGTTTCCTACAAATAGACAATTTAAACCATATTAAATAAAATATTAAATCACGTGGGTTTTTCATTGAGCTCATTTATGGTGAAAAGCGTTTAGAACTATAGTGAAATTATCCTTTTATCTTTCATCCTTTAATTTTTAAAGCCTTACTTGACAAGTAGGATAGTTTTTGTATAGAATCAATTTGTCATTTTTTATTTGTTTTGGGGTAGCATTTTTTTTTAATAACAGTACAATTATTGTATTTCCCTTAGAGAATAAATAATCAGAACCTTTGGTCCAAAGACTGTATAATAATTTTAATTTTATCATGAACAGTTGAATTATGCAGGTACCCTTACTATGTAAATTTGTTAGCCTGGTTTTCAGTGGTTTGATTGTCATTTCCTAAAGTTTTTTTTGTTATTGTTATTTAGCCCTAAGAGGGTTTTTTGTTTTTTTATATAATTTTATGAATAGTTAAATTACTTCATTGCCCTTGCCATTCAATTTTCTTTAGCCTTGACTTCAAGGGCTTGATTGTAATTTTATAAAGATTTTTTTTTTATTGTTGTTTAATCATAGAGATATTTTCAGTTCTGTGCACATAAAAAAAAGTTGTCAACATGTGGTAGCCGCTTCGTTGTCTTCTAGCGGCGCGTGCATCTAACAACAATGATTAACATCAAGCTTTCACCACATCATTCTATGGTCTTGACGGCATTTTCCTCCTTGGATGATATGTGTATAATAATGAGGTGTGGTGTGACATCAATTGCCTTTTTTTTTTTCCTTTTCAGATTATGTACTGGCCATGCAAAAAATTATACAAGCCCTTTAATTTTTTTTATCTTTTGATTCAATTTTTCTTCTTTTAATTACAGTTATTTTATTTACATTAATTATTTATAATTACATTTTATTTTTAATTTCATTTTTAGTAGGTGACACGTCAACCTAACTGCTAAAACCTAATCTCTGTAAAAAACCATAGCATGATAAAAACTTGTCGACATTTTTTTTTTTTTAAATAAACATTTATGCACACATATGCATGTAAAAAAAAACATAGTTTTATAAAAATAAAACTAATATTAATGCGAATCCAATAAAAACAAAATGCAGGATGAATAGTAACTTACTAATTTTTATTGGCTGATAAGATACCAGCCTTTCCATTTTCTTTTTGAGGAATCTTTACGATTGAAACCACTTTTCCTTCTTCCCTTTTATTGACAAGGTGAAAGAGTGTTCTTCGCTGGGATTTAATCATAGAGAGCTCATTCGCCTTCGTATTATCCCATAATAAATTGAGAGCCATTGTGTATCTTAAGAGGATAAACATTGAGATATTTGGATAGTACCAGGAGAGCTTCAAGCTCCGTTACATTGTAGGAGGAGAATAATTAAAACCAAAACCCATACGACTAAAAATTCAGTGGAGAATAATTAATATTAAAATGTAGTTTAACTAATTATAATTTAGATTTATTTTTTTAAAAAATTATAAATTTATATTTTTTTAAATTTCAGCATCACTAAAATTTATATAATCATTAACTTACTGTAAAATTAATCAAAATATATATATAAAAAATTTATTTGCCTCACCATAATAATTTCAGCCCCACGTCTCTATATGCGGGAAGACCCATCAATATACAGCTTCCACGTAGATTGGTCCATTGAGGTTTTGGGTGGAAATAAAAAAAGCCCTTAAAGATGGAATACAAGAAATAAGAGAAAAGAAAACAGTTAAAAAGGAGAAAAAGAAAAAGAAGAGTAAACAAAAAAACTATAAAGAGAGAAAGTAATGATGTCAAAAAATGTGAATTGAGAAAAAAATTATAAAAGGATGGTTGATTTGATTCAGACATATGAAGAGAAAATAGAAAGAGAAACATGATATGAAGAAAATAAGAGTTGGGTGTTATAGTGAACTAGCTTTGATACCCGCGCGATGCCGCAAGTCATTTTTTTTGTATATAAAAAATATTAAAAAAAATAAAAAATTTAAAATCTTGGGTTTTTTGTGCAAAGTTATACCTAAGAATCTTGGCTTTGGCTGTCACGTCTGACCTAAGAGTAATATTTATAATATTAATAATAAAATTAAACTCGCATGATCCAAGTTTAAGTGAGACTGACTATAACACCGGACCCAAGAATATTGGATGTGGGTCTGGCTATAAGGTCGTGTTATAAAAGTGTAATAATTTAATAGATCAATTAAAAAAAACAAAGAAAAAAAATCAACAAAAAAGAAAAAACTAATGAAGAAAAAGAAAAAAGAAATTGAATTAATTGGGTTAACTCTTTAAACTAGGTTATCCCGTAAAACCTAGGATTTGTGTCATGAAAGTTTGATAACTAAATAGAAAAAAAAAATAACGGGTTTTACCCAGAATTAACCGGGTTAACCCATCAAACCAAGTTAACATGTCAAGCCTAGGATACATGTCATGAAAGTCTGATAATCAAATAGAAAGAAAATTAACTTTAACAAACTAAACTAAATGAAAAAAATAACTCGTCAAATCAGGTTAACCCATCAAACCCGAGATTTATATCATGAAAATATGATAACTAAATAAAAAAAAAAATTTAACATTAACAAACTAAATCAAACAAAAACAATTCATTAAAAAAAATTAAAAAGAAAAAACAGTCATATAATATAATACAATATAATAATAATTATAATGAAAAAAACGTGGGAAAGCTAAAGCTAAAGCTAAATTTTCAACTAACTCAATATTAAAAAAAATAAATTTAACAAAGATAATTTAAAAAAATAAACATGTGGGGGAAACACTGCAGCCAAACAAAAATCATGTAAGGGAAACACTGTAGTAATCCATAGTATTTTTTTTTTTTTAAAAGCTACAAAGCTAAGTTCTCAACCAGCTTAATATATATAAAAAACCAAGATCCGTGTAATGAAAGTATGATAACTAAATTAATTTTTTTTTTCACATTAACAAACTAAATTAAAACAAAAAAAATCATTAAAGAAAAAAAACACAGAAAAAAGCAAATAAAAAAACCCATGGGCAAAACAAAAAAAAAAGTCAAGTGTTTCACTGTGTGCATAGTGATATATTATATGTAAAAAACAGAAGAAACAAAAGCGAGGAAAAAAAAAAACAAAGCTGCTACAATGAAAAACCCATGCTTTAAAAAAAACACATGTGAAAAAAAAAAGAAAAAAAAAGGAAAAACTACTACAAAAAAAAACCAAAACAAAAAAAAATGCCACAAAAGAAAAAACAAAAAAAAAAAGCTTTAGTACAGTGAAAAGTTACGCGTTTTTAGTATATTACTTAATTATATGAAAAAAAAAAAGAAACAAAAGCGAGGAAAAAAAAAAAACTTGCTACACTGAAAAACCCACGCATTAAAAAAAAAGTAAAAAAACAAAAAGAAAAAAAAGTTGTTGTAGTGAAAAAACATTTTAAAAAACAAAAGCAAAGCAAAAAAGAAAAAAGAAAAAGAAAAAATTGCCAAAAAAAAAAAAGCTTTAGCTACAGTAAAAAAGCTACGCGTTTTTAGTATATTACTTAATTATAATATAATAATATAATTATATAATAATTATTAGAATAATAAAATTGTATATAATAATAATAAATAATTATTATTATATATAAGTATAATTAAAAGGCGTGGGAAAACTACAGTGTCCAAAAACAAAAAAAAATGCAACAGAAGAAAAAAATGCAAAAAAAAAACAATTCAGCTACAGTAAAAAAGCTACGTGTTTTAGTATATTACTTAATTATAATATAATAATATAATTATAATAATATAATAATTATTATATATAATTATAATTAAAAAAAGCGTGGGGAAGCTACAATGCCCAAAAAAAAAAAATACCATAGAAGAAAAAACTGTAAAAAAAGAAGCTTTAGCTACAGTAAAAAAGCTACGCGTTTTAGTATATTACTTAATTATAATATATAATATATAATTATAATTATTATATATAATAATAGTTATTATTATATATAAGATAATAATTAAAAGAGGTGGGGAAGCTACAGTGCTTTCCCACGTCTTTTTAGAATTCTTTAATGAAAAGAGAGTGTGAGGAAGTAATGGGGGAAAAGGGAGTGAGAGTGAAGATATATATATATAGATGAAAATTTGAGGGAAAGAAAATTTTTTTGGAAGGGAGGAAAAGTAATTTTCTGGCAAAATTTGAATTAGCCACCAAATTGACGATGAAATAATTTTTTACAGTAATTTGAAAATTTTGATTGGTCACAAAAATTGACAATGAAATAATTTTTTGAGAGGGGAATTTTGTCTAGCTTCAAATTAAAAAAAAAATGGAGGGAATTTTATTTATTGATGGAATCACTAATAAAAATAATTATTTTATCTTTTTATAAAAAAAGGATTTTTTTATTGATTTTTAAAATTAGAAATAAAATTTTAAAATATATTAGATGAAATTACAGATAAAGATTAGTTTTTAATCCTCACCTACAAGTCCACGAGTAATTACTAATTAGTGATAGAGCCATTCTTGTTGATATTAGGGAGCTTCTTTCAAGGAATTGGGAGGCATACATTTCTCATGAGCTCAGTAGTGATAGTATCCTTTCCATAGCCCATCTATCTGTAATTAGCGACAGACAATTGTCACTGCGACAAAAATTGTTTCGTCACTAATCCTTGTCAGTAAAAACTCCTTTTCTTCTAGCGCGTGGTTTCTTATAACTTTTAATATCATGGATTTGAGGATGGTAAAAAAACAATCAGAATTAATATTATTTTAAAGTATTTTTGTAGAAGCGAAAAGCGTTTGAGTGTGTAATTTATATTCAGAGAAATAAATAAGTAAAATAAAAAGATATAATTAAAAAAAAATATGATCTCATTAAAATTTGAAAAGAAAAAAAACTCAATAACAAAATTTTTATTGTAAATATCTTGAGCCGTGTTTGTTTTCAGGCGAAGCGTCTGCTTTCTAGCCGAGATATGTATTTATGATATGTTTAAAGCACGGCTGATTCACTGTCAAGTTATTCTTTGGCCTCTTGCTAAGCTAAAAAATTATATTCCACACTCGTTCAAATATAGAGGCTTAGATCTCAAAACATTAAATACATCTGTCCCCTTCACAGGCCCCACCACCATATATATATATATATATATATATAAACACTTTAAGAATAATATTTATAAATATTTCTTTATTTATTTCCATTCTCAGACAAACTTTTTTATAACAATAAATATATAAAACAAGTGTTTGCTTCAATAGTGATATTCAAATGTAAAGTGAAGAGCAAACAATCCCGATGCATTATGCCCATCAATGTCAGCCTGCCTTTTCCATGATGTACACTTAATCCACGTCATCGTTCACCATCTGAGCTTTTCCGTGAAATACTGCAACGAAATTATTTAAATATATAAGATTAACGCTACCAGCAAAGTTAAGAAATTTAGAAAACTAGCCCGAGAAGGAAAAAAACTCACCTTCTTGATCAGAGATTGATAGTATGGCTTGACTTCATCAACATCGACAAGAACTTTGCTCTTGCTGTAAAGGTCATATTTGCTGCAAATCATTCGCAACGTCCGAGAATTAAGTTAAGATTATGGTGAATCAATGAGAAATGAGAATCAATGCAAAGCGGTGAATCAAATGAAGCACATATACTTGAATATGTTGAGCCACTTCAAATCCTCCTCATCTTCCTTGTTCATCAGATGCTTATATGCTCCTGCCTTGTGTAAAGCTACATCGCGCAAGAAATCCTTACGTTAATTAATGGATTCATGGTCAGATCAGTATTAATTCACGACTGGTTGCATGAAACATAAACAGGGAAGGGAGATCATAGCACTTACGATAGAGGGAGTGATATCGGATAATGAACAATGCAGCGTGTGGTAAAGTGGTTCCATTTTCCTTGGCCACCTAATGTTTAAAGATTAGTAATTAGAAGAGAGATCAGGATTTAACGAAGGCAGCCGCCATTGTTATGGTGCTTGAAAACGTCTCATGATACTTAAGGTTTTGTAGGGGTTTGAGAGGGAAAAACAAATACCAAGTACATGTAGTCGTCATGCCCCCATGAGATCACCACATTGTCCAGCCCGCAGCCTTCCTCGTATATTCCATTCTTTGTGCTGTACGCAGGATTCTTGAAATCAGGGTTGTCCGTGAAATACTGCACCGAGAAATAAAAAAGGTGAGCAGTGTCTAACTGGATTAATGTTTACAGCTACAATTACTATATGCGCTAAGATTATTTCCGGAAATGTTGAGGAGCAGAAATACCTTGTGATGAACGTTGGATTCGTCGAATGCACAGCCAAGAGGGAATGTATCTCCTGAAACATAAAACTTGAATTGAGCATTCAAGGAAGTGTAAATTAAAAAACAAAACCGGTTGTTCATGTATATGGCCAAAACACGTTGCTCACCAACAACAGCCCATTGAGGAAGCTGTCCAAACTGTGGAAGAAGAAGAACCTTTCCAAGATCTGAGACCACACCAAGAAAGAATGATTAAAGATCTAAAACCACTTCGATTAGCACAGAGCAGGGATTTTGGGAAGGGTATATATATATACCGTGGATAAGAGCAGTCAAGTGCAACCAATCCTCATTGGGATAGTCTTTCCTGATGGCTTCAGCTGATTGCAGCAAGTGTTGAATTTGAGGTTCATCCAGGTCCGGATCGCTATCATCTACTACATCATTCAGGAGCTCACAGCATTCCCAGATGCTCATAACAGCCTTGTCAAGCTTCCCATACTCTTCTCGCATCTTCATCACCTGGATCAATTAATTCATTTGCATGACGTCAAATCCAAACCTCGTATGCTATACCTTTTACCACTAGTACGCCATGTTTTTTAAAATCTCCTTACATAATCGTATGATTGGTTAATGTGCTGTTGTCGGTAGAATTCCTCCACGGTCTTTTGCCTTTCATTCTCTGCATTATAATCCCTGCAGCATATTTGTCGTCACCATTAATTGCATACCTAATTAAGAGAGAGAGAGAGAGAGAGAACTTCATTTCTTTTAACAAGATTGAGAAAAATAGGAGAAACCTGAAGGAGTTGCCAAATGAATTGATCTCTGGCGCATCGAATGCTTCAGCTTTATTTGGAACCACAAACCCACCATCTAATACCAACTCCTTGGCATCATAATCGTCTATATGGCCCTCTGCTTGTAATCACACCACAATAATATAAATAAAAATACTTCTGAAACACTTTTATATTCATGCAACCCAACAATAAATTCAAGGAAAAGAAGAAGAAGAAGAAGAAGCAAGAATTGTTTGGTACCGCTTAGCTGAGGTTGGGGAATGAGGATAGTCATGTTGCCGGCGAATGATTAGCAAAGAACCAGAAAGAAGAAGGGAAGAGCAGAGAATAGAAGGAAGAAGGATGCCTGAACTCAAGGGATTGGAATTGAATGTGACACAGGTGATTGCTGCTGGAGGGGCTTTTATAGCAGCACCAAGTGTCCTTGCCTGAGAATTGGAAGATTTGGAGTCCTCAATTGAAAATCTACCTAACTCAGTCTTCTTAAAATCCGAGAGAAGCGGTCCAAGATAGTTCAAGCCTATCACAAAATGAATTCCACATCCCCTTCGTGCGCGTGTATTTTAACAATAACAACATCACCATGGCTTTATCAAATATATTTGTTATTAATGAGGTATTTGTAGTGATTTCTTTCTATTGTTTTGTCATTGTCTATTGTTTTGCTATAGTCTTTTATCACAACTAGAATGTTGCATAGCACTCTTAAAAAATATTTTATCGGTATTAATTAAATACTAATTTTATTAGAAAATTTATTAATATAATAATTTAATATGAGTTTTTTTTTTCTGTAATAGTAATATAAAATTACCTTATATGGTAACATAGCAAGCATAAGTTAGTTGAATTCAATTTGATGTATCAAAATGGTTATGTATTCTTGTTTGATATGAGTAAGGTATATTGGTTTATATTAGTGACTTTTTTAATTATTTTTGTTTTTATTAATGTGGGTATTTGGATTCACTTGCAAGTATCTCGACTAATTCTACGAGCTCTAAAGTTAATGACCATGTAAGTTTTCAGTACTCCTGATATTTGTAAGACTCGAACTGATGATTTTAAAGAGCAAAGCTTAAAATCTAATCAGTTGAGATACACTTCATCAGGGTTCTTTTCTATTTGTTCATGTAACTGATCAATGACCTATATTTTTTTCATCCCTCTAATTATCAAGTTTATATCTAATAATAAATCGCATGAATCTTCTTGACTTTTTTATTTTTCCTCTAATCTTCGTATATTGTTTTTAATTTTGTAAACAAAGAAACATACATGACTAGCTAACAACATAACATGATTCTTCAACAATCCATCAGTTTTTTAATGGAAAACGCAGCATTTTTACTACCACAAAAGAAAATAGCTAATTAAGACTTGTGTTCTGAGCTGTAAATATCTCTTTTGATAAATCTTCTGAATTTGGCCGTGCATGCCTCCATGTTTCCTCTCAAACTTTGCTTATTTGCATGCAAGGATAAGAGTTTGTAGTAAATACAGCGAGGGCTCGAAACCTAAAACTATATAATAATAGGGGCAATTTGGTGGCTACTCCCTGAGTCAGCTTTGCGTGGATATCATATCTTATTTCGCTATACACAGCTCGGTTTCAGGGTCCACTGACGCAGCATCTAGTCATGCCACAACGAGAGCTCTTTGACTTTAAAAAATACCCCGGTTTTTTTTATAATGATGTTGCTTGAGATCAACGGCTGACCTGCGAGCAACCCGGATCGAACCACCCCTCGACGCGCAGTAGAGGAGTGGGAGGAAGGAGCAGACGGTCCAGATTGGGCCACGTCATCAAGCCATTTGCTTGTTATGTAACGCAGCAGTAACTTTTTATTGGAATTGTCTCGTTGGCTGGAATACGCAAGTTGCTAACCGAGGGAAGCCAGCCCGGCAGATATATGTTAAAATATAGCAGTTGGATTTATTCTTGTGTTTTAAAAATATTAAAAAATATATTTTTTTGTATTTTTATAATATTTTAATATATTGATGTCAAAATTAATTTTTTAAAATTAAATAAATTTTATTTTAATATATTTTTAAATAAAAAATACTTTAAAATATAATTATTATCGCATTCTAAAAAAAAACACATAGGAAGTGATATCCACATTTTGCTTCCACTATTTATCATTTATAGCATATGAAGCACCGAATTTATTAGGAAGGACAGAAGGACATGTGCATTTGCGTCAACACGTTTTTTTTTTTTTTTTTTTTTTTCCAGTGTTCAAATCATAATAATAAATTCGAAATCGGTACAGCTTGCATGCCACCATACTGACTTTAATTCTTGAAAGTAGCCAATTAAAGGGCAAAAGGCCTTAAAAGTCAAAATCACAATTCACAAGCATGGATGATGATTGCATGCAATTGATGAGCATTATTCCCATAGGTCTGCGCACACTGCACAAAGTACCAGCACCCGCAAGCATCCAGTTGTGAAGAAGATGTAACAAATAAAAAATTAAAGCAAGAATGTAGTAGATAATTTTCTTTTTGTTGGTGGACCGTGGCCAATCAATCTCGCGGTAAGCAGAGCTAGCATTAAAATTGGTTTGTTTATTTTTGTGTTTTTAAATATTTTTTTATTTTAAATTAATATTTTTTAATTATTTTGATGTACTGATTTCAAAAATAATTTTTTAAAAAATAAATAAAAAATAATTTTAATATATTAAAAAAATATATTTTAAAAAAATAATCATTACCATAATTCTAAACATTATTTTAATAAAACAGTTTGATAAATGTTATAAGCAAAGCACCTATTAGTGCTGGTCACTATGCATGGCGTATGGTTCACTTTCCAATAGAGAATCTCGTCGAGCATTCTGCATTAACATCGTAAAAAGGTAAAAGTAACTTAATTAATTTGAATTTTAATTTATTTTTTAATTATTATACGTTAGCCATTTTAGAATTAGAAAAGATTTTTATAGTTATTAATTTTAAATTTTTCTCAAATCATTAAAGGTTTTTATAGTTATTAATTTTAAAATTCGTGAAATTAATTAAGATACATATAATAGTCCGAGTCCGAATATTCACATTATTAATAAAAAAATAAAAAAAAAAAGATATACAATTAAATTCGATTTTCGATTACATAGATGAAGGGACGGTCCATGCACAATATATACCCCTACCACATGATGTGAAGCGCATGTAGAGATATGAAGCCTCGTAGCCATGTAGATCCAGCTCGTAGAATATCTGCCGCCTATCCATTACTGAATGTTTGATACGCACACAAACGTCATGTCTTGAGTTCCATGCGTATTTGTGTTCGAGAATATACAATAATTCATTAGATTTTAATTAACCAGTGGTTTAATTTTTGAGATTGGAATGGGTTTTTAAGATAATATTGAATATTTAAAGACCAAATGAGGAATTCATATCTTATCACCCTATTTAAGTTAAACACAAGCTAATGAAATTTGTAAAAAAATAATATTGTAATTATTCAATCAACTTCACTTAATAATTTAAATTCTTAGGTTGATATTATTATTTTATAATATTTAGCAATTCCTATTGGAGTATTCAATCCAACCCAAATTAACTAAAGATCCATGTGGTTCAATGTAATAAAATTTTAATAGCTCATTTTTCTTTTATATTACCAAGTTACTTTAAAGCCTAACTATATAGACTTGCTTATATAAATAGAAACAATCCAAGAAAAATAAAATGAACAACCAATTTATAATTATATCAAATATGACATCACTTAAAAACTTTAATTAAAAATTTTATTATTGAATTTTTTTTCTTCAAGTAGTCTATATCTTTAAGAAGCTTAAAACTTCTTAAATAAATCTAAAAACCGACAAAAAAACTAAGAAATTTAAAAATACAGGAAAAACCGATAAAATTCCTAATCAAACTAGGAAATTGAAAAATAAAGATGAAAAATAACAAAACTAGCTCAAATAACACCATACAGGCCTAATTTGGAGGTCTCTCGAACTTCAGCTGGTTACAACAAGCTGACCCCCTATTAAACTAGTCTTGTAAAGTCTCCTGGCTAAATTTAAGCACCATCTAAGTTTAATTGAAAGTTATGGAAGCTTTTATTAAGCCAATCAATCTACATAACTCAGACTTTTTCTTGGGCTTAGCCCTATCCCATCAGTCCATAAATTTTCCTTCAAAGCTATCCACATAGTCCAGTTATGACATATCCATAACTAACTTAACATAACCATCTGCATCATCCTTTTGTGTTGAAAAGAACTCATTCTCGAGTTTTGGCCATCTAATTGATAATGCTATCATTATTGTTGACCATTAAAAACAGTGTTATTGCCCATTGTCCTTCATTATCTCAAACACATTAACATTAAACTGTTACAAAAATCAAATAAAATAGGTCAAGAATCAATTTTCAAAACCCTCTCAATCCTTACAGAACCATTTATAGTCACAAATGGCTTGTTCCACACCATACCCTTTTTGACATTATTTTGATCCTCCAGATGCTCCTTCTTTTCCTTCTTATAAATTAGGTTAAAAACAATAAATTATTATCCTTTCTTGGTTCAACCTTGACAACTTTCCTTTTTTTTTTTTAATGTGCTAACACCATGCGATTTCCTTTTATATTGAGGATGTACATGTTATGTTGCCTATCATGAATGATATTTATGTCATATTTCTATGCCTATTTGAGGATAAATGAGATGCATTCATATAAATCACATTACACCAAACACTATCAAAATATCTCTTGCCTATAGTAATCATAACAAGACAACTTTTATCCATGATTACTTTACTGTCTCAATCCAACCAATTTAGCTTATAGAGCCCGAGATGTTTTTCTATCTAGAGCAACAACTTCTCTGTTACCTAGTCTGACATCATGTTTTCATAGTTTTCGTTGTCAATCATCATCTTATATATCTTGTTCTTGACGTTATAAGCTGAATGAAAAAGGCTAATGTATAATCAATCCTTACCCGAATCACCCTAGAAGTAAGTAAGCTATTTTAAATGACTAAATTAGCATCATCATCACCTTGTTAAACCTTCTCATGACCGCTTGAATCATTATAAATAGGATCATCTATCTCCTTGTCAAGTTCTTTTAACAATAAACTTTTACTTTGATAACTCTTTAGCTTACAACACTTAGAAAATCGATGCCCTTACTCACCTTATCTGAACACACTAAAATTTAAAGCCAAATGTAGATATTTGACCTAAAGTCTTTTTAGCTGCTAATTTATAAATTTACAATTTTTATTTTCTAGTGCGCACCTCATAGTATTCTAGCTAGATCAAAAGCCATCTTTGTTAGTTGCCTAAGTGACCTATTATTTATTGGTAACTTGTTGCTTTATAATCAAAGCTCACTAATAGTTTTCTAAAACTATCCACAAAGACTTCAAACACATCATATCCTAAAACAATTCTTATAATTCGCTTAGATACATAAAAAACAACTTCTTTTTCATTTTTAACAAATCATTCCTAGTAACCAATTGTATAAATCATAAGCGTATTTATCAACAATCCTCCTATCTTCTCTCTATGTATGAAGTTGTTGATACAAAGTTTAAGTGTAGTCGAAAAAAAAAAAAGATTCTTCATCATCTTTCAATTACCAAGTTTCAGTATACTCCATCTTTCTCGATACCTCTGCAATTGCCCTAACCATACAAAAACTTACCCCTTTAATTTAATGGCGTTATCTTCATTCTTATTAGCTTTGGGACTTTTTTATACTAAAATAACCTATTTAATTCATTCAACCAATCAATAAACTCATTTGCATGCAAGGTTCTTGCAAACTCAAAAAGATTTATTTTAACTTAAATCTCGATGATACATATTCTAATTAAGAGATTGTCTCCTCCACTAGTGTTTCTAATATAAGTTTTAAAGATGGTTATAGATTTGTAATCACTCTCTCCATCATGTTCATCCATGTTCCTTACCCTTACTAACTAATGGGTCAATTTAGTCATTTATCTCTATATATCTTTTATCACTAGTTTATAAATGTCTATTTTTCAAGGAGAAAATTTCTCATCCCTTTTTATATAAGCATGTCTTATTTTATTATCTTTTCTAGGCATGGTTATTTAACAACAACTAAGCAATAGTAATCATTGGGCTCTGATATCAACTAATATAGATAACAACAACATAAGAAAGACAACAAAAACACTTGGATGCAATAATGTTTAAATTGGAACATTATTGATAAAGAAATAATAATTACACTAAAAAACTAGTCACTAAAATATTAAGTTAAACCATTAATGAGTTTCTTAATATTTAAGGGAATCTTGAAAAGTTGAAAGACATTGTACTTGATATTCAAATATAAATCAATCAATTATTGAATTGATAATAAATTAATTTGTTTAATTTATTTAATCTTATTTTATTTAGGATTGTGATTTATATTAAGGTCAATTTATTAAGGAACCTAATGAGTCACACATATAAGAATCATTGGTCAACAAATAAAATGAGATGATTAATTAAGTGTGACTTGATTGTAAATAAGTTTTAAAAATTAAGGACTAGAATATCATTTATATTGGGAATTATAATTATAGACCTAGAAAAAATCAAGGAGGGAATTGATTGAATAAATTTATAAAATTATCCTGAAATAATATATTATATTATTCAATAAGAAAATTGATATTTTTCTATTTATAAGGTTTCTATGTTTCCCTATAAATAGAATATCATATCTTTTATTTTATGAAAAATATAACAATAAATAGTACAGAACACCTGAAAAACAGAAAAGAAAAGAGGTAGCACTAAAAGGTATAACAGTCTTTTTCTCCTAAAAGGGTTTAAGAGATTTCTCACTGGTAATTTGAGTAGATTATCGTTAGGGGTCAAACACTTGGGTGACTTGTGGTTTGTAACAAACTAGCATTGAGCTCAAAGCATAATCTCAACTTTATAGTTAAATTTGTAAGAAGAAATAATCAGTGACACCGATAAAAATAAAACAAAAATAAGCATAAAGATTATTTTAGCAAATAACATATCAATTTTTCTAGTTATTATTATTTTAGCAAATAACATATCAATTTTGCTAGTTATTTTAATTTTAACAAATACAAAAAGCTAGTAGATTGCGAGCTTCAACATTAACCAAACACTTCCTTGAAAGCTTTTTATTTGAAAGTAAAATTAATATATTTTTTATTGCTCTTATAAACCCCAAAAATCAAATATCCCACATATCATATACAATGCATATAAAGATCATAGAGCCCTTTTGACATGTCAAGCAAGATTATGTAACTTCAACTAAATTTGTCAATTAAGAGTATTTTAATTGATTTGATTTTATAAATCACATAAATCTCATGCACATCACATCAACATAATAAGAAAACAAATCACAAGATTGATCAATGCAATTCACAAATTAAAACAAAATGATTAGGGGTTTAATTACCCAAAAAAAAAAATATAAGGACTTGGTTATAGAAAGAGATAAGGATTAAGGACCAAACAACACAAAAAGAAGTAAAAATCATTATGGATTATATAGTCTTAGTTTATTAAAGAAACCTAAAATCCTTTTTAAAAAAGTATCTCAACACATAAATCATTTAGTCTTGGTTTTTCATTATAGCATATGAGCAAGTTTATTATGTATTATAATAGTGAAATGATGATTTTAACCTTCACTCCAAAATCATTAAACCTTGTATGAAGGGTAGAATAATCTTTTTACAATGTTCAAAAAGTCATTGATGAATTAGATGGGGAAAGAAGGTCTTTACACATTTGTTTAGAATAGCTCTAGGGGTCTATAGTTTTTTTTTTTCTTTTTAAATTGTAAAATTACTAATCTAACCTTGGTTACAAGATAAAAAAAAAAGGAATAATTTTAAAAAATTAAATTACTTCATTGCCCTTTAAATTTTAAAACTTTATCCTTCAGTATAGGGGTACACTTTAGTCTTTTAAATTTAATTATTTTTTCATTCTCACGTTTCATTAGGGGTGTGAATAGCAGCCATAGGCTTTGGACAGCGCATGCGGCATCATCTGGTGGCCAAAAGCCTGCTATTGAGGAAGCGACCAAAGCGTCTCAATGACCCCTCCATGCTTAAATGGCTTGTGTCGTTTACTTGTTTATGGTTTAGTGTGTGTGGCTTTTTTTCCCTCTCTCATTGATTTTCATGTTAGTTTCCAAACTTTCAAAACAACCTTTCAATTTTATTTTCTTATTACTATTTTTTTTTTGGATGATTTATGAAATTAGAATTTTTTTCTCAATTCTACCCCCACGGTTTTTTCATATGTCAAATTTAGTCTTTATTATTTTAATTGTGATTTGTTTTATTTATGATGGTTTTTAATTTTATTTTTTTGCAATTTCATCCTTCTTGAGTTCTTTTGCCTATCAAATTTGATTCTTTTTTTGTTTTGCTATTTTTTTACATTGAAAATTTATATTTTTATGATTTCATTTTTCAATATTTATTTACTCGGGTATTTAGCTTCTTGGTTGGGCCGATTTTAAAGTTTAACAAGTTGCGAGTTTGAGAGATTAATCTGGGTTTGCAAGGTTCACCCAAGTTTTCTTGGGTTTTTCCTCTTTTTTTTCAGCGTATTGTTTTTGGTTTCATTGTCCAACATTCGTTTTCGCTTTCTATGGGATTTTTTAGTTGTTTTGAAAATAACATATTTTGCCTTTATTTTTTTCGGTCATTTTTAAATTTAGTTTTTTTAAAAGGAATTTTGTTTTTTAATTAAAATAAATTAATTGATTTCATCCTTAACACTAAATTGATCAAATGTTGAGCTTCTTATTTCAACTCCAATCTAGAATTTAATGGATTATAGGTTTGAGAGATTAGTTTGGGTTTAAGAGGTTCATCTGAGCTTGCTTTTTTATTTTATTTTTTAAGTTTTTTTTTTATTTCATCCTCCAATAATTTTTTTTTTTTATGAGATTTTTTAGTTGTTATGAAAATAACATGGGTACCTTGAGTTTATTTTTTAAACCTTTGTTGAATTTAGCTTTTTAAAAGGATTATTGTTTTTGAGTTAAATTAAATTAATTGATTAAATATAAGTATGAAATGTTCATTTCATAGTGTTTTGTTTGTTTTTGGGTCGTTTCTCTGATAGCATGCACTATCTCTTTTAATTATCTAAATTATAAATCTTTTAAATCTTTCTTACTTGTTTTAAAATATTGAAGTCGCAAGAAATTTTTTACACCTAGGCATAAAATCATATTTAATTAGATTAATTAATATTTTAAAAAAATTATTGGCTGGAATTTAATTAAAATTTTTTATTTTAAGGACCTAAACTGGAAAAAAATAACAAAAAAACTTTAAGGAATATAATTATTGCATTTGATTTTTAAAAGAAATATATAAATTGCGTCACTTGATAGTGTAATTTTCTGAAGAATGAGTTTCATTAAGGATAGAAAATATATAGATATATGTATGTATAGACACACACAATTATAAATTTTAAAAATAGTAATAGTTAGTTTTTTTGTTTTGTTTTTTTAAATTGGAAAAAGAAACCTCGGAAACTACAAATAATACTAAACCATCATTATACTTTTCAATTATTTTGCGTGCATTATTCTACTTTGAATTTGTGGAGGTCTATTTATTTGGCGTCACCTTTTACGACATTTTTTAATTGTTTTGGTACAATTATGTTCATTTTTCAAAGCAACTATCGTTTAGGATGATGTAACAAAATAATAATAATACTTGCTCTTCCGTGTGGATTTAGAATTAGCCGGTTTCTACCTTCTACTCCCAAAATGCAAAATTGACCGTTTTGTAATTCGCCTGCCGTGGCTAAATTGGAAAGCTCTTATCATCATTTAAAAAAAAAAAAAAAAAAACGTTGCTTTGATGAATTTGTTTTTGATTAATGTAGATATTCAGACCAACTTATATATACTTAATTAATTTTACAGGTTCTAAAATTAACAACTATGTAAGCTCTCTAATAGCTTTAAGGTTTGTGAGATTCGAACTGGTAACCTTTAGGTAGCAAATTTAGAGTCTGATTCAGTTGAGCTATACTCTTTATAATTTGCTTCAATGGTTTACATGCTCCGGTTAACGCTACATTCGATAAAATTTATTTTTAAAAGTATTTTTAAATTAATTTTTATATGAAAATAACATTAAATTGATTTTTTATATATATTTTTTTATAATTTTAATGTGCTAATATAAAAATAAAATAAAAATATAAAAATTATTTAGATAAATTTTTAATTAAAAAATACTTTTATAAAAATACTATGCACAGTGTTATCAAACAGGCATTAAATAGTTAATTTGTGGATAATTGTATTATTCATTTGCCAAAACTTTTTTAATTTTTAACAATCTACCGCATGAATTATCTTTTTTTTTTTTTTTTTTTTTTTTTTTATCGTCTACCAATTTTTTCAATTATCGTCAATTAAATGTGTCTTTAAAAAAATCACTTAATTTTTTTATGGAATTAATTGATCTATGCATATTATTATTTTTTTAAAATCTAAAAGTACTTGAAATTCCAAGAAAAAAACCCAAAAAACTTAATAAAACATTGAAGACTTGAAAAAAGACAAAATTAAGGATCCTAGAAAATGATAATGCAGATTCTATTCAGATTAGTCATATCATGAAAAAGTTTGAAGGAAGAAACTGAATTCCTAAGAAAATCTTATTTAATCTCGTACACATATGAATCTGCATCAAATAGCAACCCAATTCATTTCTTTTTTCTCCCTTTCTGTTCACTTTATCGTAAAAAATTAAAAAATATTTTATTAATAGTCATGAATTAGAATGTCAAAAAAAAAAAGAGAAAAAAAAAAAAAAATATAATAATATATATATATATATATATATATATATATATATATATTCACCTATCAACAAAAGATTCCTCACAGCCTAACACATGAATACAGAAAGGTCTCTTGTTCAACCAGCACGAGTACATCAAGACACCTAACCAACACTGACAGCTTATCAGGTAATAATACCTTCTCTTTCTCTTAGACTGTCTTTGTTGTTGAAGGTTGAAGGGAGGCATCATGGGGCGACAGAGCACCGTAGCTCCGCTCTTGGGCACTGATGTCTCATCAACAAATTATCATATGTATGGCAAGAAGAATTGGAGTCGCAAAGCTTTGTGCTTCTTTCTTGCCTCCGTAACCATTATTACAAGTACTAACCTCTCTCTCTCTCCCTCTCTCCCTCTCTATGTTTGGTTTTTTGTTCCTTCCATATATATATATATATATATATATGACAGTTGTTCAGAATTCCTTCCATGTTCTGTGGGGTTTCCAGGATCGTTGGAACCCACTCCGTCCAGTAATTTGTGCCAAGTCCAATCCTCCATCTAACAGCGTGTTTAATAAGATTAGCAGAGCCAAAACAAGATAGTTGTTCTGGGATTCACAGGATAAGTTATTATCCACGTTTAATTATAAAGAATCATTCATTTGGGAAAATATTGCAAGTGCTATGTTTTTGTTCTCACCATTTCCTCATCAGTTTCTGTCAAGATCTGTTAATTTTTATCTCATATTTTAATTATTTGTTGGAGCACGACTGTATGCCTTTCCTATAAGATGCAAAACGTTCAGATTATCATTTCTAGTGTTCATGAAAATGCTATAATTACCCAAGTTAATGCTACCTAAGCATACTGTTTGCACTACAGCTGTAGGCCTGCTAACTTTTGGAGCCCACTTCACTTGTTGGGTACTGAGAGGAGGAAAAAACTACAGTGAGAGGATTGAAATTAACAATGCTGAAATTGTCGAGTCAGAACAAGGTGTTGTTGCTGCTGATGATGCTCGGTGTTCTGAAATCGGTGCATCAATGCTTAGACAAGGTGGGCATGCTGTTGATGCTGCAGTGTCAACTGCTTTGTGCGTTGGTGTTGTCAATCCAGTGGGAAGTGGAATAGGAGGTGGAGCTTTCATGATTGTCAGGTCTTCATCCACTTCTAAAACTCAAGCTTATGACATGAGAGAAACTGCTCCCGGGGCAGCCTCACAGGTTCAAAGTCTTCTCTTTCACCTAAAATATCAGTACTTGCTAGCTTTTCTATATCACACTTTGTCCCAGTAAATCCGCTAGATCCTATCCATCAGGGAAAAAAAATAAAGAAAATCAACTAGAATTTTCTTCCATCTATTTTTTTTTATATTTTGTTTACCAGGATTGCACGTTCATTGCCCATTTTGAAGCTCTGCTTATTCATCTTTTATGGTGTATTTTTCCATGAATAGAATATGTATGCAAACAACTTGAATAACAAGTATTCAGGTGCCCTGTCCATGGGAGTTCCCGGTGAGATTGCTGGCCTCCATGAAGCTTGGCTGCAACATGGGCGTTTGAATTGGAGGACTCTATTCCAACCTGCCATAAAACTTGCCAGGGATGGTTTTGTTGTTGCTCCCTATCTTGCATCCTCCATTGCTAAATGTGCCGAAAAAATCATGAATGATCCTGGGTTGCAGCAAGTGTTTGCTCCGAATGGGAGGTTGTTACAAGCTGGTGATAAATGCTCTAATGTGGAGCTAGCCCAAAGCCTGGAAGCAGTCGCAGAACAAGGCCCACAAGCCTTTTATAATGGCACTGTCGGTGAGAAATTTGTGAAAGATGTCAGAGATGCTGGTGGGATTCTAACGATGGAAGATCTAAAGAATTACAGGGTGGATATAATGGATGCCTTAGCTGCTAACGTAGCGGGCTACACTATATATGGAATGCCACCACCTTCAAGTGGAACACTTGGAATGTCTCTGGTGGGTTATATTTTATCACTTATGAATGCATATTTGTGTCAATCAAGCATTTTGTTCTGTAAAATCAAGTGATCTTTTGGCTGTTCTGCTCTTGCTTTGAAGGACTGATGTCCAACAAAACTAGGGCTACTTAGCAAGCTGACTTCAGGATACGGATATTTCATTTTACTCTGACTACAATACTGTTCATGGTTGTGAAGCTTTTGAATTATGTGGATTGGATTTCTCTAAATTCTGATGCAAAACAGGTCTTAAACATCCTAAATAGTTATGGAAGTTCTAAAGCTGCAGTGGGAAATCTTGGTCTTCATCGCATGATTGAAGCGATGAAGCACATGTTTGCCGTTCGAATGAACTTGGGGGACCCTGCTTTTGTAAACACAGCCAAATATATGTCCCAAATGCTTTCCCAATCTTACGCAGATAAAATACAGAAAATGATAGTGGACAATACCACATTCCCTCCAGAATATTACATGAATATGGAAAGGTATGTCTACTTGCTACTGATTATAAATAAAGCTTTACTGGTATCATTGTCACTGTGTCATGATTCTAAAGATTCCAGACCTTAATTAGTAGGTGGAGTCAGCTTAGAGATCATGGAACCAGCCACTTTTGCGTTGTGGATGCAGAGCGAAATGCTGTATCAATGACAACAACAATAAATTATGGTTTTGGAGCTGGAGTTCTCTCGCCCTCTACTGGAATTTTGCTCAACAATGAGATGGGTGATTTCTCAGCACCCACAGAGATAACTCCTGACATGCTCCCTCCTGCTCCTGCAAATTTTATCGAACCCAACAAGAGACCTTTATCTTCCATGACTCCTATTATTGTCACCAAGGTTTGGCTTTATATATATCTATTACTCTCTATCAAGCTAGAAATTCGTGCAGCTCAACAGCAATAGTTTCGACCTCATTGGTCTTGAATCAGATGTATCGTCATCAATTTCATAAATCCTCTCTAACTTCGAGTAATCTCACTTTTGTAAACTCCACAGGACAATCAGCTAGCTGGGGTCATGGGTGGTAGTGGCGGACTTTTCATCATTCCAGCGGTGATACAAGTCTTTCTTAATCATTTTGTCTTGAGGATGGAACCTTTAACTGCAGTTGAGAGTCCAAGGGTCTATCACAAGGTAGGAAACTTGCTTCAACAGTCGATTCATGTTTATCTTCTCTCTGGGTAATATGATATGCCGTCTAATACTTGGACATTTGATGTGATCTGATTTTGAGCAGTTAATACCCAATACTGTGTTGTACGAAAACTGGACAGTAATAGATGGCAAGCACATAGAACTTGCAGGGGACAGAAAAGCTTTCTTGGAGGAAAGGGGTCATCAGTTGCTGGCTCAGGCAGGGGGAGCTATTGTCCAGCTTGTTGTTCAAACCCTCCAAAGCCCTATCGACGTGGCCAGCGAAAACTCGAGAGATTCTGTAAATGCCCAAATATTCCATGGAACACTCACAGCAGTGAGCGATCCAAGAAAAGATGGCAGGCCTGCAGCAATTTGATCTGTCAGTTTTTCTCTAATTGAAATTTCCTAGAGAAATGTAGCCAACTGGCAGGAAATACAGCCGTGAAACATTACAATTCTGTAGAAGATTAGGCAATTTATGCGTAACTCTAAAAAAAATGTATATTTTCTTAGCAAATTTGATGTTGGCTGATGATACTGCAACTTAAAAATCCTTCTTCACCTTGGGGAATTGGATGCCTCCAGAACAGAGCAAAGGACACTACAGTGCAGCCATTACACACAGAGAACTTGAGCTTAAGAGTTGAACTTGGTTAAGGTATGGAAACCAAATTGTGTTGAAGACAGCAGAGTATTTCACCGGCACAACAATAAAATCAACACAATGTTTTTCATGTATCAGGGGAAATGTCTGTGTTCAAGCTTACTTCACAATACACAACAGGATAAACTAAAATGCTAACTCATCAAGAATCCAAGAAAGAACGATAGCAGCTGACCAGTCATTTAAGGTGTTTTGTCCATCAGTTTAATTATCGGGCTCAGAATGTAGAGTTGTTTGTCTCATCAATGCAAACCATTCATGACAATCTCTTACAGCATGAAATGAGCTTTTTCTAAATGGAACAAGATTTCTAGCTCACATTGTAGATAAGAGAAACAAATTAAAACAAAGAGATAAGGTGAACTTCTATCTGAGGGTAACAAAGGAAAACCAAGAGACAACCTTGGCGACAGAGATGACAAGCCAAATATGAGTCCATCATCGATTCAACATGGGGTAAAAAGACATCATCCTTGGCATTAGAGGACTTGCCGCATTGCCAAGGTCCATGGTCTCAACTAAAAGTTGTATGAATTCAAAATTGCAAGCTCGTTCTGCAATAGCCAGAAACAAAGAACACTAAATGAAAGGAGACTTGCGTGAAGACAGTGGATTAAGTATAAATACCCCGCACGCAGGGTTTGTAATTGTGAATCACACACATCTGCAAACCTGAGAGTGTTCGTTTGTGAATCCAGTAATCCATTTCCTCCAATATTGACATTATTTTTTACCCTCCATAATCATGAAAAGGAAGAAATTCATTTCACGGCATAGAATTTAAATGTTGAGTGATTACCAGACTCAAGCACCTGAAGGTTGAGAGTAATAAGTAGCATGCTATGATCTTAAAAGAAAAGAAGCACTGTGTAGTTGAAAAGATAAAAACTTCATTATATTGTCTACTCCCACCACGAAAACAATGATGCGTAGCGACTGTATATGATTTTGCACCTGCGATGCGCTGCAAATGAACACTTTTATATCAAGGGCTTATGAAGGAAAACATGAGTCAGTCCCGTTTCAAATATTCCTGCAACAATAACATTAACTCTCAGACCTGAAGAAATCCATTCAAATATAAAATGAAATCCAATGTTTGGGGTTCTCCTTTTGGAAGAAAATAAAAACCTGTTGGGCGTTGCGAGCGAGGCATTTGCGGACATTTTCTCCTTCAAGGAAGGGCACGGCATTCTTCCAGGGTGAACCATTCGTAGTTTTAGAGACACCCCCCCCCCCCCCAAAAAAAAAAAAAAAAAAAAAACAAAATAAACTAGCTCCTATAATTTATTTTAACTTCATATTTATCCCTGTTTTTTGTTTTTAAATAAGCTACGATATCATTAAATATTTTTTAATTTCTAATCTTTCAAATTTATTATTATTATTTTTTATTTTTTATAAACTAGATCCTATTTTTTATTTTTTCACTTGAAGAATTTTTTTTTCTTTGCTTTCTTTTTCCAAAAAAAAAAAAGACTAGCTCCTATAATTTATTTTTTCTTCATATTTATCCCTTTTTTTTTTTTCATTCTGAATAAACTATGAAATCATAAATACTTTTTAATTTTACCTCATTTTAATTTTTAATCTTTTAATTTTTTTATTACTATTTTATTGTTTTTTATAAGCTATAAAATTACAATTGTTTTTTAATTTCATTTCCCTTTTATTTTTTTCATCTTTCAAATTTGATTCATATTATTTTGATTGTTTATTTTTATATGGGATCATTTTTAAGCTTTTTGTTTTTTTTAAAAAAAATTTCTTCCTCATTCTTTTTATGCTATATTTTTTTGGCAAGTTTTTCAAATTATTTTTTTTATATATAATTTCATCCTTCAAAATTAAATTAATTAGAAATTAAGCTTTTTGATTGAACCCACCTGATTCAAGGATTTCACAAATTACAAGTTTTAGAAATTAGATCAGGTTTAGAGAGTTTACCTGGATTAGTTTTTTTATTTTCTTTTTAAAACTAATGTTACACACACACACATGACCATCTTTTAGATTTGCTTTATTAATTTTTTACGGGTTTACTTTCTATGGAATTAGTTTTGGATTCTTGACCAGAGTTACTAGTTTTAAAGGTTAATACGAGTTGATTTTCTATTGGGTTATCTTCATCTTGTGCCCATGATCACGAGGTTTTTTTTTAAGTTCTTTTTTCAAATTAAATTATTTCAATTTTATCTTTCAACATTTAATTTATTTAAAATTGGTATTCCTACATTTTTTTTCTCTTTTCTTTTCTATTGGGTTATTTTGATTTTGTGCCCATGATCACGAGGTTTGCAAATTAACCCGAGTTAACTAAGATTTATTTTTTGGTTCTATAAGATTAATCTCAGTTCAAGAACAAGATCACTGATTTCAAAGGTTAATGTGGATTTATTTTTTTATACCATTTTTAATATTTAATTATTTTAATTTCATCATTTAAAATTTGATTTATTGGAAATTAACCTTTGCACTTTTTTTTTTCTATTTTTTTTCAATTGGGTTATCCCGATCATTGTTTTTTACAATTTTATCCTCCAAGGGTTTTTTTTCGTATTAAATTTGATCCTTATTTTTTTATTGTTATCTTTTTTATAGCTATTAATTGGGTTATCCAAATCATTTTATTTTACAATTTTATCCTTCTTGGGTTTCTTTTTTTAATCAAATTTGATATTCATTCTTTTTATTATTATCTTTTTTCCTTTGGCATGTTTTATAAGTTGATATTTTTTCACGATTTCATTCTTCAAAAATAAATTAGTTGGGAATTAAGCTTCTTTATTGAACTCGATTCAAGGATTTCATGATTTTCATGATCGCAGGGTTTGCGGGTTAACCCGAGTTGACTCATATTTTTTTTTTTTTTTAAAAATTAAATCTTTTATTTTTATCCTTTCAACATTAAGTTTTTTTTTTTTAATAATTGAGCTTCAAGATATTATTCAATTTGCTTTTGAATGCGTTCACCTGGGTATCGCGACTAGATCAAAAATTTTACATCTTGACCTGAGTGGGCTCGAATCGATTTTTTTAACCTTTTTAAATTATATTTTTTTTCTTAAATTTTGATCAGTCAACATTTTATTTGCTAAAGATTGAGCTTTACCTTTTTTTTTTTTTTTTTTAAGTTATCATGTTCTCATTTGATTTATTAGGAATTGATATTCAACCTTGTTTTATTGTATTTTTTATGAGATTATCGCAATTCTATGTTCATAGTTACAAAGTTTGAAAGTTAACCCGGTTTAATTGGGTTTTCTTTTGTCTTTTTTAATTTTACCTTTTATTATTGAGTTGTTTCATAATTCAGGTTGGCTCAGATTGAGTTTTTTAAACTTTTTTTTTTGTTTATTTATTATTATTATTATTATTATTTAATTATATTATTTAAATTATCAATTTGAACAAATGACTCGGTTCCAATTATTTCTCCTTAGCATTCGTTTGTACGTTGAAAAAACTTTTGCCTGGCCTGATGACAAAAGAAAAAAGGAAGGCCATAAGCACGAGCCTTCTTTTTATTGCCTTCCTTTTATTTGGCTAGTTGCACATGAATTTTGGTCATCTCTTTGGTCTACATATCTGACTCCTTTCTATGAATTTTTTTTTCATTTTTTTAATTAAAATAAACTATAAAATAAATGCTTAACATGATATTTAAATTATTATTTATTTTTACAATGGTTCCTAAATGAAATTGTAGATCTTCATGGGAATGTGAACAGCTTCTTTTTTAATTATTATGCACCTAATATTTGATGAAAATAAAATTTTTGTTTTTTAAATTTTTAATAGATTTTTACTTGATTTTAATTTTTTTTAAACATGCTTTTGAGAACATTAAAGGTTTATATTTTTAAAAAATAGTGCTTACAATTAAGCAACATGCTTGGATAGACACGTTAATAAAAAAAAAATAGAGTTTAGATTAAAGAAATTTTTAACAAAATTTTATTTTAATTATCATGGCTTTAATTCAAAAAATGTGTTCCTAACAAAACATTAAGATATTATTTTTAAGAAGATTAGGATTTTTTTTTTATGATGATGTTATCATTTTTATTATGGATAATTATGTATTAGCCTGATATGCAAAATTTTTATATAATTTTCTTACTAATATTGAATGAGAATAAAATATTATTTTTATTAATTGTAATTTTTTTTATATATATAATGTTTTTGAAATTTATTGTACTGGTTTTTTAAAGATATTTTAAGAAAGATGATCGATCCATGATTGTTTTTAATATTTTGATTAAAGCTTGCTTACATGATTATAATAAGCTTTTGCTTAAGAAGAAAAACAATGCTACTAAAAAACACATGTTTTTGTCAAAAGAAAAAAAGTACATGAATAAGAAAAAATATTTTTCTATTTAAAATGTATGCTTTAAAAAGTAACAACAAATGTCTATTTTTATAATTATTTAATTAAATAAAAATAAAATTTAAAAAGTAAGGTTCTTCAAGTGGTGATGATTTAAGTAAGAGGTTAACTCCGATCAATCCAAAACTCAATTAGTCAAGAGGCTTGGTTGATGTGTCACAATGTTCATGCTTGACAATGTTTAATAACATTGCTAAGAAGTTCCCCACGATAGCACTCGAGCACTGACTAATCATGTAACTATTATGAGAATATTTTTCCTTTATTTCTTTATTTAATTTCTTGTAATTTGTCTCAAATTTTTTATGTTGATTCTTAATTATTTTTATAAAGAAATTAATGATAGTAGATATATGATAATTTCAGGAAATAAAAAAATTATTTTTTAAATGAGTAATACCCATTTAAGTCCGCTCAACTCTTATCTTTGTCTATGAACACATTTAATAAATTGTTTGACCAATTTTGACTAAGTTTACAGTGACATGTTACAGGAAAAATAATAATCAAGGACTGGATTGTAATTATTGTGAAATATGAGGACTTGTAAAAAAAATAAAAATACATCAAGGAAACATTCCATATTCTGAGGAGGTGGCATTATTCAACGGGTTAGGGCAACAGATATAACATGAGAAAAATATAATCCACAGAGTTGAAATAAAACAAGAAATAGGAGTCTTTTAACGTCAAAGAGCACATGGATGTACAAAACTATTAAATAAAAGGCGAGGAGAAAATGACCGAGTGTTCTTTTTTTTTTTTTTAATGAATCTTTCCACAGATAGAATTCAAAGTTAGATGATGCTACAGCCTACAGGTAGTCAATATTTATTCCGTTTTATAGAACAACCATGGAACCGTCGTTTCTAGAATGCTAATAATCATAAACTTTGTTCGGAGGGCGGCAGCATACAGCCTGGCCGAGTAGACCTGGTTGCGACGATAAAAGAACGTGAAGGGGGAGACCATGACTCTTCTCTATCGGAAATTACACCTTGTCATCGGCTTAAATATCCGGTGGTCGATGTTCTTGCACTGGTTCATCACCATCACCTGCAAGTTCTAAAGCTAATCCTCTAATTTCATAACGTCAATGTTAGCAAAACCGGAGAATTTTCCCCTCTTTTTTATGCATCGAAGGTAGTGACGACCATCACAGATGTCTTTCGATTTCTTACTTTGTGGGTAGGACCATATTATCCATCACACATGCACCTAAACATTCAGCAAGGCCTTCCAGCATGATTTTGCTTCCCATTTTCAGGGGGTAGTGGGGATTGAATTTCATAAAATTCACAAGGGAATTCATATTAATGGAAATCAATGATGCTCATATCCATCCATAAAAAGAATGGAGGGCATAGACTACAGTGAATAAATGCTTAAAATACATGCCAGACATGCAATCCGCAGTTCAGCACTAGCTAACTCTTCCCGTGTCACTCACAGGTATAAATTATTTTTCTACGGGCAGAATCACTACCTTTACCTAATACACTTGCATAAAACGAGGGCAGAAATTGACCTTGGAAGACGACTAATGCAGCAGAGCTAAAAGCGTGTAGGAACACAAGGAGAGTACACAACCGTAGGCTAGGCAATAATATTGATCATTAGGGTTTTAATCGGGATCACGGAATGCTGTCGTTTACGTTCTCTGGAGCTACATCTGCACAATTTTCATCATTAGGGTTTTCAGCGTTTTTCTCTTCTCCAGATATGTGCTCCTTTCTATCTTCGATCACCTCTTTATTAGTAATAAAGCTGGGCTGATTTGTTGACGATAAGAGCCTAGCCCACATCCTATCTGTTATAACCACCTTGTGCTGTTTTTCATTGATCCGCTGCAGGCCAACACCAAACATACATTATTCCCAGTGTCATGGAACTTGCACATCTCACATAAGAAAGTAACACAATTTTAACGCTCAACGTATCGACATGTTATGTGGATTGTGAAATGAATTATATGTTATTGAGACCTGCAACCTTGTGTATCTCAACCAAAATAGATATGGTAATAAGCACAGTAAACTTGAAAAGATACCACATTACAATAGTTATTTGATGAGGGATCGCATGGAACAAATTAGATATGTTTAAAATGCTTGTTTTCTCTAGAAAAAAGTAAAAGAAAGAAAGAAGAGTACAAAGTAAAATTCCCAGCTTGTAAATGCACGTAAAAGATAACTAGAAAAGATACAGCAATAAACACATACATACAGAAGAAGAAAACGAAGCTAAAGACATAGGGAGAGGGAGCGGTCACAAAGAGCAGATGTAAAATGTGAGCACCAAAAGGACATCAGTGCCATATAAGAAAGAACTCTCAAAATTTCATAATTTTAATTTGTCAAAGAACCATCTCAACTTAAAAGTATAAGTGAAATTTTCTCGTTTGATTAGAAGAATGGAAATGGTAAGAATTAAACTAGTGACCACTTGACCATATTGGCTTTGATACTCTCTAGACAAACAAGAATGATCCCTCAATTTAAGTGTTAAAAAACCATCTCAACTAAAAAACTTAAGCCATTAGGTGTAATTTGTTTTATATTTAACTCTCTAACATAATGCCTTTGATTCTCTCTAGACAAACAAGAATGATCCTGTCAATTCAAGTGCTACTATTCTGAAGGGAAAAGAAGAAGAAGCAGTTCTATCATAAGCAAGAGAGTAACTCACATAGAAGGGTATGTATGTTTGTCTGCCATTAACAAGACCACTAGTGAAGCCTGTATAACCAGCCATCGCTCCATGCACAACACTTTGAGCCAGAAGCGTGCAGTAAACATTGTCAGATGCATTGCCTGGTACGGCACGGATCATATATGTAGGATCTGCCAGGAGAAACAAATTACAGGATTTCATTATGATAGTCAATAACAAGCCTTGTAAGCCAAAAAGCTTAATTATAAAACAAAAACATCTCTTAAAATGTGTAATTCTAACCTATATATTTGAGGTTTATAGTCATCTTCTGCTTCGAAAAATAGTCCTGCAGTAAAGAAAAGAAAGGAAATAATTTAGCAGAATACAAGTCTCTTTTGATGTTGAATATGAATTGATTGAAAAAGGGAGTTTTGAGTCCCTGTATGGTATGACATGTTCCTGGGATAATATATAATTCTCAAGGGAGAACAGTTTGAGTTAGATTCAGAACCTTGATCCCCTGTGATATCCACAGCCCAACATCTTGAAGAAGCTTATTTCCTGAAGCATCTTGTTGCATGCTTTCAGAGAGCAGCTCCTGGCCTGCACCTTCAGCTATCACAATAACCATGTGCCCATTTTCTTTCAGTTGTTTCTCTATGTATTCATAAAGTCCACCTTTCCCATCTAAATAAAAAGGGGACTCTGGAATCAAGCAACAATCCACATCTCGGCTTGCAAGAGTAGCATACATAGCAATAAACCCTGCATGTCAAATTCAATTTGATTAATAAAAGGGAAAAAAAATTTTTTTGAAAAACCATAACAGCCTTGCTTCAATGAAAGAAAGGACAAGGTAAAGTTAAAGCAGAAGCTTGAAACACAAATAATAGAATGGGAAGTCCAACAGTAGGACAAATACGCATTTCAAATGCAGCAAAGCAACAAAATGGTCATAACACTCACTAGAGGTAGTATCTAGGAGAGTACTTTAAGAGCCATGATAACCTGCATTAATGTATTGAAATAATAATAAAAAATGATGCCCTGCATTGACAAGAAAAATGCATATCCAGTACATGGGCTTAATTAATTTTTGAGTAAACTATATTTTTGCCTAATAGATTTATGAAAATTCATTTTCACCCCATAATTTTAAAATTTGCCAACATTAACCCTAATTTTTTTTTTAGTTTCAGTTTTGCCCTTTGCTCCTAGATAACTAACATAAGGCTCACTGTTTAATTTTTTTTTTCCCCCTTACTATTCTCTCATACTTTCCTCGCAATACCATGCATGTCATAGTATCTCACCAAAACAGTTAAAAACACTTCAAAATCTCAAAAATCAAATTTAAAAAATAGGCTTTTCAATGGATTGGGATAACATTGGAGCTTTTTGAAAACTAGAAGGGTAACATTAGGAAGTTAATTAAGTCCTGCAAATATAACTTTTTAGATCGTTTGCTACCCCAAATGTTTTGCAAATATATGTGCGAGGCTTAATGGGTTTTCTTTAAACACATCGAATATAGATACAAAAGAAAAATAATGAATTATTTAGCTGAAAAGAAATCATTGGATTTTACCTCAATAGACTATTTAATTTTTCCACACAATCTTTCTTGTTAACTAATCCTGAAATCATATTATTAGAGTAATAAAATAGCTATGTATATGCAAAAGATAAATTTAGATCTTCTATGGATAATTTAGGTATAAATGAAGTGTTTCTAGTAGAAAGGTGTTTCTATAATATTTTCTTCAACCTGGTGGACAGTTTGTCATAATGTTAATAATGTT
The DNA here is from genome assembly GCF_005239225.2 of Populus alba. NCBI lineage: Eukaryota > Viridiplantae > Streptophyta > Magnoliopsida > Malpighiales > Salicaceae > Populus > Populus alba. The sequence goes on along the minus strand of NC_133301.1, from coordinate 8,425,565 downwards.
TGTTATTTACACTATTAACTATTTTAGCATGTTTTCCTATTCCCGTTGGCTTTTTAAGTTTTCTTTTTTGTTTTATCACTAAAAAAAATATATCTAATTTTGTGATTTTGGTGCCTACTTACCCTTGTCGAACATTCCAAGTCAAGTAAAATATATCTATCGATTTTAATAGATCAATTTTTATGAGATAGCTACTCTATGTTTTTATGTGTCTGTTTCCTTTATTGTTTGGTTCAGATATTTAATGAGCTTAATGTTGAAAAGAATTATAAATCCAATCATAAGAGCTAGAATTTCCCCTTTTCATTTCCTGCAAGAAATTGAGTCAATAATGCAGTGTTGTAGACCTCTTTGTAATCTACTAAGTAATTCGAGATTGATTATACACATTAATTAAGACTGGAAGTAATATTAAATAAGATTTCAGGATATGATTTGAAAGCATACCACTGTAACGACCCATCAACTTCACAAGACCAATACCATTCTCGACACTTTCAGCCTCAACATGTGCTGCATTAATAGCACGTTGAGCCTCCTCAACAGCAGTGTCAAAGCCAAAGGACCTGTCAATAACCTACCTCATGTAAAACAATATTAAAATGTGTTAATGTTGAATTATAATGGGTGTTGTATTGCAGCTTTGTGGTATATGATACATCATATAAATAAGAATATCCATAAAAAGTACCGGAATGTCATTATCAATGGTTTTGGGAATTCCAGCAACTACGACTTTGAGACCCCGCCTTCTAATTTCCTGCAAGATTGAAGAGTTAAAATTTATGGAAAGAAAAGATGCGGGAATCAACTATAGTTTCAATCAAGCAATTTTAAACATGGTTGATGATAGTCCCCTACCAAATTTTCCTTATTTAGATACCATTGCATATTTTGTTTTGTTAAAATTTATCTTTTATAACTCTGCACATGCCTTTCATTCCTCTCTTTTCTCTTTTATTTCACTCCAAATTATGATCAACAAGATCCGTAAAAGAAACAAAGCTGTAGACTATAGAGCACTTTTATGCATCAATGTCCAGATGCCACTAAAGCCCAGTTCTGAATTTGTAAAAAAGCATATTACCTCAAAAATCACCGATGCCCCTTTCTGAGTTCCATCTCCTCCAATAATGTAAACCTGGTTGCCAAGAAAAATACAGATAAATATTTGCTCTTTGGAATGGTGAATAACTTCTGACTTGAGAGAAACTGGCTAGCAAGTTATATCTTCCACTCACCTGATTAATGCCCCGATCCTGAATGCTGTGGACAATTTTTGAAGTATCATGGCCACCTCGTGATGTCCCAAGGATGGTTCCACCACGTTTATGAATGTCATTCACAACCTTAGGTGTCAGAGGAATCGTGTTTCGAGCATAAAAACCCCTGTAACCACCCTGTAGATTCCATTACCTTGTCAGTTATTATCCAGTGGTTATGTAGGGAGAAAAGAGCATTTAATCAGCTTACTCACTTGATGGAACCGCAATACTGTTGTTCACAAACAATAAAGATAAAACTAAAAAAATAGAGGAAAACAAAATCCCAAAACCTTAAAATTACAATGAGATTACAACTATAGTTTAGCCAGTCTAATGAACCAGGGAAAGGCAGCATGTAGGTTCAGGTCAGACAGTATATTCTTTTCCGTTTCCAGTCAAGATATGTTCGACATTTGTTTTTTTTATCAGGGTGCATAATTAAGTTTAACATATGTTCATGTGAAATCACTAAAACTAAAATTGCAGTTTCACGAGTAAAAAACAGGAAAAAAACATTTCTAGAACGAAAAACAAGAAGAAGAGAGATAAGAAGACACGGGCAGAAAAGGAATACAGTGGAGCAGATCTTCAACAATTACTCACATCTATCCCCAGCACTCTAGTCACGCCATACATATGGTACAAGCTGTACACTATTTCTCTAATAACGGTATTGAGTCCCGGGCAGAGACCCCCACATGTGACAATGCAAGCACGAACTTCATCTGGCTCAAAATAGATCTGAGATATCCAAGAAACGTGTAAATGCAGAAGCACGTAATTTTTTTTTAACAAAAACGTTCAACAAGCTTGATGGCTATGAAAACATACCTTTTGACGGGGTCCGGCACGGCGGAAATGTATCCCTCTGGGGCTATCCTTGTGAACCACAATCTATGAGAGATGGGAAGACAGTATTAACATTACAAGTATGTTCATTAAAGTATCAAAATCGTCAACTACAGACCATACATTTAACTCGAGAAACCTTTGAATTTTTCCATTCTAACTAATGAAATCTCGTTTGGTCTTAGTCTAGACTATCTAGAATGTAATGAATATATATATATATATATATATATATATATATAAAGAGAGGATTGCTTACCTTTTGTGGAACAGAGTCATCGACGTGGACAAAATACTGCCTGTAAAATATATATATATAAAAAATCACTCAGGTGAAATTAATTATTATTGCTCAAGGCCATTAACCCCTCTATTCTAAAAGGGGAAGTTCCAGAAAGAAAAAAAGAAAAGAAAAAAGAAGAGATAAATTAAATTACTTGACAACGGCGTAAGCAGGATTGTCTTGTAGAGGATTGGAATAAGTCTGCACCACCACCCAAATAAATTTAATTTTTTTTTTATCATTTATTGCTTTTAATAGAATAATCAATCAATCAATCAATTTGACGGGGAAAAAAAAAAAAAAAAGCATACCGGGAGATCAGGAATGTAATCGGATAAGTGAGGAACGTCTTGAAGAATGTAACCAGAATCACCGGTGACGATCTTCTGCTCGGAGATACCATTTGATTCCATGGAGATGAATATCGAAAGATGGACAAGTTGATGAAGATCGAAAGATGTACAAGTTGATGAAGATCGAAAGGGAAGGGAAGCAGTAGAAACGAAGCGAAGAGAACTTCCTGGCGAATTTCAAGTGAAAGATGATGATTTAGGAGCGAGAGAATATATAGAATCCAAAAAAAGACAGAAAGCCAAGCACTAAACCAGTTAACAAATATAGAGGTTTAGGGTTCGAGAGACACCGCTGTAGCACACAGACAACGTTGACCCTTGTATACCTGAGGAAGGTGTACTCCGCACAAGGAGGACCAAGGATTTTTTTTTTTTTTTTTTGTGGACTCTTCGTGCTGCTGGTTTTTGAACCGAAACTAAAACAAACAGGTGGCAACCGACTAATTACTTTTCCACTTGCAGCAGTGGTTTTAGTCTCTCTCTCTCTCTCTCTCTCTCTCTCTCTCCCCGGACTGTTCTTCTTTTCTGGTAATAAATTATTTATATAGAAATTGGATTGGATTCACAAGAAAACCGTTTGGGTTACTTACCAGACCGTGAAGACCAGCAGAAAGCTAAGAAATTAATTTTGTGTTTTTAAGTAAAGATTATTTTTAAAAAATATATTTGACGTGCGAAGATTATTCTCAAAAGCTATAACACACACCAGGAAAGGAAGGAAAAGTCTAGTTTATTGCACTAGGTTCTAGAAAGATTCCTGCTTTATAATTACCAGAGTAATTAAGAATTTAATAATAACTATTTTTAAAAATATATTTAAAATTATATATTTTTTATTTTTTAAAAATTATTTTTAATATTAACACATTAAAATAATTTAAAATAAAAAAAAATCAAGATTTAACCAAACCTTTGTTTAAAACACAATACTACTTATTACGTTATGTTTAAAAATATAATAATAATTATTTTTTTAAATGTGTTATGCTTGAAAATATATTAAAATATTATTTTTTTATTTTTAAAAAATTAATTTTAATGTCAGTATATCATTAAATTAATTTAAAAATATTTAAACAATATTAAATTCAAGTAAAAATATATAAAAAAAAATTATAAATATTTTTGTAATATAAAGATATACATACCTTAATTAATTGATTGAAGCTCACATGCTTTCTTGACTCGGCTCCCCGGTCCGTACTAATTATGTCGTGGGAGGTGTGCCAAATGCCAAGAATTATTTGAGTTAATGACAACTCAGTACCTGTTGTCGATCAAAATCCATCAATCACTCGACAACTTTTCATGACTGTATATTTATTTCCTATATTTTTAAACTCGTTTATAATTTAACCCTGTCCTTTCCTTCCATTTCTTTTTTTTTTTTTTTTTTTTTGTGATTTTAATTTTATTTTAAGAAAGAGAAGAAACAAAAAAACAATGAGCAGGTGACATGGAAAGATCAATGAGAAAAGAACACTTTTTTTCATATAACCGTTTGGACTCCGCGTAGTATAAGGATAGATTTTGAATTTTGACCGGCTTTTGACCTGATTATTAGATTGTTTAAATTTTATTTTTAAAAAATTAAAAAAAATATTATTTTAATTAAAAAAATTAAAAATTAATAGATTGCAATCGAGTTTTTAACCGGGTCTTACAGTATCAGTCAGGTCACAACCAAATTTTTTTTTTCTTTTTTTCTTTAACCCGGCTCAATTCTAGTCTTTAATTGGCCGGATCCTGAGTTGACCTACCAAACTAAATTTTAAAACTATACTTTTTTGAAGCAAATACTACAAAATTAAGCTTGGTCAACATGGTCAAATGATTATTAATTAATTCTTAAAAATAAAAAGGCTATTTAAATTATATTATTTCAAGACTAAAAGAAACAATTTATAATTTACTCAAACTATTTTATTTCTTTTTTTAGAATTAATTAATAATCATATTATACAAAATTAAGCTTGGTCAACATGGTCAAAGGATTATTAATTAATTCTTAAAAATAACGGGGCTATTTAAATTATATTATTTCAAGACTAAAAGAAACAATTTATAATTTACTCAAACTATTTTATTTCTTTTTTTAAGAATTAATTAATAATCATGTTATACAAAATTAAGCTTGGTCAACACCTTTATTTTGCTTGACTCTTCTACAACTCTCAGCCACCAAACCAGACAAGGTTTTTTTTCTTTTTTCTTTTTTCCTATAATCATATTATACAAACAAATAAAATCATGTTTTATTGCGTTTTAATCAAATTTGTTTATTTGTATATCATTGTTTGATTTTTCCTAAACATATTCTCTTTTAAAGGATGACCAACCATTGCTGGTCTTTTATCTAATAAATTGGTCTAAAACAACAAAAGATTTAACATATAGTTTTTTTTTTTTAATAAATACTTCTTCACATCGAGAAATACGAACCAAAGGCTTCCGAAACATAAAAAATTTTTAAAGGTGTTGAATCCACCAACAAATCCTCTTCATTTGTCATTTCTAATAGCTAATGTTTTTGTTCTTTTTTTCTTTCTAATATACAATACCTCTTAATTAAAAAAAAAAAAATGGTAAATGAAGACCCATTACCTTATACAACCTTTAAAAGTAGTAGTATTACATTGAAATCAATATAATATTTGTTCGTATTTTAATAAATATTGCGATGCAACCTCATGATCACATAACCTATAATCAAGATTAAGATCTAATTTTGAAAAGACGAAAAAGATTTGATAGGAGTGTGACATAATAAAAACATGTTGCAAGACACCAACACTATTGGAATGAAGTTGAATAACGTCACAAAACTAGTTAATATTCAATAAGTCAGATTCAATTTATTTAAGAACAAAAGAATGCAAGAATCTCTTTCACATGTTAAATTGAAGAGTTCAAAAGTATTATTCATCAAATGTGTTAAACTTTAGGCTTTACATGTGTTTAAATAGTTTTGAGAAATTAACCCTAATGTATCTACCCTTATGGACTGAATTGATTCACGTACAAAAACTAACCCTAAACCTTTACTAGTAAGCTCAAACCCTAATCTAAACAAGCCTTGAATCTTAATTGAAAAAAAAGTATTAATTAAGTCTAAATAAGCATTGGGTTGTAGCTAACAAAAAAATAAATAAATAAAGCCTATAAGTCTAAGTCTTGTTCTGTCATGGAAAGAGAAGAAGGAAAAAAAAACATTATAGATCTGATACAAGACTTATTTATATCTTATAATGTTGCTCAATAATCATATGAATAAAAGAGAAGTTGTTGTCACTCCTTTGGTTTCCAAGTTAGAATAGAATTATGATATAAGGCTTGTATTTATCTTCTTCTCTTTTCAAGGAAAAAAATGTTGTCTTTAATGCTTCTCTTTACCGCCACATGTGTTTTTTATTGTGTTTTCTCCTTACATGACAAGGAAAATAAAATAAAAATAAAAAATCTGAATATTTTAAAATAATAATTAATATGCCCATATATAATTGGAAATCCAAAACTAGTTAGGAATCCGCAAAGTACATAGAAACATCACATAACGAGGCTCGCCAAAACTAATAAAAAAATTAGCAACCTTGTTATCGAAACTTCATGACCCAAATAAGGGTCGATTGGATCCCTCTTGCACATGAATTAAACGTGTTAAGGCCTCCTCTTAATGCTTTAAAGGATCCCCAAGATCAGCCTTGTCAAAAACTTGCACAACCAATCTATTCAATATTTTCTTTCAATGCCTTTGCTTTGGACCTTATAATGGGTCTTTAGTGTTCGTGGGCTGATCCACATTATTCTATCTCTTCTTAAAAGTTTTCAACCTCGAATCAAAACATGTGTCAAACAAAGTAAGATCAGCAACATTAAAAGTAGTACTAACATCATACTCATTTAGAAGATTAACTTTGTAAGCATTGTCATTAATCCTTTTCAAAACTTGGAATGGAACATCACCATGAGGTTGTAACTTTGATTTCCTACGATTAGAAAACTATTCCTTATGCATGTACATCCAACTCAATCACTTGATTGGAAAACAACCTACTTTTTTTGCTTTAAAAGCATATAACTTGTTCATTTTCTCTATTTTCATTTTATTTTACCAATCATTTTCTATTGCATCAACTTATTCACCAACAACAATTAAAGATTCTAAATAAATTAAAGAAGTCATAAGGCATAGTGTGTTATTGGAAATGCTACAACAATGATCATATGCCCCTCTATTTCGCATGGAGGAGAACATTTTTCTAACACTAAAGAGACTAATAAGACATAAAAATGGATTAATTGTGATTTGTGATAATCCAACTTTGAAAAATTGATCAATTATTAGAAGGAATTGTTTTTATATTTTTATTTTTTGTAACTTTTATATAAAATAAAGTATAGAATCACGATTCAAAAACGAGTTATGACAAACTTTAAAATGAATAATATGAACTTTTCAAGATTCATATGTATGAAATCAATTTCTATTTAAAGTCAAATGAAATGAACATTCGTATATTAAAAACCAATTAATCCAAAAATTATTTATTGAAGGAATGGAAATAATGTCACCATCTGTAATTGAAATTAGCAACAAATAACCATCATTTTCATCAAAGTCACTATTAGAAAATTGTCAAATATCAATGGAAATACCAATGAAAAAAAATATCATATGTAAATTGCGATGACATTTACCGACCAAAAATCATGTCGATATTTCTATTGGTAATAACCGATAGAAAAATCTCTATTGGTAAATACCAAAGGAATTACTAGTGGAATTCAAAGAATTAAAAAAAAAATAAGTAGGTATTTTCTTGTTAATTCCATTAGCAAATCTAACATAGTAATATTTCTGATGGAATTACTAATGATAATTTACTATTGCTAATTTTATCGGGGAATTCATTGATAATATTAAAATTATAACAGCAACACACCCCTATTTTCCCCTCCCTATTTCTTTTCTTTTTTTTCCTTTTCTATCTATAAAAAAACATCTTTCCTCCCCCTCATTTTGTCACATATCTAACACCCATCATCGCAAATCTAGCCACCCCAACATGCGGTCTGTCAAACTTGTATTTTACCGAACTTATTTTTTTTTTATTTTAACAAAAGCTAAATGGTGTGAGAAAATCACTATGGATCAAGAGATCTTTTACTGTAGATTTTAATAGTAATTTTACTTTCAATTTCTCATCTTTTCGTGAGAAAAAAAAAACGTTTCTTTGGCTTTTTTTACTTATCATTCATTGCTTCTTCTCTCTCCTATTCTTTTAAGTGCTTACAACTTAGATCATGAAGAGAATAAAAGGGAATTGGACGAGACAAAAGATACTTGGGCCTGACAAGTATTCCATGCCCAAGCACCCTGGGTCTGGCAACCACGCCAGAACCAAGTAGGAGGATTAGAGATGGGTAACAAAAAGTTTGGACAATAAATTAATGGGTGGAATATGAGAACTTTGAGTATGTTGAATCAAAATTTTATTGGAGGACAATAAGTATATCCTTGTTGTTAACAAGAGAAACTTGCAAGAGTATTTTTTTTTTCTTTATTCTTGATCAGAGTTTTTTAAAGTTACATTAGTGCGGCCATGCTTCTAAAAATTGATATCAATAAAGCAGAGCTTAGCTTATATTCTACATCTATTTATTAGAATTTAGCAATTTTTGATAGAGATATTTGTTATTTTTTTTCTTAACAATACATCAAGTTCACAAGGAATTATTAGTTAGATGTTTTAAGACCATTCAACACATTTACATGAGTATTTTGATTCTTAACAAAATTATTACTTTTACTAGGCTCACGAAAATTATGCAAATCCTAATTGTCAGACTCAAGGCAATTATACCAAGTTCAAGTGCCTATACCAGACCTAAGCAGACCCAAGCTACTTAGGTCCAGCATCTTGGGTCGGCAAGCATGCTAGACCTATATTATATGGACTTGAAAAAATTGCAATGGATAAGCTTTGATTTTTATTTTGATTCCACTTTCATTGTATTGGTTGTGTATTAAAACCTTATATCTTAAAACCATGATTAGTGTTAATTTTTTTTTTTTATATATATTATTAGCTATTAAAGTTTATGTTATCTTATATATTTAGCATAATGACATTAAAAAAACAACCATGGTGGAGCGCGGCATGTATCTAGTTGAAGATCTCAATTAAAAAAACCTTCATATAAACATAATATAATGAAATTTAAAAAATTAGTACGGAGTTGTTGGAATATTTTGTAAAGAATAATAGAAAAGAAGGTTGTCCCACGTTCAAAAAAGAAAAAGAAAGAAAGAAAGAAAAAGCACTCCTTGCAATTATTTATAAAGATGGGCTTCATCCATAGTAGTCTAATAAGGTGGTGCTGTTGCTATGATTGGTGGATCCTCTTTACGAGAGGCCACCTGATAGGTCTGATATTTACAGTATGGCGGAATATTCCTTGCCACCGGAATTAAAATTATCAATCGGACTATTTATTTTATTTATAGCATGACGGAATGTTACATGCCACCGGAATTAGAATTATCAATCGGACTATTTATTTTATTGATAGGTGTGACTGTTGGAATTAATTAAATAGAATGGACAATATTTAATTTAATTAAGAACATAATTACAATTCCATCCTGTTATTTCAAGTCTATAAATAGTATACAGAGCACTGACTTCTTTCCTCTTGTCCTTCCAGTGTTTTGTGCAGACATTTTTTTTAATATATTTTGGAATAAATAAAGCTCAAAATGGCATTCATGCATTTACTCCAAAACGCATCACGCCACCATCAGTTCGATAAATAAAACATTATTATTCCAAGAACGTGTTGCTTCTGGTCGTCAAGAATGGCTGGCGAGCCTGCCTCGTGACGCACACAGGCACGTTCAGCCGGAAGAACAGTCGTAATACAAGAGCGATGATTGGCCGTCAAGTTTCGAGGTTAGTTCATGAGCAGTGAACCCACTATAACGATCTTCATAGGCGGCAACACAGGCACCGATGACCTTCCTCGACAGATGGTCTTCCTCGTAGAATGGCTGCCCCACAAATTCATCTAGTGGCATCCACTGTTCAATCGAAAACACAGAAGGGGAAAAAACAGAGAGATGCCAGCTCAACATATTTTCTCCAGTAAAATCAATCATGTTATAATCACTATTAATGAAAAAATCAGATCATAATTAGTTTTATGTGGCTGATTATTAACCACTGACCATTGCTGCTTGGATTTCTTTCTCATCGATTGCGATCTCATAAGATAATGGCCTCAGCATGCATACAAATAGTATATCTGATTTGTCGAACGCCAGCATGTGAGCGTGCCTGCAATTATTCTTGTGGCTTAATTAATTAGCATCAGCAATCATAAAAAAACTTATTTCTGTGTTTTAAAGGTGTTATTAATATTTTTTGTGTTCTGTAGCAGTAGAGTCATAAATAACCTTAAAAGAAAAAAGAAAAGGACGGCAAGGGATGGTTCGAGGTATCTTCCTCGGTCGTTTTCACCTCGTATTAATTGAACTGAAACAAGCAACACTATGAAGAGTGCGTGTGCGTGTGCGTGTGTGCAAAATACACAGAAATCGAAGTACCTGAAAGCAACCATCTTAAGGAAACTTGTGTCGACCTGCAGACAGAGGGGAACTAGATGACAACATTAACCAGCAAGCTCAACTGATGATGTAAAACGATAAGAAAGAAAGACAACCAAGTATCTTGGCTTACTCCGGTCTCTTCTTTTACTTCTCTCATTGCTCCACAGAATATGTCCTCTGACTGAGACATTGATATTTACATATACTTATTAAGAGATTGAAAACGGACGTTGTTATTGGCTTTCAGGTGGTGAGTGTGTGTATATTCAAGTGACTAAAAACAACTCACCTTGTTAATATATCCAGTAGGCATCTTCCACACGTTAGAGCAACTGCAGGGGCATTTTTCCTTCACTGCTAGGACCTAATGACGTTAATGAGAAGCTGTGATCGAGTTGGAGGTGGAAATACTTAGAAAAACTGGGGAATCAGATTCTTGCGAGCATATACCTCCTTTTTGTCGTTAATCACAAATCCTCCGACACCGATTTGATGCGAAGGGCTGGTGGGGAGCATGCAGGGATAATCAGGAATCCAGTAGGTGAGCATAACATATCCTGGTTCGGCATGGTGGTACTGAAAACCCTCCTGCCAGGCAACCCACAGATTATCAATTCATCTACGATTTATGGGATCTTTGGGGTTCTTGTATACAATATTACAATAAAGAAATGAAAAATTCACAGTTAATTGTTTACCTTAATCGCTATGGGAACAAGATCAACTTGTTCCGACAGTATTTTGAGCCATATTCCTTTTCTCCCCTGCATTACGGTTAAATTCTGATCATTTGAGTGTCTTTTTGATCAAGCAGCTTCATAATATTATAATTACTTGACATGGCGTGTGTGTGTTCGAGTATATATACGTGTGTGCATGCATAGGTTTATGTCGTCAAACCTTGAGCTTCCATTTGGACAAAGCAGCTCGGAGGGCAGAGGCGAAAGCATTAGCACTGGAAGGTAATTTGTTTGGATCAATAATGACTCCATCGTATTCATCGTCAAATGCTTCAAGAAATCCCACTGCAAATCCCGGTGAAGGTGATGATAAATCCGGCGACACAACATGAATTCCTCCTCTATTCATGTTCCTGCTCGCATAGCCATAATCTCCAACGTATGGCAGGGCAGAGGAGTTGAGCCCTGCAGTAGCTGGAGTTTTCGAATCAAGAGTACCAACCTTTAGGAAACCTATACAGTACCATAAAATTAATCAATGAGCGATCGGTCACAGGAAATTATCATGTTCTTAATTTTAATTTGATCCCACTCGACTTCAAAATCACTCACCTCTTGATGTCAGCGAGATTTCAGGCATCCTTGCATGTTGCTTGCAATGAAATCCTGAACATTGCCAGCCATTGATTGTTGCTGTCATGCTCAGCATCCTTGTTGCAGCAAGTTATGGAGTTCATGTCGATTTCTATATGCGCATAAATATACATTTATAGCCCGTTGTCAGGTGCCAAATGGGTCGTCTCTGATCTGCAGAATATTTAGGGGAATAGCATTCTGTTCGACAAGTTGAAAGATTGATGGAGATTGCGCCATCTCCATGATCAGGTTGAGTTCACGATAGTCATTTCATCACTTTTTAAGGGTAATCTCTTCAACTCAAGTCCAACCAAAAACGATGTTAACCAATGGAGTTGACGGAGTTGCTTCTGGAGATTTGCTATCTCCAACCTTAATATTTATGAAACCTGCTGCATCTTATTAATTTGCCGCTTGTCCCGTATATTTATGTCTTGTTTATAGGCATAACGTTTCTCGAACAATCAATTTCTATATCACACAATTTGGGGATTAAAATGATTATAAATAATCAATATGCTCCCATGTAGTTGGAGCACAGAACATATTCGATGACTCATTTTCTTTAATTAAGAAAATCCAAGTTGCAGGTCAATATCAAACCATAAACACTTGATGAACAGGGAATGGAATCAATTCATGCTACCATGATATAGGGTAGGCGTAGGCTGTAGTAGGTCGATTGGACTACACACACACGATAAAATGCATGTCGAAGTGCTGTAGACTGATATAATGGTTGGTGTTACACCTGGATATTGCGGTTACAGATTAAAAATTAATCTTCAATGGAAAAAAAAAAATATTTGACATTTTGTTTTTTAGAAGAAAATATCTAGTTTAAGGAGTCGCCATCTAGTATTATAGTTACTAGAAATCCTAACTGATCAATAGAGATTATATGGTAAGAGACTGGTTACGTGAAAAGAAAGATAATATCATCCCTTAAATGTCTTATCTGAGACAAGCTGCATTGCTGATTTTGTGTTAAATTGCTAAGAGTTTGTCTTTGTTCTATTTTTAAGGTCATCCTATAATGTTCGTGATTCTAGTACTAGTGAATAAATTCATAAAATTCTGTATTAAATGAAACAAAAACTATTTTTTTTGTTTTCCCTTTTTATCATTTTTTTTTGTTTATATAGCCTGATCTTAAAACTTAAAAAAAAAAAAAGTCAAGTCGCTGGTCCAAACCAGTGACCTAGCTGGCTACTGTTGCACGCATGCGTGAAAGGAGGTAGAGTTAGGAAATGCATTACCTAAAATGGTTGAGAGCTTGAAGGCACACTCAAAAGAAGATGAGGGCTTGAAAGCGCATTCAAAAGGAGACAAGATTAGGAAACACACTACTTTAAATGGTCGAAAGCTCAAAGACGCACTTGAAAGAAGATAAAGGCTCAAAAGCACACTAAAAACAAAAGAAGATAATGTATTTTTAACCGTTGGTTTATCTATTGATAAAAGCAGGTCCATCCAAGTAGAGTGGATCATCTTGAGATTATGGGTTGAGCCTAACTATTCCAAACAAAAAAAAATTGTAATTTAATCTCTTCATTAATATCTGGAGTATATCTTATGTATAATTTCATAATACATAGCATTAAAATAAACAAATTGATTTTATTGGTGTTTTCGAAATGTGAGCCAAGTTCTCATGCATTTAATAAACTTGTTATTAAATACAAAAAACATGCCAAAATATAAGAAAACTTATTTTTATTGAATTTTAGCATTTGAAAAAAAATATTAAATCATGCCATGTATTTTTTATGCAAATATGATTTTTATTTGAGAGATTTGGCTATATGAAATTTAAGAATATTTAAATTTATTTATGAAAGAAAGATTTTTATTTTTGTTTTTTTTAAATAAAATTGGTTTTTTTAATGCTAGAAAAGTATCTTGCATGTAGGCCACAATTCCAAATATTAAATATGAGAGGCCAAAAAATAATTGCAAAATAAATCTTCAAATTTAGTTAGAATTTAATTAAGACCATGTTTGGAAAAACACTAAAACAATATAAATACAAGGCTCAAAATTTTTCTTGGGGTTTTATTGGTGTTTTTGAAATGTGAGCCAAGTTCTCGTGGATTTAATAAACTTGTTATTAAATCTAAAAAGACATGCCAAAATATAAGAAAAAATTATTTTTATTGAATTTTGGCATTTTAAAAAAAACATTAAATCATGCCATGTATTTGTTATGAAAATATGATTTTTGTTTGAGAGATTTGGCTATATGAAATTTAAGAATATTTAAATTTATTTATGAAAGAAAGATTTTTATTTTTTATTTTTTAAATAAAATTAGTTTATTTAATGCTAGAAAAGTATCTTGCATGTACGTCACAATTCAAAATATTAAATATGAGAGAGAAATAATAAATAGAGGCCAAAAAATAATTGCAAAATAAATCGTCAAATTTAATTAAGACCATGTTTGGAAAAACACTAAAAAAACATAAATACAAGACTTAAAATTTTTCTTGGGGTGTGTTTTCCAAACAAGCTTTTAGATAAGTTAGTGGTAATGCATTTTTATGTATTTGACAAATTTAGACAGTAAAAAATCTTTTGGTGCTAGGTATATTTCACCTACTTTAACTAGGTCATATAGATTAGATCCTAAATCACCTTTATTTCTTCTTCCAATTCTACCCATTTGTCATAAGCCCTATTCGCAAGATTCTTTTTTAGAGCTTATTCTTTACTTAGACCTATCACGGGAGGTAGGCTTATGGGGAAAACATATGGAGTGTATAGGAAGCTCGTGAACTGGTTTTTTGAAGATATTAAATTGGGGCTTAAATTTTGTTGTTGAAAGGGAGTTATAGTTGTTGGATGAGGGGTTATTGTTGTTTATGTAACTAGAGCTTCTATAAACTTTGTTCTTAATGCTTGCTTAAGTAGGCTGGGGAGTCTTGCAATGTTTCTTTTAATGCTCTTTATTTTATTATAATGTTCAATTTCAAAGTGTATATATTCTTCATTTTTTATTAGTTTAATTTTGGATCTTGTGTTATAAATTCACATTAAAAAGAATATTTATATTTCACTCTTGTGATATTAAAAATATGTTTACGTACAAATACCTATGCACACTTAAGAATGTACATTGGATATGGATTATCCCTTCGAGTTAATCAAATATTTGAGAGCATTCACTAATATATGAGTTATAGTCATTAGGTGTATATGAGGAGGTTTTCTAATTGGTTTCAAAAGCATCTTAGATCTGTCCGGTAACTGTCCTTGTAAGGATAATATGGAGGCGTTGTAGTACTAAAAAAAAACATAAATACAACTTGAAATTTTCATGGGCCTTAAAAGCCCGGCACAACCATGTAGATTGGGCTTATAACTCGGCCTAAAGCTAATGCAGGCCTTGTCATGCAAGCTTGAACCAAAACAAAAGAGAAAGCCCAAAGTCTTTTAAGCCTTTTAAGTTAAATGATTTTGTAGGGAGTCAAGTCCATAAACACTAACTAAAAACACATCTCACCCCTAAGACGATTAAAAAACAGGTACTGCAAAAACAAAAATCCAGAACTCTTCAAGTGTTTTAAAAACTGAAAACAACATATTCCCTTATGCTCTGTTTGTTTCAAGGAAAACGAATTCCTGGAATTCGTTTTCCTGACTTTCCCATGTTTGGGAACAAATGTTAAACAGTAAGTCAACGGAAACTTAATTCCGGTCAACGTAAAATCCTTACTTGAGAAAGGAAAGTGTTTTCCTTCGGTTAAAGAAAGGAAAACACTTTCCGCACGCCTGCCAGTGAATTTTAATTCACAACTACAGTATCATCGCATTTTAATTCACTGCTACAGTAGCAGCGAATTATAATTCAATGCTACTGTAGCATTGAATTATAATTCGCTGCTACTGTAGCAGTGAATTAAAATGCAAAGAGTTGGTTTATTTTATTTAAGTAATGGGTTTTTTTATTAAATCAAAGTTTAATTAACTCTTCAATTAAACTCTTGATTTTATTAATTAAAATAATCTAAAATTTAATTAAATCAATTCTCCAATTAAACTCTTGATTTAATTAATTAAACTAGTCAAGAGTTTAATTAAATTTTTAAACTTCCAATCATGTTGCCCTTAACCCAAATTTTAATTCATCCTTCATTTATTTTATTTTTATTTTTCATCATTTTTTTTTAAATAATAAAAATAAAAAGATCAAAATTGGGTTATGACAATTGTAAGTGATTAAATATTTTATATTAAATATTTTATATATATTAGATAAACTTGAAAAAAAAAATTAATTCATTAATAAATTATTTTCCAGTTCATTTTCCATACACACAACCAAACACTGGAAAGTGTTTTCCAGTTCATTTTCCATAACACTACCAAACATCGGAAAATACTTTCCCGGAATTCACTTTCCAGGAATTCATTTTCCCCGGAATTCACTTTCCAAAAAGAAACCACTTTCCTGCAAACAAACGGAGCCTTAGTTTCACTCTTCTTTCCAATTTAGAACCATTACTTCATAACTTTATTTGATTGCACAATATCACATGCATATCATCTTATTATCCATTGCGTATGACAAATCATGTTTGTGAACCAAACACACAGAGAGGCATGGTGAGCACTCACATAAAAGGAAACCCACAATTTTACTAAACTTTCTACCTCACAGAAGCTGGAGTATCGGTATATGCCACTGACTTCTAGGTTTCTTCCAAATACTAGCTGCTATAACTGCTGGGAGAAGTTGCTAGCGCCACCACCACTTCGCAATAGAATGGTCCATGGTCTTTTGCTTTCAAATGTGCTTCCAGACCTTCAATTCTCCTTCCTTTTCTTTTCTGTTGCTAGGATTTAAAGACGGTCTGTCAATACTGCTGGTGTTGCCCTTTTGCTACCATCGATGGAGGAGTTGAAGACATTGGAACTGGTGCTGGACTGAGAGGATAAAGCTTGTGAATGTCGGTTAGAACCTCTGCTGTTGTTCATGGTGGAACCAAAAGCTGCTGCACACGGCTGAGTTGGTTTGGAAAAGGATGTCCTGGATTTTTCTTTTGGATATTTTGATTTTGGTGTTTTCATGGTGGAGAGAAAGGAGATCACGAGTTTGTGGCCTATTTTCTGGTTATCCCTAGAGAGAGCTTGTTTGGTCTGTTTTAAAGGGGGTTTTGGGAGGGATCGAAGCAAATTATTACAGCTTTTCCTTTTCTTTTTTCGTCAAGGCCTTCCTCTCTCTCCCCTTTTCTTTCTTTTTGCTTGTTACCTTTTATTTATAGATTAGAAAGATGATCACGGAGAGAGTGAGTCTGGAGATTTTCATCTCTTGATCTACAGGGAACCAACTTCAACTCTATGATCTTGGTGAGGAGCGTCTCTGATGGTTTTTTAATGTTAGTTTTGAAAGCTAAGCTGGATTTGCTTGTTTCAACAGTTTTCAAAATGGCTTGGAAGTAAGGAAAACCAATATGGGATGTTGGATCATGAAGGAGGTAATCTTCACCATCAATCTACGCAGTTTTGGTTTGGATTCGTGAGGTGTGGAGGAGGGTATAGGATAATTTAGAGAATGGAATGGTATTGTCTTTGTCGATTTTTCAAGAACAATGCAAGGCATCTAGTGATCCAACCTTTCTTGGTCTTTTATTTCACTTAAATTGAGGGAGTTGATGAACAGTGATCGTCACGTTCTTCTACATTATTTTGCGTAGGAACAAAATAAAACGATATTGTTTTAAATCAAAATAAACGATTTTGATCAAAATACGTTGTTTTATTTAAACATAATAATGTTGTTTTGGAAAACCTTAGGTTAACTAGGGTTTTAATTTTTCTTTTTTAATTTCAACTCTTAATTTTTTGAATTTATTCAATTAAATCTGATTTTCAAGAATCATTTTAATTTCACCCTTATAATGTTTCAAATGGATCCTCTTACTTTAGCATCTTCTTCAACACAGTTCTTGGTTTCATGATTATGCAACTTGATTCTTATCAACCATCAAACTTTTAATTTGTCTCAAATTGACCCTTGACTTGATCAATTTTAGTTTCTGAATGCTCACGCTTCCTTCATCTTGGTCCTTGGTTTTATATGATTTTTCAAATTGACCTTTTTAAACTTTGAAGTTCTTTCAATTAAACCCCTGATTGCACCAATTAGGTTATCCTAAGTTTCAATTGGGTCCCTAATATTTTATTTTTTATGAATTGATCCGAATAAGGCTTCCAAACTTATTTTTTAATTGAGTCCTTAATTGAATCAACAAAAGTTTAAGTAAGTCCTTAAACTTAATTAATTCTTCCAATTTTTTCCAAATTGCCTTCAAAGTTAAATTTTGCTTCAATTAAGTCCTTAATTAAGTTAATTAAACATATTATAAGTTTAATAAAGTCCTTAAACTTAATTAATTCTTCATGTTTTGGTCAAGTTTGAATTTCAACCTCAACTTTCTTTCCATTAAGTTTTTCTTCAGCTTATTTTATCAAAATATCTTTATTTGACTATTCTTTTGATATTTTAACCAGTTGCAGGTCAAGGATTTATCTTCTCGTGTCCTAAAAATAATATTTTTTTGTATTGATTTTTTATTTTATTTTATTGTTTTTTTGGATTTTTTCAATAATATATATATATATTATTTTGGACCTAAAATAGAGTTGTGCCAATATTATTACTATGAAGTGGTCCTTATTTGATGAAATGTTTTTATTGGAAGTTGTGTTAGGCATAACTACAACTCCCACCCTTGTAGTAATGCTTGATAGGATCTATTATTTTGAAGTTCACTCCTAATGGTAACTTCACAACTAAGATAGCATATGGAATGTTGTAGATCATATATGAGATAATAAAGAAGCCTTTAACAGCTTACATGAATTAAAACTCATGGCCAATAGGAATATCCAGAACCATCATGCTATGAAAAAAAATATGCTTATGCATCTATATGTTTTTGAATTTCATTAACTCTTTCCTCACATGATTGTAATTTTCCTATGAGACCTTGTATTGAAAGAACATCCATATTTTGCAACTCCTCTATCATGACCATCATATAATAGAATTTTTTTTTTTGCAGGGAGTGTAGGATTTTCTCCACCACACGTGTCTCTTCTATCTTCTTCTCATACCTCTTTATTTGATTATATATGGTCAATATTCTTGTAAAGTATTCTGAAATGCTCTTCGATTCAAACATATATAACTTTTCAAAGTCACTACATAGCTTTTATAAATGTACCTTTATCACATTGTTAGTTTTTTAGTTTGATTATTGTAAAATTTCACATGCTTGCTTGGCGGTGGTTGTGTTTGCCACCATCTTAAAAGTGGCATTATCCAAACATTGGTGGATGATTGTGAGTGCTTGTTAATCCTTTCTTCGTGTCTTTTGCACGACCTCCCTTTGGGTTGAAGTCAACTTTGCTCTTTCTATAGGCTCCTCAAAGTCTTTCTCAACCATTTCCTATACATCTTGCAAACCTAGCCAATTTTTTACTCTAATACACCAAGTTTTGTAGTTGTCTTTTGTTAAAGAAGGACATTAAGGTGAGAAGTTTGGATTGGCCATGATAAACAATCAAAACAAGCTTTGATACCACTTGCTAGAAGAATGATAAGTGTGGTATAAGATCAAAAACAACAATGCAAAGTCAAAAAATGTTGGATTTTAACAGAATGAAAATGCAAAAAAAAAAATATATCAACTTCTTCTTAGAACTTCAAGATTTTATTGATCATACAGACTTAATGAAAAACAATGAAAAGTAAAGCTTTAAAGGCAAGTAACAACAACATTATCTCCTGCTGTTACGTAACAAAATTCAAAGGATAATGACTAGACAAAAGGATTATATCAATCCTAACAGAAATTGACAAATTCAAATAGCAAGTGTTTTATTAAAACTAAAACTCATATCAGCTTCCACATCAGCAGATTCCATATTAGTTGTTTCTTCATCAACAACTTCTAAGACATGAATTCAGCACTCCTCTTTGGCTCTGAAGCTACAGACTCCAAGTCTCTGTCTAAAAAATTCATATTAGCTTGAGGAAGTTGTTTCTTTATCAACAGCTTCTAAGACATGAATTCAGCACTCCTCTTTGGCTCTGAAGCTGCAGACTCCAAGTCTCTGTCTAAAAATTCATATTAGCTTGAGGAAACGGCTTGGTTAGAATATCAGCATTTTGATTTTCTGTTTTGCAATAGATTAGCTGCATTTCACCTTCTCTTTGAACTTCTTTTAGGAAATAGAGTTTCAGTTTGAAATGTTTCGTTTTGCCATGAAACACAGGATTTTTTGCAATTGAAATTGCAGCTTGATTGTCTATAAGTATTTGTGTGCTTTCCTTTTGCTCCATTTGCAGATCAGCCATTAACTTTCTAATCCAAATAGCCTGATTCACAGCAGCAGTTGCAACAACATACTCTGCCTCTGCTCTGGATTGAGAAATGACTTCTTGCTTTTTTGAACTCCATAAAAAAATGGCAGAACCAAAGCTAAAACAATAACTTGAAGTGCTCCTCATGTCATCAATACAGCTGGCCCAATTACTGTCAGAATAATCATGGAGTATGGAGTTTTTAACTTGACAAAACTTCAATCTATAGTCAATTGTTCCCTTAATGTATATGACAATTCTTTTTGCTACTTGAAAATGAATTTCACTTGCACAATGCATATACCTTGAAAGTGTACTTGAGCATTCATAATGTCGGGTCTTGTTGCAGTAAGATACATCAAGCATCCTATTAAGGTTCTATAGAGTGTTTCATCAATCTTTGCAGCTCCATCTTCTTTGCAAAATTTCTCCTTTTGATTCATTGATGTTGTTGATCTACACTATTCCATGTTGAACTTCTTTAAAAAAATTTTGGCATATTTTTGCTGACATATGAAGATTTCATTATGCTTTTGTTGAACTTCCATGCTGAGAAAGAATGTCATCTTCCCCAAGTCAGTCATTTCAAAGACATTCTTCATTTCTCTTTTGAACACATCAATCTACTTCATGTTACTTCCTGTCACAAGTAAGTCATCCACATAAAGAGAAACCACAAGTAATTCATCATTGATTTTCCTGAGATAGAGTGTTAATTCACTTAGACTTTTTATAAAGCCTAAGTCTAACAAATATGCATAAATCCTGCTGTACCAAGCCCTTGGTGCTTGCTTTAAACCAAAAAGAGCCTTTTTAGTAGATATACTTTCTCCTCTTCTCCTTGAATAACAAAACCTTCAAGCTGCCCCACAAATATTTCCTCCTCTAAATATCCATTTAAGAAAGCAGATTTGACATCCATTTGATGTTTAGTCTAGCCATTTTGAGCAGCAAGAGCAAACAACATTCTTATAATATCAAGCCTAGCAACCAAAGCAAAGGTTTTAGAGAAATCCACCCCAAACATCTAAGTATATCCCTTGACAACAAGTCTTGCTTTGTGTTTATTTATAGAACCGTCAGTATTGAACTTGGTTCTATAAACCCATTTGACTTTTAGGGCCTTTTTATGTGCAGGTCTATTCACAAGCATCCAAGTCTGATTCTTCTCAATCATTATAAGCTCCTCTTTCATTGCACCCATCTAATGTTGATCTGCATCAGCTTCTTCATATCCTGTAGGTTTAATTATTGCCACATTGCAACTCTGATAGATATTAGAAAGCAATCTGATTTTTGTAACAAATTCATCATCAACATCAGCATTCTCCTCTTAAAATTCAAGCTTATTTTTCTCCTAGTTCCAGCTTTCTGACTCAAATAATTGGATGTTCCTGCTAACAATCATTTTGTTATCTTATGGAAGATAAATCCTGTAGGCTTTGGAGACTAAACTGTAGCCTACAAATATTCCAGGTTTTGCCTTTTTATCAAGTTTGTCTCTTTTGACCCGCGGAATGTAAGAGAAGCAAAGACAACCAAAAGTTTTTAAATTTTGCAACATTGGTTTATAGCCCTACCATGCCTCAAATGGAGTTTTTTGTTGTAGAGCTTTTGTTGGCAATCTGTTCAAAAGAAACACTGTTGTGTTTGCAGCCTCAATCTATAAATTCTTTGGCAATCCTTTGTCATATAATAAACATCTTGTCATCTCCATGAGTGTTCTGTTTTTTCTCTCAACAACCCCATTTTACTGAGGGGTATAAGTTGCTGTCAGCTGATGTTCAATACCTTCCTTTTCATAGAACTTGTTAAATTTTTCTGAGGTATATTCCGTTCCATTGTCTGATCCGATTACCTGCATTTTGTGTGTGTGTGTGTGTTTTTTTTTTTCTACCCAAGCTTTAAACTTCCAGAAGAAGTTAGCAACTTCAGATTTATACTTCATGAAATAAATCCAGCACATTCTTGTATGATCATCATTGAAATTAATGTAATACTTACTGTCATTCAATGATGATATTTTCAGAGGTCCTCCCACATCAGTGTGACTAGCTGTAGTTTTTGTTGCTCTCCAGCTTTTATTGTGTGGAAATGGGAGTCTTGTCTGCTTCCCATATTGACAGGCTGCATACAATGGAAGTTCTTCTTCTAAATCAGGTAAGCCTTTCACAAGATTGTTCTTCTTCATAAAGAGTAGAGCTGTATGATGAAAATGCCCCAATCTTTGATGCCAAAGCATTGTACTGCTATTTTCTTCATGTACTGCAGCTTGTTCTTTTTCTATAAAATTCAAAGCAAAGCTTTTATTTTGCATCTGAATTTTAAATACTTCCTTGTTTTGTGCATCGGTAACCAAGTAAAACTTGTCTTCAAACAGCACCTTATATCCTTTTTCAAGCAACTGACCAACACTTAAAAGATTTTGATTAATTTCAAGAACATATAAGACATCAGAAATTAATTTTAAACCTGTGTTACCTTTGATTGCCACTGTTCCTTTACCCTTTACTACAAGACATGCCCCGTTTCTAATTCTCACTTTAGAAATGGCTGTTATGTCAAGCCTTTTGAAAAGCTCTTTATCATAGGTCATATGGTTGGTACAACCACTATCTGTAAGCCAGCTCTCTGTTGAGTTATTGGCAATAAAACATGATGCTACAAACAGTTGTTCTTCTTCAGGTTGTTCAACAACAATTTTGACTTCTCCTTGTTATTGTTGTTGTTGTTGAAATTTGCATACCCTTCCAACGTGTCCTAGTTGACCACACTTGTGACATTTTATATCCAGCCTCCACCAATATCTGCTCTGTGGAAGATTGGATTTTTTGCAATAAGAATATGATGAAAATGTTGTGTTGTTGCTGCTGTAATTTCTATTTCTTTGTTGCATGTTGTTCTATGATTTTGCAAGAAAAGCACCTTCCATAGAACCTGCTTGTCTCATGAGTCTTCTTTGTTCTTGAGCCTGCAATGCATTCAGTAGCTCTACCAAAGTGATGCTTGATACATCTTTGAATTTTCCAATGATTATATTGTAGCTTCAAATTTTTCAGGAACAGTAACAAGAATTTTCTGAACAATTCTAGAATCAGTGAATTTAGTAAGAAGAAGTCTTACTTTGTTTACAATGTTAAGAAGTTTGTCAGAGTAATCCTTGATGGTTTTTGATTAATTCATTATTTGCATCTCAAATTCTCTGATGAGATTTAAAACTTGCATGCCCTTCACTCGTTCATTCCCTTCATATTCCTTTTTGAGAAAGTTTCAAATCTTATTTGTTGTCTTCAGAGTCATGATTCTGGTGAAGATTGAAGACGAGATAGCTGCAAATAAGCTACCTTTTGCCTTTGATTTCTTTTGCTTACTCTCCTTGTGATTTTTCATTTGAGCTATAGTTGGATTGTCAAGTAAAAGAGGAACCTCATATGTGTTTTCAACGGCTTCCCATTGATCATTTGCATCAAGGTAAGCTTTCATTTGAACAACCCACACTTGATAGTTTATTCCATCAAATACTGGTGGTGCCATTAAATTCACGAAGGCTTTTGAACTCATTTTGTGTTGATTAGTTTTTTAGAAGGATGGTAAGTGTTTAAGGTAAGTGTTTAAGCTCTCTCAGTCTCACAGATCTCTCAAGAAAAAAATCAACTATGATACCAATTTGTTGGATTTTAACAGAATGAAAATGCAAAAGAGAACAAATATCAACTTCTTCTTAGAACTTCATTGTTTTATTAATCATACAGACTTAATGAAAAACAATGAAAAGTAAAGCTTTAAAGGCAAGTAACAACAACATTATCTCCTGCTGTTACGTAACAGAATTCAAAGGATAATGACTAAAAAAAAAAGGATTATATCAATCCTAATAGAAATTGACAAATTCAAATAAATATTAAAACTAAAACACATATTAGTTGTCGCGGGGGGTCGTGACGTCTATTTGGCGACGACGAAGGCTCTTTACCGTGCCTCCTGTGTGTGGTGTGCTGTGTGTTGGGAGTTAATTTTTAGGAGTTTCCACCTAGTATTATGATCACTAGAAACCTATGGTCTGC
Source organism: Populus alba (assembly GCF_005239225.2). NCBI lineage: Eukaryota > Viridiplantae > Streptophyta > Magnoliopsida > Malpighiales > Salicaceae > Populus > Populus alba. The sequence goes on along the minus strand of NC_133301.1, from coordinate 8,401,452 downwards.
AAGAGTCTGAGTAAGGGACTAATTGTGCAAGGAGAAGACGCATCACCTCCAGTACACCCTACCTAAGGTAAGCTGCATTATTGTTTGATTTCTTTTTGTTGGTCTTTCTAAGGCTCAAGGTAGATCTCTCTTTATGAGAGAGTTTCTACCTTATTGGGTTAAATCTTAACTGTTCTAAAGTCTAAATTTTAGCATCGTATGTTTATACTTTGTATCTTTAATACCTGAGGGTGTACTTTATCATGTAATTTTACATCCTACAAATATTAAAGTCTACATCTAGACCCTAAAAAAGGATTGGAAAAAGATTTTTGACATGTTGGTGACACGACCAAAAGATATCTTCTCCCAAGTGTATGAGTGTCGAAGTAATAAATAACCCGGCAAGACCAGGGTCGAACCACAGAGAGGTTAATTGTATAAATTATAAATAACAATAATACAACAACAACAATAACAACAAACAATAATAATAATAATACTCAGTACGTGGCGTTGTTATACCTGAGAATGATCTAAAAGATCGGGTCACAAGTTTCCAGCCTATATACTGAGTTTATGAAAAGCTCAAAGAGATATATTATATAATATAAACAAAATAATAATAATAATAATAATAATAATAGTAATAGTAATAGTAATAGTAGTAGTAGTAGTAACAATAATAATAATAATAATAAAAGAAGAAGATGAAGAAATTAATGTGAACTTTGAGATGAAAGATTAATGTAAGGATTAAATAATGATAAAAACAAATGTCAAGGTTAGAGGATCCACTAATGGTATTTTAAAAAAAAGTATAGTATAAACTCTTATTATTCAATTTGGAAAACCACACACAAAGGAGGTTCCAATCGGATGATTTCTCATTAATAGCTCATTATAAATTATTAACATGATCATATTAATTATCTTATTTACATAACACCAAAATTTTTAAATATTGTCAGGAATTCATGATGTTAACTGATGTTAACAACAAATCAAGTTCCTTTCATAGCCCAGGTGTAGGTAATACCATACGGTTGAGCTATGAGAGTGTCAAGCATTTGTTGTACCAAGTATTATACAACAAAAATCTAGATTAACCATTTAACAAAAGGTATTAAGAATTAGTAAGATAAAAAGATAAGATATGTTAATATTAAACATTAAGGTCCATGTTGAGTTTACACCATACTTATTTTTACACCATTAGTGTTAACCTTTTCACCTTGACATAATAAACTTAGCTAAACATAATGAAAAGAGAAACATAAATAAACAAAACAAGAACATAAAGAAAATACAATAACTAAGGAAAGGAAAGGAAATGAAAAGCATAAACAAGAAATTAATGAAAACAAAACTTAAGAATTACAAAAAAATATAAAGAGAGAAATAAAGAGCATGAACTTGATCTGAACAACCAAGCTCCCAAATGCATGACAAATGCCTCCTTTTATAGGCCAAAATTTAGAATTATTGATTTGATGACTAATTGTTGAGTGGGTGGCCAACTTTTAACTTGGTGAAAATCCTTATCTTCTTGTCTGAATAAAAAAAAAATGCTACCATCCGAACTGGGTCCTCTGGAAAACATGAAAGTTATAGGAAATTGACTCAGCTTTCCTAGGGAAAAAAATGGAGGTTCATTTGGACTTTTAGAACTCCAGATATGTGCCAAACACTGAACAATAGTGTTCGGGCTGCAAGACAGATTCATACTTATCCGTTATTGCTATAATTTGGACTTGAAAACAACCTTCTTAGATCTTGATAAAAACATGAAAGTTGTAGGTCTATGTCTTACTGAATCTGTGTAAAACTTTGAGGTCATTTGGACATTTAAAACTTGAGATATGACCCAATTACCAAACAATGTTCCAGTTTGGACTGCACCAACATCTCTTTTCTAAGTTTCACCCTCTCTTTATCTTCACAAATTTCAGTAGTTGAATTCATCAATCAATCCTTTGATTTATGTGATAGGCCTGCATTTAAGATGAACATTTACCATATATTAGGGCATTTTATAGTATTAGACTTGTTATTATAAAACATGCTTTAGTTAAGAAGTTATTGATACTTTAAGTGCAAAATGATAATATAAAACCTTGATAAATATGCACTTTTAAGTACTAATCAGTTGGCCAAATCTTAATGGATAATCATAAACTAGTTACGATATCTATTTTTGGATTTTTTTTCTTAAAAATGAAAAATATGCAATTTTTGTTTTGTTTTTTTTTTTAATGAAAAATATGCTTGGAAAAATTTTAGGATTTGGTCGTATGCATGAAAATAAAACTTTTTAAGGGAAAATTAGTTTAAATATTTTTGAGATTTTTTTTTCTGAAGAAAACCGGGTATTTTAATACCGGATTTATATTTTACATTGTAAATATATAACCCGATATTATGCAAAATTGGTTGAAAATATTTGAGAAAATCACAATTTTTTTAAATGATTTTTTGAAAAATTTTTGGATTTTTTTTTCTAAAAAAGATATAGTCTACTGCATGAACAGCGGACATGAATTATAATTCACGCCATTGTTCATGCGCGGACAATATGACATGAATTATAATTCACGTCCACTGTTCACTCAATGAACATAGACGGTGAAGAAGAAGAAGGGGAAAGGGAGAGAGGGCGGACAACCTGGCGCTGCGGTGTTCTGGTCGAGGTTGATGGTGTGCTGCCGGTGGTTTCAGCGGTGGAGTTGGTGGCGAGTGGCAAAGTAGGAAGAAAGAAGAAGAAGAAAATGGGAGGAGCTGCAGAGAGAGACGTTCACGGTGGTTATTCTGCAACTGATGAGGATTTGGGTTCTTGGGGAGGCTGGGATGCCATCTGTTGGTGGAGGAGAAAGACTGTTGTGGGGTCTTTAACGGCTGAGGATGCGGTGGAGAGAGAAGGAAGAAAAGGAAATTGCAATGGGGTGAAAAAGCTGGTTTTTGGCCGACTTTGGACCCGATTTTCTCCTTTCTCAGGCCATCAAATCCGCCTCTATTTATAGGTGGTGGAAAAAGGGCAATCTGTTCTTTATTGGGGAAAATTTCAGCCTTTGATTCACTTGAGAAGGACCCCAACCGTTGGCTCAAAGTAGGCATGGTGCACTGTCAAAACTGCAGAAACGATTGCCTGAGTTGGCATGTTTAGGCAGGCGCCGTCTCACTGCCATTCAAACTGAACTGTTTCCTTGAAGTTGTAGAGAAACTGCAGGGGATGTTGGCGTGTAAGATTTGTCAACTTTAGTGGCTGGCAGGGACACTAAATACAGCTGCAAAATAAGTAACCGTATCAGTTTTTTTCAGAAAAAAGTGAAGAAGATAATGAACAGTTTTTTGGCCAAATTTCATTCCAGTCCTCCATCTATCAATTTCTTTCAATGAAACCCGTAATTGACCCTAAAATTTTGATTTAATGCAATTAGGACCTTGCAAAATTACTGTTTGATCCTCAGATTTACGTGTCTTTTGCAATATGGTCATTGGTCTCAGAATTTGTTAATTTAACCCCTAATTGATCATCAAACTTTCAATTGCTTTCAATTTGGCCCCTAATTTCAACCAATTAACTTGGTAAAAATTAAATTTGGTATCTTAAAATTTCAATCTTCTCAATTAAGCCCAAATTAGGCTCCTAAACTTATTTTTTCACCAATTAAGCCCTAAATAAAATTAATTTGACCCATTTAAAGTATAATTAAGTCATTGCACTTAATTAAATCCTTCAATGGACCCAAATTAATTTTTAAACATAATTAAAAATTCAATTTGGCCCATGATTAAATCAAATTGGCCGATTAAAAAAATTTAATTATGTCCTTAGACTTAATTTTTATGCAAATCCGTCCACTAATTATTTAATTTGACCTTGAATTTGCATTTTTTTCTCAATTCTTTGGCATAATGAGGTACAATTAGGCCTTGAATTTCCTTCAAAAATTGCAATTTAATTTTTCCCTATTTTTGTAGTCCTCCTTAATATGCTTTCTCCACATTGCTGGCATTTATTTTATTTTTTATTTTTATTTTTAAAAAAAATAAATTGAATTTTTGGGGAATAACCCATAATTGGGTTATGACATCAGCAGATTCCACATCAGCTGTTTCTTCATCAGCAGCTTCTTTATCAACAGCTTCTGATCCATGAATTTAAGAAAAAGTCAAGAACAAGAAGATATTTTTATTAAGTGCGTGCACCTCTTGTAAGAGCCTGGGACAGCCGGGGTTTTACTCACTCACCTGGACCCACAAAGTGCACTTTCTGAGAGATGGAGTTTCCTCGAATCCAAAAAAAAAAAAGTATATTTTTATTAAGTGTTTTTCTCTAAGCTCATTTTGCTATTCTCTATCTTTTGTGCTATTTAATAATGTTGAATTACAAGTCTTTTTATAGACATAAAGTCCTAAACAATCAAGATATTAAAATAATACAAAAAAATCATAATTAATCTGAACATAAGTTGTTCTGCCAACTAAAATAATAGACCGTTTCTAAACCGGTTAACAAATTTATTTAATCTAACCGGTCAACTAGTTCCCAACCAACTAGTTCTCAACCAGTGGACCATTTCTTATATTTTAAAAAAAAGCCATAAATCAAGTTTAACATTCAACATAACATACACTAATTTTGATTTTGGAACTAAAGGGTTGGATGGAAGCTATATTTTTAGTCGCTGCGGTTTCGAAAATATGAAAGATGATGCAGAAATGCTATTGGCTGCTTGAGGAGTGGCAGTGCTGGGATTGATATAAACAGAGGAACATTCTACTTTATGTTGAGGATATCCTGCATGCTACTGTTTCTCTGGGAGCCTCCAGTTGAGAATGTGTACAAGGAGCAGCAGCTGATTCGGTGGTCTCCACCTGGTCGTGGATGTATTAAGCTCAACACTGATAGTGCCTAGCACGGGAAATCCGGATTTAGCAGCCGCGTGGGGTTTTTTTAAGGAATAGTGAGGGACGATGGCTGTTTGAGTTCGATGCATATTTGGGTTTTTGTTCTTCCTCGCATGCAGAACTTTGTTTGGTGTATTACGGGTTGCATTTTGCCTGGGAAAAGGTCATCGGAGGGTGGTGGTGGAGGTGGATTTTGCAATTGTTGCGGCAGCAGCTCTTAGTTGTCGTGAGGAGCAGGAGGGTTTGGTGGATGTTATCTTTCACAAGCTACGACAACATTAATATCTCCATCAGCCATAGGAAGTTCAGACGACGGATGCTTTTCACGAAGGTGATCGATGCCCCGACTGGCTGGCTAATTTTGCTTATAAGATGGAGCTTGAAGTGCACACTCTCTCTGAACCACCAACCGGATTGTGTTCGTTGTTGCATGCTCACACATGTCATAGGTGCATTCATTTTCCAAGTCTTAATCTCTAGTTTACAAGGGAAAAAAATATATTAAATCATTTTTGAAACAAAAAAAAAAGAAAAAAAAAAGAAAAGAAGAAGAAGATGAAAAGCATGAAGACCAATTAAAGACAAGCATGCCCATCTCTCTGCTGGCCAAACATCCATATGGTCCCTCAATCATTTCTTGTTTGACTAGAGATCAAAATAACACTGTTAAACCCGTGAATGTTAACACCATCATGTATCTAATCTTCGGGGAGAACTTTAGTCCTTGAACCGCTTAAGATAATAATTCCGAATATGGGCCCACATGTTCACAACTTATAGTTGTATAAGCGCATTTTACTTTATGTTTCCTCTAAATATATGGAGTAATAATAACACTACAAGAGCTGATTATAATTTACTTTCCATTCTTTATATACAAAACAATTAGCCCCTTGTAACAAATAAGTTTTTATTTTTTTTGTTTTTTAAAAGTGATTATAAAAAAATTTATTTTTTTAATTTTTTTACTTTAAATTAATATTTTTTTGGTATTTTTAAATCATTTTGATATGTTGATGTTAAAAATAATTTTTTTAAAATTTAAAAAAAATATTATTTTAACAGATTTTTAAATAAAAAACACTTTTTAAAAAAAAATCACAACTACATTCCTAAACACAAGCTCTAAATTATTAAATAGTATATTGATCATAGCTTTTAGGTGTATACGATGAATTTACTTTATGTTTTTTCTGAATATATGAGTAAAAAAATAACTAATTAATTCCTCTATTTAATTGATTATCACAAACAATTAAATAGTTTGGCTGCTAGTGACCATGCTGCATGTATAATGAAAGGCTTGAATTAAAAAAACAGGCCCTATGCTTCAGCTTGAAGTCTCGTACAAAGTTATGTAACGTTAATTATGATTTTATACCATAGTAGTTTCTAATAAGGAGGGCTAGCTGGTGGTGGTCCATCAAGTACACTGCTCCTTCGCCTTGCATCTCAAGCAACCTCGTAATTTCTCTCCCTGTCTCTTTCTCTCTCTCTCTCTGTGCAAATTCATGGCAAAAGAATCATGATCATAATAAGCACTCTAGCCCAAAACCCATGTCAGCTCCCACCATCCTCTTTCCTTGGATCATCTCTTTCTCCATAACAGGTACCATCAATCTCTGTACAAATTTTGCTTCTCTGTAATAGTTTTTGGAATAAAAAAGTTTAATCTGTTGTACCAAAAATTGACAAAAAAATCTGAAGTAAATAAATAACTATTATCCAAAAATCTTGTTCATTACTTGATGCTGACAGCGGTAGCTAGCAGCCAGTTTCGAATTCCTGTCAAATTGCAGCTTTAATTCGTGAATAAACATTTGCAACCTTTAGCCATAGATAAATACTAATGAGTCAAATAATAACAATGATGATGTCTCAAACAAATCTAAATAGTTTGGGAGAAATGTTTATGTCTTGAATAATCACTTAATTTTTTAGTTTTGACAATTTAATTGATTAATTCTTCTTATTCAAGATAACTAGGAGCAAGTGCCTGATACTTGTAAATGATCTCATTTGAAAAATTTATAGAATCTTTAATGATTAAGTTAATAATTTTTTTAGAGAAAATATAATAATATTATAGAAAGATACTTTGAAAATAAATATATAGTCGAGATTAATCGAGATTTCAAACCTTTTGTTTAAAGGATTCATGATTTATTTATATCTCATTAGTCTTTTTATGAAGACAATGAACTAAAGTGTAATGTTACCCAAATAATATTAAAGAGAAAAAATATCAATGACATGTATTAATGTTGATGAGAAATATCATATACATATGTATTAATGAGGGGAAATATCACTAACATATATACTAATATGGATAGAAATATAGTGGGTCTTTAAAAGATTTTTACACGTTATCTCTTATACAACATTATTATCGATGGAAATATGATGACTCATTAGAGGACTTTTATATATCTAATGGGTGCAGAGAGAGTATGATTCAAAATATAGTTGAACCCCAAGAAGGTGGGTCATTTCGTTGGTTGAGCCCAAGGGAGGTTTGGAATTATAGGGGGTTTAGGCCTTTGATTTTAACTTTATCGGTAGTCCCCCAAGTTTTTGTAATATTTATATGTAAAGGCTTGTTAAAGTACCCACTACAACAAGTTTGTCGATTTTTTTTTTTTTATGAAGTGGGGTGAAAACCTTGGTTAGTATGCCAAAGTGCCTATATGTAGGGGTATGCCTCATGTTTGAAAAAAATAATTTCTAAGTATGTAGAGGTGAACCATGAAGGAACTCATACTTAGAGAATTTTCCAAAAGGATAAGCTGAAACCATAAGAATCCATACCTATAAATTTTTTTAATAGGTGGAGAAACTTAAGGAGAGTAGGCCTATTTAGAAAATTTTCTAAAAGGTTGAGACGAACCCATAAAGGGAGGAGCCCGTGCATAGAAACTTTCCAAGTGGCCGAGGAAAACCTAAGGTGGGTGAGTCTATATTTAGAAATTTTTCCAAGAGACTGAGATAAATGAATTCCTATCAATGCCCATACTTAAAAAATTCTCAATTGGTGGAGAGGACAAACCAATGTTGACGCCCATATTTAAAAAAATTTCTAGGAGGTAGGGGAATCGAAGGAGGTTAGTGTTATTATACTAAGAAGACCAAGTCAATTCTTTTCTTAGAGAGTTATTGTATTTTTTTTTTAAAGAGTTGCAGGCTTATAGCCTCTTTGGCAATGATACAAGCCGTGAGAGCCCTCTATTGAAGAGAGAGACCAAACCTAAGAATAGGACAGGGTCCTGTTACTTTGTTGAGATTGTCTATCTCAAACTGTCATGTAAGGTAGATCTATGGCACTAGGGAGAACTCCTTCCAAGGAGAGTGTGCAACACACTAGGGAGAGCTCATTGAAGGAGATTATGTAAATGTACTAAGAAAAGAAAAACCCCTTTCATGAGAGTGTGTAAGAGTACATAAGCCTCCATTGAAGATATGTAAATAAAAAGTATATGTAAGAAAGATAATTATTTTAATTTAAAAATTAAACTTACTTCCTATCATGGATAATATATCCCAAAATGATTTATTGGACTCCGGGAACTATTAGAGAGTGGTGCTATTGCATTATAGAGACCTCTGATCAATCCCTTCCGAGGATGGGTCCGCCATGAGTGCCAATACTTGCTAAGGCAACAAAGCCTGATTTTGCACTTGAGCGACAAACACAACTCGGGTGAGGGGTTCCACTTGGTTGATAAGTTGTTGAAAGTTCAAATGAGTAGAAGTGCTCGCGATAACGGGTAGATTCATCTAGCGTTCTAGCTCAGGTATGTCATGGTTGTTTGTCACGAAATGACTTGGAAATGTCATTAGAAAGAATTTGAATAATTTTTTTTATCAGTATTCCATGGATGGTGCAATCGATGATGTTTTAGAAAATTCAAGTAGTTTGGGGGCAAGACTTATATTGGATAATCAATTAATCTTTTGGTTTTAGCAATTTAATCCACTCTTCCTAGCTAAGGTGGCTGGAGGCAGATGCCTAATACTTGTAAAAGATCCCATTTGATGAATTTGGAGACTTTCTAATTATTAAGTTGGTGACTTTTTAAGAAAAAATACAATAATATTACAGAGAAATACCTTGGAAATAAATATGCAGTCGAGAATGGAGATTCTGATTTAAGTTAGTGATTATGTCTATTTATAGCCCATGAGTTTTTTTTTTTTTTATGGATATGAGATGTTAAAGTGTAATATTACACTGATAATATTAAAGAGAGAAAATATCTATAACGTATATGTTAATGTTGATGAAAAATATCCCTGTATATGTATTAATGAGAGAAAATATCTCTAATATATATATATATATATATATATATATATTATTTTGGAAGAAAATAAGGTGAGTTTTTAAAGGACTTTGATACAATATTTTTTACACAATATTGTTATTAATGAAAATATAATAGGTTCTTGAAGGATTTTTACACATTTAATAAGTATAGGGAAAGCAAGATCCAAAACATAACTAAACGTCATTCTCTTGGCTGAACTGAAGGGAGGTGGATTGTTTCTTTAGTTGAGTCCAATGAAGGTTATGTTTTTTATGGTTTTTTGGGCCATTAAATTTGAGTTTTCAAAATAAAAAATAAGAAAAATATATAGTTGTGATTTAAAAAAGAAGAAGAAGAAGAATAAGAAGAAGACAATCATGTAGTGGAGTAAACGTTTATATATATATATATATATATATATATATAACATGCTTTTGATTGTAGGGCTTAAGTAACAGCTATGAAATCTGTTTCTTTCCTTTTGCTTTAGTAGTCAAGCCCTCGAAACAAAAGGAGTATGAGAGAGAAGGTTCCTTAAGCTTTAGAAAATCCAACTGGAATGTTTTTCTCTCTCTCCCCCTCTCTCTCTCTCTCACACACACATAAACCGCTTACAGCGGGCTACTTAAATTGGCAAAGACGCTTAAAGGTGAGTGCCTAGCTAGGCTTGAGGGAACCTTTTCCTTTTTTCTCACTGACTTCGGTTAAAGTAAGAGACTAGAGAGAGCGATTTCTGGTGATTTCAATGGTTGAAGCACCTAAGAGACTAGAGAGAGCGATTTCTGGTGATTTCAATGGTTGAAGCACCAGGCTTATACCTAAATTCCTCAGCCATAGTTTCCTCTTCTCGGGCTCTTCCTCCTCCAACTTCGTTCCTGTCCCCTCTTACTACAAGTTTTCTTTTCCCATAACGAATTTAAAACATTTATACTTCTGTTTTGGAGATATTTCTCATCTGGTTTTTCTTTTTTTTTCTTTTTTCTGACTACCTTTTCGTCTGTTGGAAGTATCGAGGCTGTATAGTACTCGTATATTTCCGTTCCACACACATATATAATATATATATATAGTTGTTGAGTTAATTTTATGATTCTTGATTGAATCAACATCTGCAACTCTTTCAAGTTGTTTTTCTTTGAATCTTATCTCAAAAGAAAGCCGTTTATTAGATGCATATTTTTGTTTTCAAGACAAATATTAAAGCTTATTCTTAATTAATAGCTATAATTAATATACGTGCTTTTGTTAACATGAGTTCATAAATCAAATTCATGATCTGTGCTGTATAGATAGCTCGCAGGATATGAATAGCAAGCTGTTGTTTAAGTTTTTAAAAGTTAGGCTTGGGAGAAAGAAGATACATGTACACATAGCATCAGCTGTCTGAGAAAGAAGCATGAGTAATAGGTGTAGCATGGCTTCCATCAGCAGCTCTGATCTCATCGATGCAAAGCTTGAAGAGCATCAGCTGTGTGGATCTAAGCAGTGTCCCGGCTGTGGACACAAGCTCGAAGGAAAGCCGGTAATTGATATGGATAATTTCCTCATAAATATTCTTTCCTTCTTTTCAAATAGATTTCAACACACAAGAATATTGCAAAGCAAAAATGACTGGCATGCTTTTTCTGTTTTATTCTGGGGTTTTTCCCCTTTTAGCTTTTCTTTTTTATTGATTAATCAATGTAACTGTAAAAAAAATAAAAAATAAAAAAAAACTATAATTTTCAAATTCTTAAGTTGAGCTTTTGTTTTAACTTGGTTTTGTATAATTTGGAGTTAATTTTCAGGACTGGCTAGGTCTACCAGCAGGAGTGAAATTTGATCCAACAGACCAAGAGCTGATAGAGCACCTTGAAGCAAAGGTAGAAGCCAAAGACATGAGGTCTCACCCTTTGATAGATGAGTTCATCCCTACAATTGAAGGGGAGGATGGGATTTGTTATACCCATCCTGAGAAACTACCAGGTCTCATCTCCTTCCTCTCTCTTTATTCTTCAAAGTTGTTAGGTTTTGCCATAATATTATCATATCCCAAATTCATGAAAAAGAAGAACAAGAAACCTAGCAGATGATCATTTATTCTTGTACGGCTTGTTATAGGGTGTTCTTGTAAGTTTGCCATGACTTTGGAGGAGACTTGTATGTATCGCGTCTCGGTTTGTTGCACCTAAGTGAACCGAACCTTTTCTTCTTTTCATGCAGGAGTCACGAGAGATGGGCTCAGCAGGCATTTCTTCCACAGGCCTTCAAAAGCATACACCACTGGAACAAGAAAAAGAAGAAAAATTCAAACCGAATGTGACTTGCAAGGTGGGGAAACAAGGTGGCACAAAACAGGCAAGACAAGGCCTGTCATGGTGAATGGCAAACAAAAAGGATGCAAGAAAATCCTAGTCCTCTACACCAATTTTGGCAAAAATCGAAGACCCGAAAAGACTAATTGGGTCATGCATCAGTACCACCTTGGTCAACATGAAGAAGAGAAAGAAGGAGAGCTCGTGGTTTCTAAGATTTTCTATCAGACACAGCCAAGGCAGTGCAATTACACTGATAGAGCTGCAAGCGTTGGTGAAGGAAGCAGTGAACCTAACAGCAGAAGAGACGGTGGTGGTGGGAGTTGTTCTTCCAAGGAAATATCTCTTCATGGAGATGAAATCTCTGGAACCGGGGCAGTTGCCTCGTCACTAACAAGTTACACCGCCATGGATATTCAACAACTGAAATCTGATCATTTTTGCTTTAGTACTCCGTTCAGGAAGGGCTTCGATGAGGTATATTTATTCATTGATCACACACGCACACACGAACATACAAGTAATTCTTTCGTATATATTTATTCATCAACCACCATTTGCAAAACCAAGGATATTGCATGTATTAATTATATAGTGCCTGTAAAAAACAAGGAATTGTATTCTAAATTATAAAATTTTATATATCGAAAAGATTGTGATGACTGTAACGTCCTTGTTTCTATCATATTTCTCATGCAAGATAAATTAACGAAAGTAAAAGAAGAGGAATAATAAAAAATTAAAAAAAAAAAAGGAAGAAGAAGAAATTTCTAGCTAGGGTTACTTAATTTTCTCATTTGATTGCTTGCAAATTAAGCATGAAAAACTCTCTAGACCTCACTTGATTATCTTTGTCAGCTAAACTAAACTATCGAAGAAGAGACCGAGTAGTAAGTTACAACGTACAATATTAATGAGAATGAAACCAATATTCAAATTAAAACTGATAGATTGAGCAAAGGCATGTAAATAGAAAAGGTAAAGTAGGAACTATATAAAGCGGAAAGAAAAAAATAATAAGAAAGATCCTGAGTCGAAGAGGTCTGAAAATAGACTAACTATCAAACTTCGTCATGGGGGTTGCAACCATTTCAGGTGGGGATAGGAGAGGCTTCAGTAGCAAGGGAAGCGTCAGCATCAGGCACATGCGATGAAATTCGAGAGCACCATCAGATGCCACATCATGTGGCCCTTGATCCCCATCAACAACAGACGCAGCAGCAGCAACACCACTACCACCACCACCAAACGGCGCACCACCAGTTTGCATCTACTGCCTTTCACATCAGCACGCCTTCCCATCCCTTCTCCACCATCATCTCTCCACCTCCCCTCAATCACTCCATAATTCTTGATGAGGACCCGTATCATGTGTCCAGAATAATGCTTCAAAACGAAATCCAGGTAAGTTGATCAACCTAATTACTAATCACATGTCCTCCAGCTTCCTTTCAAATCTTATCACACACTATTAAATTGAATCACATTCTAATGTGACTAAGATTAATTAGTCTTAACGTATCTCTTATCAAGACTTAATTCCCATTTCTTTAATTTATAGCAGTGCTAGAACTTCTCCATATGGAACATGAGATTTTCGAGTAAATGTACGGCTGTTAACATAAAGTTGTTAACCACATTGTCCAGGAAACTGTTCATCAAAACACACATCTCTAGAGAATAATAATAATAATAAGACTGTGTACTTATATTAAGTTTGACCTGGTGCCGGAATGTTACAGAGGGAAGAAAGTTGGTAGCCCAGGTGATATATAGAGGAGCCAGCTACCAAGACTAAGACTCTTCCTCGTCCACCCTGGCCCTGGCCCTCCCCCTCCTCTAGTTCAATCAATAAATTATCACCCTCACAGCTTGAACCAAGTGGTGTTGGTCATTTTGTGGTATACGCGCGAGATGGGAAACTCACTAACTTGTATTGTGTACTAAATTCGGTGCAATAAACTGTCTTCTCACTTTTTAAGGCTCTTTGAAGACATGATGATTAATCTTGAGGTTTTTTTTTTTTTTGATTCATTGTGGATAAATGAATGCAGCAACAGCAGCAGCATCATAAAATGGGAGGAAGGTCTGCATCTGGTTTGGAGGAACTCATAATGGGTTGCACTTCAAATGATGTAAAAGAAGTGAGTATGAACTTTTTGACCCTGAAATCCATGAGCCATGTTCCTCGTAGGAATTAAAAAAGAACGAAGAAAGGGTGAGAAGGGATATTTTAAATAAAGAGAAAATAAATTTGATTGAAAACCATTTAATTTCGTTATTACCGGAGAAGATTACTGTTATTTTAAACTAAAGATACGGAACCGGTAACCTTTTCTCTCTCTCTTTTGTCTTTTATTTTCCTTTTCCTTTCATGTTTTGAGCTTTAAATATCATGTTTAGAGTATGTATGTACGAGTAAAGAAATCGATAGCTAGCGTAGAGAGCACCCTTTTCTTTTTTATTATTACTTCACAGGGAAGGGTGCATTACATATGTTGAAGATTTTAAAATATTTACAGCGTAAATTGAAATTAAGAACATGTATAAACTTGCAGATCTACTACGGGTTGCTTGATTCCTTGCAGCATGCAAGGACTGCACCTTTCTTTGAAATCACAAATTCTCAAGCAATTTTTTTTATTTTAAAAACTATTGCTTGGGACTTTACTCTCGCCTCATTTTGTAAAAACAAGAACTAAAGATTAAAATAAAAGGATGCGTGTGTCTAAAATAAGAAAGGTTGATGATAGCGACTTCAAAACTTTTATCATGCGTGTCCTCTCAAGGTAATGCAGTATCAGACAAGCTTATTGTGGATGAGATTAAGAGGACAAAAGACGCAGCTTCATTTATTTGTTTTTAAGTGCATTTTCTGTTCAAACCAGAACCCTAGCAATTTCTCACATGTTTTCATTTTTATTGCAGGATTCTTCCATTGCAAACCCACAAGAGGCAGAGTGGTTGAAGTACTCTTCCTTCTGGCAAGACCCTGGCAACCAGGATCATCATGGGTAGAACCGAAGGAGAAACAAAACCCAGACAGACACTATCATTATCATCGTCATCATCAGTACTTGAAGCTACCCTGATATTCCTTTCTGTAAGAGAACCAAGAGATCATCTTATGAGGTTGCTCTTTTACTATATTTTCTCTTGGGCTGGGGCCTGCGTTATTAAATCGAACCACCTAGCTATTCAACAGTCCATGTTGGTGAGAAAGAAAAGAAAAACAAAGGGCACAGAAACGAAAAAAATAAAAAAAGGAAACCAAGAAAGGCTGCCCTCTAATGACATATAGGAGAAACAAAGACCCAAAGCAAAATCTTCGTGCATGAAAATCGTCGCCATTTATGTGCCTATTCTTATTATTTTATTTTTTAACTTCTCCAGTGTAAGTTCTTTTCCTGTCATTTGAACAGAAATATATAAATACATATATATATATATATAACGAATAGGTTGTGCAAATTACAGGAAAAACGTTGTTAATTTATTTTTCTTATTTCATCTTATACTAAAATACGAATATATAGCATTTTATATAATCTCTTTTCTCAGCAATAAAATTATATTATCGGTTCCTATCCTTTTACACTTCTTTCTGTGCTTCAAGACAAGTTGAAAAGGACGTCAATTTATTTATTTAATAAAAATGGTTTTGTTTTAGAATGAAAAAAAAAAAAAAAAAACCCAGCATGAGGAGAAATTTTATAGTTTTTAAGCAGTAAATAGTAATATATTATTAATTATTTTCTGAACTACTTTGAAAAAAAAATAGATATAAATAGGAGAGGGAGATTCTAGATTGAAATATTCTTATTGCTTCCAAGGGCCATGAATTATATTCTCTCTCTTCTTCTTGTGTATGTCTCTTTTATTAAAGTGGGTTATATATAGTAATTAATAAGATATTATTAATTATTCTCTAAGTACCCTAAAATTTTCCGTAAAAAAGTGGTCATGAAAAATAACATTGATAAATTATATCTAGTAAAAAAAGTCTTTATTTTTACGTGAACCTTTGTTTTGCGAAACTATTTGTTACATCTCCTTTACATCTAAAATAAATATATACATGTAAAATATAGAGAATAGTGATTGTCCATCACAATGAAAGGGGGAAAAGCTGAAATAGATCATAAATAAGAAGAATTGGTCGAACTAGCTAGGAAAGTTATTGGTCGACTAGAAAATTTAAAAGGGCAATTGACCAAGAAACCTTAAGTCACGATTGACCAAAAAGAAGCAATCGACTAAGATAGTATGAACAAACAAATACTAAAAAGATATAATCTTATTCAAAGCAGGAGTCAACAAAATAACTAATGACAATACATATATTAGACTAGGCTTCATGTGTGTATTAATAGATGAGAAATTTAGCTTGTATTAGGATTTAATAAGTCTTTTTATCTGATACGAATATTTTTATAGGATTAACATTATCTATATAAGTAAGATTCAAACACTATAATAATACAAATAGGGTCAGATACTACTATAAATTATGATCAACCCCGTGTTTTGAAATTCTTGTAATTTTATCCTTTATTTCTTTACATGGTAATGTTTTTAGAGCAAATTACCTTATTGAGGGTTCAAGATCTATAATAAATGTTTTGTTTGATTAGAGATATAAGTAAGATTCAAACACTATAATAATACAAATAGGGTCAGATACTACTATAAATTATGATCAACCCCGTGTTTTGAAATTCTTGTAATTTTATCTTTTATTTCTTTACATGGTAGTGTTTTTAGAGCAAATTACCTTATTAAGGGTTCAAGATCTATAATAAATGTTTTGTTTGATTAGAGATAGTTATTGACTCTTCATAGGTTCAATCCTAAGTATAATTAATTAATTAGGAATGTAATAAATTGGTACATTTGAGAGGACTAAGATCCAGAATTTGTTATAAAAGTCATTAAAACAAGTCTCTAAAAAAATTCTAGTAATCTCATCTCGACTATTGTAGAAGAAAAGTTAGTGTTGTTTTAGAATTAAGGTAACAATAACATTTAAGGGTGAATTAGGTGTTTCACCAATAATAACACAATAACACCTAGGGGTGAATTAAGGTAATAATAACAAATATTGCAATTAACTTAATTAAACATAATTAACTAATGATATAATTAAAATGATTAAAGTAAAGAGTATAGGGATAGAAATTGCAAACTCGGTTTCCAACGTTGTTCGACAATCCTACATCCACACCTCAAGTATGAAACTGGTCTTGAGTATTATTTTATTTACTAATCCAAGCCAAAGATTAAAATGTCATTTATAAATCGTCACCAAGTTTTTTTTCACCACTTAAAGAGATACCCTCTTCAAGATTTTTCACCTTGGTGATATACCTCACCAATAACCAAGAGTTTTTCACTTAAACTCTTAAAGGGTTACAATTATTTAAAATGTAACAACACTCTATCAAAATGTGTGTGTGTGTGTGTGTGTATGTTTTTAGCAAAAACTAAATGTTTTATAGCTGTTATAGTTACTTTGATAACTAAAATGGCTGATCTAATTAGATTGGTCAAGTCAATTGGTCAACCAGTTCCTGCAAATTCCCAATTATTCATCCCTAATTGAAAAACGGTACATAAATAAATTTGGTATGGCCAAATAATCAACTAGTTCAACTTAAAATTCAATTTTAAGCCTGGTGAAACTTGAATTGACTAAATGCAAATCAATCCTATCACATATGTGTGGTGTTATGGTGATTGTCCTCCTGGAGCAGGATTATAAAGAATGATGTGGGTGAAAAGAATAAGAAAATTTTATCATTTATTAGTAAAAGAGGAGAACAAGAGTCGCCACCTTATATTTTGATCATAAGGAACCTTAATGGTCTATTAGAGTCTAGGTATGCAAACTAATTGTGCAGGGGGAAGATGTATTACCCCCAACTATGAAAAAATGCTTTTTTGTTTGTTTTAAGTCATGTTTATATTTGTTAGTCTATCTAATATTTGAAAAAAGTTATCCTTAATAAGAAGATCATTATCTCATCAAGTTAAAAACATGTCTAAAGTTTTTATAAAAAATACAAGAAAAAATATATAAAGTTTAAGAAAAGTCCTCATCGATAAGGAAATTCTTATCTTACCATGATAAAAACTAAACAATCTAAAACCTAAGAAAAAAATTGTTTTTTATTTTATTTGAATTTTTTTTTTCCAAGTCCTAAGGATAATTAAAAAACTTGTGATATCCATTGACTATTATTTTGTTTTGTATTTTTTAAAGTATAATGAGAAAGCAATTTTTTTTTATGTATGAAATATGCATGGAAATTTTAGAATTTGGTCATATGCACACAAAATAAAACATATATTTTTTTTGTATTTTTGAAATGGAGAAATGTTTTAGAAATTTTTGGAATTTTTTTTTAAAATTTTGGTAAAAAATAGATATTTTTAATATTGGGTCTGTATCTTACAGTATAAGTCTACAACCTTGATATTAGGTGAAATATATGAAAAAATGTTTGAGGGACCCATAAATAATTTTAAAATGGTCCTTGAAGTTTTTTAGATTTGTTTGGGGCCTATTTAGCAAAAAAATTAAAATATTTTTTCTTTAAATGTAGCTGCCACAATAGGCGTAATGACATGTTTGCCAAAGAAAACCTTTATCAAAATACTTGCCAAACCAACAAGACCTAACTTGATTGACCCGATGTGAAACTAACTATGTTGACCTAAAATCATTAGTTTGACTTTGAACAAAACCTAACACTTTGATTAAAAAAAAAACCCAAAATAAAATAAATATACAAAAAATAGATTCAACTAAAAAAACATGAAAAACATAAAATTTATTGGAAAAAACAGATCAAACATACATAAGATAAAGAATACGATGAATGTTATTCGTGAACCTAGAAAACGTTACTCTCACCATTGACCATATATTGCTAAACCAGAGGCACAAAAAGATTATAAATCATGCAAAGGTCAACAATCTAGCACTTACTCACTTTGATTATCACTAAAAAAATCATGATCTGGTTAAGAAAGGTTTCAGTTTGAAACCTAAACTCTAAGATTAAAACCATGAACAACATGTTATGGAGGCAAAAAAAAGTCTACAGAACTAGCTAGGGGTGACATACGAAGTAGATAGTGCAAAGAAATGGACCAAAACTAGTTCCAATCATGTAACCATGACAATGTTCTTGCTAAGAACATTGCACAAGAAAAAATATAGAAATGCCTAGAAAACTAAAAATGGCAGATATGCAATCAAACAAAAAAAAATGTAGTAAGAGCTTAGAAAACATACTATACTTAGCAAACGAAGCTTAAGCACACTCAAAACAACTTACTTAACCATTAAAACAACAAGAAATAGAGAATTAAAGGTAAAACAACAAGCATATTCTATGTTCTATAGCAAGACAAAAACATATTCTAACATTGTTTCATAAGTTGTTCTTCATTTTCTTAACCATCAACAACATGCATTTGGCCTAGGCAAGCTAAAAAAACAATAACAAAAGTCTAAGAACAACAAAGAAGGTACAATGAACACTCATTGTAGAAGATAACAATGGCAAGAAATTGAAAAAGAAGAGTGTGCTTCTTAAGCTACACCCCCTCATCAAAGTTGAAAGCTTACCTTATATAAAGATGTTGCCTTCTTGGTGCCTTTCATTAAGAGATGGTGTGTGTGGCCATGTAGTTGTGTGTTTGAGAGGATATAGAGAGCTTGGTAATAAAAGGTGAGGATCAGTGGTTTAAAAGGCAATTTATATTGTTTCTTTTCTTTTTCCCCCCTCTAGTATGGCCTTTTGCATGAGTTTTTAAAGGGTCAGTACTAGGATCCTTTTAGGTGCCCTGAGTTGGACCATTCTCATCCCTTGATGTAGAAGAATCAATCCAAGCCATTTATTAAGGTTGAAGGTTGGGCTTTGTAGTGTTTCAAAGTCAACAAAAAGGGTACAATAGCAAGCCTGGCTGGTTGGGGCGTGCGTTTTGGTTTCTTGTAGTAGTGCCTTTAATGTTGCAAAAAAGCTTTTATTTTTTTCGACGTAAAAGTACAACATGTAGGGTGCGAGGGGTATGCTCATTGTCCTATTTTGGAAAGAGATAAGGGTGATTTCAGGCTTGTAAGGTGGCAACAAAACCAACCTTTTCAAGATCTTTAGGGAGGAAGAAGATCTGTAGTAAACAAACAACAAGTCATCTAACATTTTTTAAAAAAAAAAAACTTTTGAACATATCAAAATGATGTTGTTTTGAACCAAAACCAAATATTTTGGCCAAAACACACTATTTTATTTAAATGAAACTGTGTCGTTTTAATAATCCTTAGTCAATTAAGGTTTTAAAATTGGGATTTAAGCAAAAGTCAAATTAGCCCTGTTTATAAGATTTTTAAAGAGGATATTTAATTGAGACTAAAGTAGATATCCCCTTTCATAACCCAATTCTGGGTTATTCCTCAAAAATCAATTCACTTTTTTTCAAAATAAAAATTAAAAATAAAATAAAGGCTGGCAACGTGGAGAAACTAGACTGAAAAATCAAGCTGCAATTTTTTAAAAAAATTCAAGGCCTAATTGTACCCTAATATATCAAAAAATAAAGAAAAAAAATGCAAATTCAAGGTCAAATTAAATTATTATTGGACGAATTTGCATAAATATTAAGTCCAATGACATAATTAAATTTTTAATAGGCCAATTTGATTTAATCATGGGCCAAATTGAAGTTTAATTATGTTTAAGAATTAATTTGGGTCCAATTGAAGGATTTAATTAGTGCAAGGATTTAATTATACTTTAAATTGGTCAAATTAATTTTATTTGAGGCTTAATTGGTGAAAAATTAAGTTTAGGAGCCTAATTTGGGTTTAATTGAGAATATTAATATTTTATAAGACCAAATTTAATTTTTACCAAGTTAAATGATTGAAATCAAGGGTAAAATTGCAAGAAAAATAAAGTTTTGGGGTCAATTAGGGGTTAAATTGAAGAAATTCACAAACAAGGACCAATCTGCAAAAGACGCCAAAATGTAGGGGCTTAATTGACAAAAACCTATGGCAAATTTGAAGAAATTGAAAGTTTAATGCCGCCACCAGCTTCAGGGAGACTACCCAGACCACCTATAACCTCACTCCAGGCCGGTGATAGCAACTACTTCCCCCCCACAAGGTTGCCTCCCGATTCACTCCACCATCTGCAACTGCAGAGTTGCATGCAGAACGTGAACTACCATTCACATTCTGCATATAATTCATTCCTCTGCTGGGTCGGGCCTGACTTGTCCCTGCCCATATGATTGGGGCCGGATTTGGCCCACCCATAAAGGAAAAGGATCTGTTGGATCGAGATCGGCCCAACCCAAAGTTCCTGGGCTTAGCCTAGTTAGATGGTTCGGCCCGGCCCACCTATTTTAATAATATTTAATTAATATATAATATAATATTATATATTTCTTTTTAAAAAAAAATTCCAAAAAATTTTAAAAATCCTTTAAAAAAAATTGTGATTCTCTCAAATATTTTCTATTCATTTTGCGTAATATCAGGTTGTATGTTTACACTGTAAAATACAAATCTGGTATTAAAATACCTGGTTTTCTTTGAAATGTTTAAAAAAAAATTCAAAAAAGTTTTTAAAAATATATTTCATTGCATACAGCCAAATCCTAAAATGTTTCCAAGCATATTTTTCAAAAAAAAAAATTGCATCTTTTTCATGTTAAAAAAAAATCCAAAAAAGAATATCATAACCGGTTTATGATTATCCATTAAGATTTGGCCGACATGTCAAAAAAAATTCCAATATTTTTTTAGGGTCTAGATGTAGACTTTAATATTTATGGGTAGTAAAATTACACGATAAAGTACAACCTCAAATATTAAAGATACAAGATTTAAATAAATACGATGTTAATATTCAAACTTTAGAACGGTTAGAATTTAACCCAATAAGGTAGACTTTCTCATAAAGAAAGATCTGCCTTAAGCCTTAGAGAAGACCAACGAATAGAAACCCGACGTAGAAAAAAACAATTAAACAACAATGCAGCTTGCCTTAGGTAGAGTGCACTAGGGTGATGCGTCTTCCCTTACACAAACCAGTCTTTACTCAGACTCTCGTAGACCACAAGTTCCTAGTGACCATAATACTAAATGGCGACTCTTTAACCTTAATCATAATTTTATAATTAAATCCAAAAAACATTCCCAACACACCACACCTCACACAGGAGGCACGACAAGTAGCCTCCGCCATCGCCAAACGACGTTGCACCCCTCACGACATCTCCCATTATGTTATCTACTAAAATCTAAACAAGAATTATGGAGGAAATATTAATGAACAAAGTCTCTTAAAATCTAGACTTCAACTGTAAACTCCGAGATAAATTAAAAATAATCAAAATTATCATATAATAAGATAAAATAAGAGAAAGAAAAGAAAACGAGGTAAAAAGATAGAAGAAGAAAGGTTTATGGCTCATTTTTCTAGTAATAAAACCAATCTAGCCATTTTGAGAAACATCTAAACCAATTTAGTAAATTGGTCAAACCATTTCTAAAATTGATTAGACTATTTTGGTTATTGTCTTCTTAAAAACTAACGGGGGCAGCCAAATGAGAGGATTTTGACAGATAAAAACACTTTCACATTAAAAATCAAATAGAGGGAAAATTGAATTAGAGAGAAAAAGTTAAGGAAAGAAGGGAAAAGAGAGAGAAGTTTTGGGAAAGTTTTGACAAATCAAACTTCAAATTTCATTTGGCAACTAGGTAAAGTGTTGAAAAACTATTTGTATCAATTTGAACAAGAATTTAGTGATTTTAAGCTAAATTGAAAAAAGAATTGAATTACGGTTCTTGAGATGAAATTGGAGGAAGTGAAAATTTCTTAGAAATTGAGTTTCTAGGACCTTTATAGGTTGTTAAAGAGTGAAATCATGAAAGAATGATGAAGAAAGGTGATAGGTAGGAAGCCTATAAAGTTCGACCATATAGAGAATTAAATGGGAAGTTATGCATTTATAATATTGACCATTAATTGTGCTATAAATGTGTGTATGAGTATGAGAATAATGTTTTTTATTGACTTGAAGTACTGAAATGATAAAATATGAAGTTGCAAAATTTTAGAGAATTGAAAATTTCATGAAATTATGTATAATTGATGATAGTTAAAGGCATTATGAAGTTGTTTGTATTTAAGTTGATTTTTTTTGTAGTAAATGATTCGAAAATATGAATGAAAAACCTAAATAGAACCATAATGAATGTTACAATGAATAAGGAGTATGTTGTTATGTGAAAATGATAATTAATGGAAAAACTTGTTAGGGTGATTCAGCATATTGATGGAGCCACACTCACAGTTAGGCTGCAAGTAGGTACTTGGTATCTTATAGAAACTCTTTTCTAAAAGCTTCATTACTTTTTTTGTGTAAATTAGTTGATAATGGCATGGTTAGTAAACAAAGATGGAAATATATACATGATGTTAGGATTAATTGGTAACCAAGATGGGTTGACCGGAATATTGGCTTCTAATTAGGAATGCAGGATTGATTGGCTACTAAGATGGGTTGATCGAATTATTAGCTTCCAAATAGAAATGCTGAAATGTTTGAAAACCAAGATGGGCTGACCAAATTGATGAGTATCCAATATGGGTTACTAGGTAATTGGTGTTCAGGAAAGAATATTGAGGTGTTGGTTTCCATATGAGGATACCATAATGACTAAGTTTGTAGTGAAGCTTAAGAGATTGTTTGGAAAATGAGTGAGTAAACAAATTAAGTAGATTATATGATTATAAGAATTGATTAAAGTAAAGTTTGGATGAAAATTATTAATTTTTTTATAATCTATAACTTAAGACTTAAATAATGTAATTAGTTTTTGTTACATTTCAAGTGATTTACAGGCTCATTAAGAATAGCTAATAGTTGATATTTTAGATTAGATTTAGGAAATATGGATTAGCATGATGTATAATCTAGCTTTTTGGGTTGTAATTATAGATATTTTATTTTGTTATGTAATTAATTTCCCGAAACTTGTAAAATGAAAGTTGTAAATATATGATATACATTATTTTGCATTTTGTGTGGAGACAATATAACTAGTTTATTTTGTATACCATTAATGTACACTTTATTATATTATAATCATCATATGTTAAATTAATAATTATTGATAATATGAGTATTAATAGTTCTTAATGGTTTTGTGGATTAATGAGATATAATGGAAGGAATGATAGATATTGAGTTTGAGATCCACGATGATTGGATCAAACATAAATGATGGGTTTTGCATGAACACATAATTTAGAAGTGTTATTTTTACTTTATTGATGTCTACACTTAGAACATCTAAAATACAAATAAAACTTTACCAAAATCTTGGTAGAAATAATGTTAATTTAAAGTAATACCCAAAGATATAAATTAATAAGGTCTTAAGAGTAAGGTCATAGTATAAACCGAATGACCATTTTATTGATAAAAAAAACATTGTACTACCTACAGATTTATTAAAAAGGTTTTGTACCCAAATGTTGGGGATGTTACATAAACCCTATTGAAATTCATGGAATTAACAAAATCTTGTCGTTCTTAAAAAATTCATGGAATCTTGCAAAGAATATTAACAAAAGACTTTAATAAGAGGAATCTTGCAGATCTTGAAATGACTTTTTTCGGCCACTTAAATAATAAAGGTTCTTTCTTATATGAGTGTTGATAAGAAGAGAATTCAATTTCATAGTGATCATCTTTATTTTGAGGAGTATAACTAGTTGCTTTGTTTGAATCAGAGTTAATTAATCTTATTAAAGAAATCATTTTTTGCACTTTCTGTGCCATTTCGGTAGGTACATGATATCTAATATAAGGTTAAAAAACTACAAACATTCATATTGGAGTGCTTGTTATCGGAGAAAATAAGTTCATAACATACCTTAACTAAGCTCATTTTGGATCTGATTGAGTTGATTTATTATAACCTTTATGGTCTTGTTGAAAACCATAATGTTATTATGATAAGTCATTAGACAAGTTTAAATTATAATTAAAGAACACTTTTTCAAGAGGAGCCATTATTAGCTTATTAGGGTTTAGTATAGTTGGTTGTGACCACCTAGTTATGTCACTAGGTTCATAAAAAAGGGATAAGCATGGGGTTATGATAGGGTAATGAAGCACCAAGATATCCAATAAAATTTGGTAGAGATAATGATGTTGGTAAAAGTTCAAAGCATAGAGACTATATGGGAGTACTAGGGTTTTATGTTGTTATGGGGAATTAGAGATGAAGAGTCATCTTAGGACATATATATTGCAAGTTGTTCCCTTGGTACATTTGTTGGTAGATTGTTATAAGATTCTTTATGGCTAAGAGAATGGCCCTTATTAGTTACACAAATCGACGAGTCATTGGTTGTTATAAAAATGTTCTTGTCTATTCGTCTTTTTAGCATGATTACTAATATATTATTGATTATACAAATTAGGTATCAACCTCGAAAATCAAATGGAGTATAGAACTCTAAACTTGACCCTAGCATGCTTAAAATAAATAAGGGATAGTGCCAAGGTTGTCAAAAACATTTTTTTGACACGACACGAAACATACTATATAAACTCGAATTGTAAAATTGTAAAATCAAAAGTAAAATTTTTTAACTAAAAATCGTAAAATCACAAGTAAAATATTTTAACTAAAATCATAAAATTGCAAAATAAACATCCAAACATCTTAAAATACATAATTCAAATACAAGTAAAATAAACAATACAAATATCCAAATATCTTAAAATACATAATTTAAATAAAAGTAAAATAAACAATACAAATATCCAAACATCTTAAAATACATAATTCATACATGTCCATAATATTTCAATAACTAAAAGTTAACACATCTTAAACAAACAGTCTGTAGGTAAACACGAAGCAACTTTCTACGTGAGATGTCACCCTATGGTATAAAATGTTCAAGCAAAAACTATTCTTAAACTGGTGAAACTAGTGATAAATTTTAGGTAAACATCAACAAAACATTGACAGATATTCATAATACAGTCAGGATTTCAACATACTTGGTCACAATACAGGAGTAGAAAATTCACCATTTCTTCCAACTGTTGCCAGCCATCTTTTATTGAAAGCATATAGTGGCAAAGAACAACACAAAATAAACTTCTAACCTCATATGTTAAAATTTTAAATTCTCAGAAGCTGTATCATAAATATGACACTTAACATGACAGAAGATTCACAATTTGTATTAAGCATAATTTGAATCAGCACTGTATTTTATCTATATTAAGCGTAAATGCATATATTGAATAAAACAACAGAGGCTGTAAGAGTCCCCCCCTCTTTTCCATTTCCAGCTTTGATGTTTTTTAACTTGATCGAAGCATAGTAAAAAAAATTAATTAAGAAAAAAGAACTGAAATAAAATAAAATAAAATTATAACTTAATATAATTTTTCTAAAGTGCTAATCAAAAAAATATAAGCAAAAAAAAAAAATTAAAGGGAGAAAAACAGAAACAAAACAAGGAAAAATGATGTAAAATATTAAGGCTCCACAATCTAAAACTCCAGATCATGACTAGGCATGACCCATCAGGAATCAACCATTTCTCCGCCTGGTATACCATAATTTCTCCCTATAGGAGATCTAATTCAATGCAAGCTTTCTTTAGATCACACCATTTCTACACACCTTTTCTTTTAAGTTTTAAAGTGTGGTTTAGTTGGTTGAAAAGTAGCCAAAATAATACTTTTTTATAATTAATTCTAAGAGTGCAGTTTGAAAAGCACAAAATCACGTAGACAAGCACCTCTTCAGTAATACAACCTAATTCCTATACGCCTCCACTCCAGTTTTGATCAGAAAAAATTTAAGGATAACCCATGATAATTGACAGAAATTAAATACCAAAAAAAAAAATTAACATGATATTTTGGAAATATACCTGATGAAATCGATCGGGTAAGAAGTCACAAAAATCAGAGTCGATGAACTGAGGAGGAAGGGCTAAGCCACTGGGGAGATGAATTTGGAGAGAGCGAAATCGATGGGATTGTAGACTGTAGGAGCTCTTTAGATCAGGACTCAGGAGAGAGAACGTTTCAACTTTCAAGAGGATTGAAGATTGGAAATTTGGAAGAAAGAGACTGTTGTGCTGAGTCTTTCAAAATTACGCATTTGTTAAAATTTTTGCTTAAATCGTGAAAACGTTACGTTTTTAACGTTTTTTACGAGTTGACCCGTTTTTGAGCGAGTTTAACCGGGTTTGACCGATTTTACTGGTTTTCGAGTTTAAACCCCGATTTTACACGTTTTATGTATTTTAACTCGTAAAATCATCCGATTTTACGAGTTAAAACGCATTTTTAACAACCATGGATAGTGTCGAAGCTATAAACTAGAGAATAACATTAAAAAAGAAAAAAAGAAAAAGGAAAGCAATAAAAAGGAAGCCTGTAAATAAAAGTTGTAAAGAATAAATTGCAATAAGCAATATATAGTTGAAAGTTGTGAATAAATTGAGTATATGGTGATAGCCATCATTTCCAACTACTAGATGGCCTATTTATAATATTATAAAGATAGAATTTAACACAAACATAAAATCATAATCCTATACAAACTATATATAGAATAGATAATTATTACGTAATCTTGATTCTAATAATAGTATCCTCCTTTATTTTTTAACATACTCCTAGCAGTCATATTTGTTCAAAATAATCTATAAAATCCACTTGTTATCCTACTAAAGACTCATTGTTCTGTATAGAAGTTGATTAATTAATTCTTAATACGAATTATAATCTTCTAGTTAATGGTTGATTTCACCCTTTTTTATTATCTTGCTTGAAAACTAACACTGAAGAGAGAATGGAGAACTAAGAGAGAGGTAAGAATTATAGGATTTGATTTAATAGATTTATGGAAAAAAGTGGTGGTTTTTTTGTTGTAGTAGCGATGTTAGTAAGAGATGTGGTAGAGAAAGTTAGAGGAGAAGAAATAGGATATATTTTTAGGATTTTTATTGTGTTCTTATTGCTCGTGCTAGAGAGAGGGATAGGTTTAATTTAATAGATTTATGAAAAAGAGTGTTGGCTTTTTTGTAGTAGTTGCGGTGCTAGTAAGAGATGTAGTAAAGAAGGTGAAAGGAGAGGCAAGAGGATATATTTTTGGGATATTTTTGTTGTGTTCTTATTGCTCATGTTAAAGAGAAGGCAAGGTTTTATTTTTATTTTTTTTGTATGCTAAAGATAAAATGAAATTTTAAATTTATTTTTTATATTAAATACAAAGAATTATAAATAAAAATTGCTCAGTAATATGATAAATCATGTTATTTTTGTTCATTATAAATGACATTGCTTTTATTATGGTGAGAGCATGTATTTTTTTTTTTTTTATCATTTTCATATGTTAAGGGTATAGTTGTAAAACCTGATTTAAGATCAATTCAAGGCAAGACCTAAGTCCTAATTGAAAGGGTCGGCCTAAAAAAATTAAAAATAAAAAGAATTATTTTGAAAAAAAAAATCAATAAGTTAAGAGTTGGGTTTTTACCGATTCATATCCAAGTTGATCAGGTCAATGAATCAATTTGAGTTTTTGACTAAATCAACTAATTTTTTTCTTGTTCTATTTTTTTCTTAAACCAAACTAATCTAGGCTCCGGGCCATCTTAGTCTTGAGTAATCTATTGGGAGGCAAGACCTAGCTCCTAATTGAGAGGGTCGAACTAAAAAAATTAAAAACAAAACATCATTATTTTGAAAAAAAAAAATCAACAAGTTAGAGGTTAGGTTTTGACTTATTCATATGCAAGTTGATCAGGTCAATGAATCAATTCGAAATTTTAACTAGATCAACTGATTTTTTTTCTTTTTCTATTTTTTTCTCAAACTAGTCTAGGCTCTAGGTCATCCTACTCTTGAGTAATTTATTGGGTCAATTCAACTTTTATAGCTATGATAAATGTCTTAGATAACTAAATAGTAAGGATATTAAAATAATCTAATTAATTATAATATAATAATTCAACTATTAAAATCTAGTGTGTGTGTTTATTATTATAGTAGTTTTTATAATTGCCGTTTAAAAAAGTATAAATTATAACTTTTTGAAGGATATATATAAATTGTAAAGTATAAATTAATCAAATATTTTTAACATTATAGTAGTAACAAAACGTAGTTTCAACCTCCTAGCAAAGGGACTGTAAAGCAAAATTAACAGAAAAACAATAGAGACAAATTGGACAATTAATATACAAAATCAACACAATTAGTGAATTAACATAGTAGCAAAAAGTTTTGACGAAATAGCACACTTTTGGATATTATAGTTCTAAACAATGACATTAATTAAATGTCATGATTGAGAACCACGATAAGAATTTAATTGATGTCGCAGTTTACAACCACAACTTCAATTAAATCTTAAAGTAATTGGTTGACCAGTTTATAATGGTTAATAAAATTAGTCAACATATTCTAAAAATAATAAGGAAAATCTCAAAACTGCCAAAATCAAAAGGCCTTGACAAGATTTTTGGTATCTAAAAATACAATGGTTCGTATAGCGACATAGTCACTACTATATGGAAAACAATCTCTAGAAACTCCTGCAAGAATTTGAGTGCGATTCAATGATTAAATTAAAAGTTATGGCTTTATTGAGCTGTTATTCTAGACAACGCAACCAGACTTTCTATTAGACCTAGACCTATCTCATTGGTCCATAAATGCATTTGTTAGGGCATCTACATAATCTATTTAGGGCAGATCTTTATTTAATTATGGTAGACCTATATCTGACTGTTTGAATTACTTATTATCGCAAGTCTTACTACATCATTAACATTGAAAAAATAAAGAACAATTATTATTTAAACAATAACTTTTAAAGATTTTAATTGGAGTCAATTTTCCAGTCTTCAAAGTTGAAAAAATAAGTATATTTTGACTCATAAAATATATTTTTTAAAAAATCATAAAATTATAGTTTTTATGTGAAATGATAACTAGATCATACAATTAAATCAACTAATTGACTGATTAAACTGAATTATTTGAGTTTCATCTTTTTACACTTCAAAATCCTGAAATTTATTAAATATCATTATTCTAAAATATAAAAAATATTTTTTTATGCTTGGAAATAAAATCATTTAGTAAATATTATATTTTTAAATAGCTAAAAGGTTTATTTCATTGGATCTTTCTTAAATAATATTACTCTACTAAAACTCTTAAAAAACTGTTCTAATTTTTTAAAAAATAAAATATCCAAAAAATAGTGGGGGACAGATATGCCATTTAGCGGAATCGAGGCACTTCTTAGCTATATTTTACAGTTTATTTCTGAAATCCGGTCCTGTAGTTCTACTGTCTGTCCGACACGAAATTCGACCAAAGCGTCCACGCCAACGAAAGCTTAGTTGCTCTCTCTCTGTTCACGATCTCAGAGAGAGAGAGTCTCTTGATTCCTGTAGCGTTCCATGACCGTTGCAATCACTGACAAAAAGAGTAAAGTAGAAAACAAAAGAATCTCTTAAAAGCATTTTATCTAAACGAAAACAAAGTTAGTTCACTTGCAGGGCAATGGCGAGAGGAGTCGAGCAGCTTATCTTCTTAATATCACTGTTACTTACTCTTCTGGGTATGTCTTCTTCTTCTTCTTCATTTCTTTGTACTAATCATTTTACCCTCTGTTTCTTTCAGTGTCTGTACTGAAAATCCTACCTTTCAATGTCTGTACTGAAAATTCTACCTTTTTCTGGTTTTGAAGAGCCAATGTGTATGAAGTCTCTTTTTTTTATAATGTGGACTTGTTCATTTTTCTTACTGAAAACGGTTTATATATATATATGCTTTTATTTAAAAAAGAACAAAAAAAAAAAATTGGGTGGGTGTCTGTTTGTTCAAGTAATGCCTATCAAAACTAGTGTTTATTTATTACCAGGAGCTGTATTTGCAACATTTTCAGCCTAGAAGACTAAATATTTTAGTGTGAATGTATTATTGATTCATTACTATTAGGCACTAGATATGATTACAGTCAATCCAATTTATTTATATCGTGAGATAGATTAGCTAACCATGTGAATGTGTAATTGACTAAATGAATTAGCTCAACGTTATGTGACTGACCATGTTTTAGTGTGTTAAAGCTCTCATCTTTGGGGTTCTTGTGTTATGTATAAACTTGATTTCTCCATAAACTAAAAATGATCAACTCCTTAAATAAGCTACTGTTCTTCGTTCTTTTCTACAAATTAACTTTCTTTTAAGTGAAATGGACCAAGTTATAATGGAAGAATTTCAAAATCTTTGTAGGTTCACCTTTGTAGCATAGTATCCATTCAAGAGTAAATGGAGCTTGCTGAAGAATTGGTTCTAACAATGAGATGCCACTTTCTATCATTACATTTATTTCACCAGTCTACCTGCATTTAATAGAAAGCTATAATCGCTAACCAGATGTTGTACTTTGCTTTCATGCATCGAAGAAGAAGAATCATTTGGAGATTTATTATTTAAGGTTTTTCCTTTTGTCCATCAGTATCAAGATGGAGTTTTTTAAATTCCATTATCTATTTTATGTAGGATTCTATAGTATTAAATTCAGTATTACCTTCTTATAACCTATATTAAGGAACAATTTTTGTGATTGAGGATAGAGAATTAAAATTTTAAAGTTACCGTTGTTGTTGTTCTTGAGCATTTTGAGGTGGATCCTAATGCTCTTTTGTTTAAGAAGTGGATTCCTCTTGTTGATCTCTCATTAGTCTTTCTTCTATTCTCTTCCAACTCATTCTACATTATATAGTCAAGTTGTAGTCATAATGGAGGCTTTGTCTATATCAAGTTCATTAAAGATTTTGTTAACCTGAATCACATCAAAGATTTTTTATGAAAACCACTAGTGATAGGATTCCCGATGCTAACAAGTTTGTGATGAATATATATGTTAGGGCAATATGTGAAAATATTACGTTAGCATTTTTATTTAAACAGTAGTTGATTCTTAAATTATTTTCCAAATTGATGTTGGAGATAACATGAGGACAGTGTGTCTTCAGTGCATTTAGTTTAATTTCATATTGGTGAGTATCGATTAAAAATATGCAACCCCTACAGGACTACCCATTCTAGCAATGATGGGAACCAAAGCCTTAAGCATATTTAGATGCCTGTCCCCATGAAGTAATAAGCATATTTTCCTGTCTTCCGCTCTTTTTTCCATCTCCAATTTCCCTACATTAAAGCCCCAGCATCTAGTCATTGTAGTGTTATGTTGATGAGAAGTGTAATCCATCACAGGGTAAAAGTAGTTTCATCAATCACCTACAAGATGAAATCAACACAAGCAATTCTTTGCATTTGGCTATGTGTTTGAGACTGTTTCAGTAATTGCACTGACTCCTTAAAGCTCCCATTGATAGTTACAATAAATGATGTATGGTTGATTGTTTCAGTAGTCGTGAACATTGATAGTTACAATACTGTTGCCGACAATTTTGCTTTTATTTACAAGTACGAGAAGTTTCCAGCTTTGCTGTTCTAGCTTGCTGGTTGTACTTTCATTTCAAACACCTCCACAAACAAAAAATTCATTTTATTTTGCAGTTTTGTGCCGAGGAAGCACAATTGGAGTTTGCTATGGAAGAAATGCTGATGACCTCCCAACTCCTGATAAGGTTGCTCAGTTGGTTCAACAACATAAAATTAAATACTTGAGGATTTATGACTCTAATATCCAGGTTCTCAAGGCTTTTGCAAACACTGGAGTTGAACTTATGATTGGAATTACAAACTCCGACCTACTACCATTCTCTCAATTCCAATCCAATGTAGATACATGGTTGAAAAACAGTATCCTTCCTTACTACCCGGCTGCAAGGATCACATGCATAACTGTTGGTGCTGAAGTAACAGAAAGCCCTGGTAATGCCTCTGCCCTAGTTGTACCTGCCATGCACAATGTCCTCATGGCCCTAAAAAAAGTTGGTCTGCATAAAAAGATCAAAGTTTCAAGCACCCATTCTCTTGGGGTTTTGTCCCGTTCTTTCCCACCATCTGCAGGGGCTTTTAATAGCAGCCATGCATTCTTTCTGAAACCCATGCTGGAATTCCTCGCCGAAAACCAATCTCCTTTCATGATTGATATTTATCCTTACTATGCTTATAGAGATTCCCCAAATAATGTGTCTTTGGATTATGCTCTATTTGAGTCGTCTTCAGAAGTGATCGATCCAAACACGGGTTTGCTTTATACAAACATGTTTGATGCTCAGATTGATGCCATTTATTTTGCCCTGATGGCTTTGAATTTCAGAACAATTAAAGTAATGGTCACTGAGACAGGCTGGCCATCCAAAGGGTCATCAAAGGAGAAAGCTGCAACTCCTGATAATGCCCAGATTTACAACACCAATTTAATTCGACATGTCATCAATAACTCTGGTACTCCTGCAAAGCTTGGGGAGGAACTAGATGTTTATATTTTCTCATTGTTCAATGAGAACAGGAAGCCTGGTATGGAATCTGAGAGGAACTGGGGATTATTTTATCCAGATCAAACAAGTGTCTATAATCTGGATTTCTCTGGAAAAGGTGTCCTTGATGTGCCTGCAAACAAAAGTTTGACCAGTTTTAATGGCACAACTTGGTGCATTGCTTCAAATAATGCTTCCCAACTTGACTTGCAGAATGCCTTAGATTGGGCATGTGGCTCTGGCGATGTGGATTGCTCTGCTATTCAGCCTAGTCAACCATGTTTTGAGCCGGACACTCTTGTCTCCCATGCATCGTATGCGTTCAACAGTTACTACCAGCAAAATGGGGCTTCTGATGTTGCTTGCAGTTTTGGAGGTACAGGAGTTAAAGTCAACAAGGATCCAAGTAAGTATCTAACATTCTCCATTTTGGTTCAAATTTCACTCCTTAGTTGGTTTTTCTTGTTTCACGTGCAGGAGTGCTATCCCTGTTTGCTTGGAAGTACTAGTGTTTCCCAGTTTGAAAGAGTATGAATTGGCACTGTCAAGTTACCCTCCCTTTTGCAGGGATTTGATTTAGCAGGAGCATTAAAAAGCTTCTTAACAGTGCTCCAATATGGCTGTCTTATTTATTTTTTGTTAGCCCAGTAAACCTCTACGTTTAACTCATAACTGCCTTTGGTTTGCAGAACTTATTAGCAAATTACATACCTGTGATTTATGTTTGACGGGTTGATATTTTCCCCCGATCGTAAAACTTTTCTGCATCTGTGCCTTTGTTGGATGTCTGATTAGACTTCGATGTTTGTTTTATCATCTTTTAGTCAAGAGTCTGGATGAACCTTGAAACACTCACTTGAAAAACTGTCTATTTTGCAGGCTATGATAATTGCATGTATATGATCACTGGGTAAGTTTGACAACCATCGTTTTGATTTCAACATCACTCCTGTTGTTATAACGTGCCAAAAATATTTTGAATTCATCACTCAGGACCAACAAAACAGCGGCAAGCAACACAACAGCCATTGCCTCAACTTCCTCCTCCGCCCAGAATGAAGCCTGTGCATGGATTTCTAGTTTTCTTCTTATGACCTGCGTTGTGTATTTTTTATCTTTTGAACATTAGTAATGGACATGGAAGCAGGATCATGTTGGCGCAGTGAAGTCAACCGAAAAACAACGGACCGTTTGGTGAGGCAAGAGGCATCGGATCATGTAGGTGCAGTGAAGTCGACCAGAAAACAACGGACCGTTTGGTGAGGCAAGAGGAATCGTTTTGAATTTTATTTTTTTTTGTTTTTTGGCTTGTGTATATCCTGAGAAAAAACGCATCTGTCAAGGAGCTATCCGCCATCCTAGTTTTGTATGATTTAGTGCTTGTTTAGAGGAATGCAAGACTCATCCATCTTAACCCTCAGTTGTATGGTTTGTTCTCTTTATATCTTGCAAGTTTGGATCAGTCGTCTTTTAGTTCTGCTGGTGCTGGTCAGGTGCCAGCTATGGAATCACAGAATCTCGCAGAAGAAGCTCAAATGACGATAAAAGAACATGCAATTGATTTCTTTGTTTATCCCAATTCCCATGGCTACAGGAGTTCCATCCATTTCTTATCGACCCTTTTCCTGGTTGGTAGAAATATGTGGTTTGGTTCAATGAACTTTCATACGTTTGGACATGGACCTGATATTTGGTCGAAAACAAGCTTGAAGCTCCATGAAAGCTGGCGAAAAACTCATCAAAATAGCATCGATACATGATCAACTCCACATATCAGTAAGGATGATTAAATTCCGTAAATCTTAAAGGAATTGGGGTGTCAAGCAATATGCATGTGTGCGCTTGCACTCGGCTGGCATTATTGGCATCATACAGACAGTTATTCTTACACTCTGCTGGCATTAACGGCATCAAACCAACAATTATTCGTACAAACTAATAATCGAGCACCATTTTCACTCATGATGATAATTTAATTCAAAGAAAAAATGGATGTTTGTTTTTTTTTTGAATAATTAGTATAGTGTAAATATTATCAAACACAACCTGAAACAAATACAAATTTAACTTAATATTTATTTATATTATATAGATATATTTGTAAATCATTTAAATTTTTTATATATATATATATATATATATATATATATATATAAACACATGTATATATATATCATTTATCATTTGATATGCATATACATCGAATATTACATTAACTATTTTAATTTTTATTAAATAATAAATATTTATATAGATATTCAAAATCTGATAAATAATTTATAAATATTTAAATTTTTTATTTGGTGTGTATATATATATATATATATATATATATAACCCAGCCACGGTACAGCATTGTCTTCCTTAAACCCAGGCTCTTGGTAAGAGAATAAGTGATGTCCAATAACAACAAGATCACGTCGACATGCAAGAGAGATGTATATAAATGTTAATTTCTATAGGTAATTGATGAAATCTTGGGTGTGGCTCGCTGATTCATGAATTAAAACATTCAATATATTCCAAGACAGAATAACTTGGTACAACATATGACATTACACGAGAAATATCTTCAGAGTAACTATCTTGGGTAATTCACAGGAGGTTCCAAGCTACCAACCAAAATTCCCAGATCAATGTCTTTGTCTTCGAACTTTTTGATGAAAGGGTGACTCTGGAAGCATAAAAGGAGCAACAATCAAGATTCTGCTTCTTTTCCTCTTTGGTGAAAAGTTCTAAAACATGAATTTCCAAAATAGAGGAAACAATATACTAAGTTACTAACCAATAGGTCCAAAGATGACAACCTTCCCTGAGGATCCTTTTGTATACTGCAAATACCATGGAAAACAAGATGAGGAACATTAATAGTGAGTGCACTTCGAGATTTACAAATTAAAGACTTTGCGAAAAAGAAAATGTTAAATGTTCTTATGTATGTGAAGCCAATTGATACGGTCTATTTTAGCCATTGGAACCGTGATATCTATTAGTTCAACCACATGAGCCATCCACAGTCTATGTAAAATAATGAACTTCAAAAGCAGAATTATAGAAGCAGATATAATCCAGAAGACACATAAAAGGAACAATAGATAAAATATATAAGACTGAGTCACGGCATGCTCTTATAGATTATTAAACTGTGAAATGAATTTATACAAGCTGTTACCAGGCTGATACAAATGAACAGAACTCAGGGGAGAACTGATCTGCTGGGGCAGATGGCGGTGGGCTGTGCACAATGGCTTCCAAAAGCTCGTAAAAGCTTGGCCAGCCTTGTTGATCTTCAGATTGCATGTAAGGAAAATGTCCAATTGCACACTCAAGTACTACCAAGCCTAAACTCCAAATATCACTGCTATAGTCATAGGCCCTCCCGCTAATTCTCTCAGGCTATCAAACAACAAAAGAAGAGGAAAGACTAGTGATATATATACGAATTACATCTCGAATCAGTGGTGTGCAGAAAAAATATGAAAGATATAGAAACCAATACAGGTGATTAAATGAAAATAACAATAAGATAGTATACTGATCAACATAACCACCAAAAAAGAAACTTAGTGATATGAAGCAAGAACAGAAAATTAAAACCTATACATACCGACATGTAATTATAAGTACCAACAAAAGTATCCCTTTGGCCCATAGAGCTAGCTAGCATTGCACTCACACCAAAATCAGTTATCTTCACTTCCCCCTTTTGGTTTACCAACAGATTGGATGGTTTAATGTCTCTGTGTATGACATGCCGCTCATGGTGCAGGTAAACAAGACCCTGCAAAACCTGAAATGCATGCATAAATGTTGAGCCAGGGGAAAAAGAAAACATGAAACAAGCGCAAGGACTTTTATTTCGTGGTCAAATCTCTAAATTCCAAGAAAGAAGAATCAAACCTGCTTACAAACGACAGCCAGATAAGGTTCAAGGATTGTTTTAACTTGTCTGATCACATCTGCCAGCGACCCACGATCCATGTATTCTAATACAAGAGAAATGGCCCCATTGTGATAGAAGGAGTGGTAGCAAACAACAACATGTGAACACTGTGAAGCTTGGTTTATCTTAAGCTCCTGAACAATTTGTTTACGAATATCTTCTTGTATATTCATCTGGATAACCTGTGAAGACAGATATGAGCTGTCGTTGATTTACTTTTTAAAAAAAAAAAAAAAAGAAGAGAGCTGTGAAGACACAGAGATTTATGTGAAATGAAAAAATTGAACACCCAAGATTTCAAATGTGGAGAAAAGGTAAAAAAAAATAAAAAAGATTGTTGTGGGGACAATGACCTTCAAGGCAAATAGTGAGCCAGCCCATTTATGGCGAACCAGTTGCACAACACCTCCACTCCCTTTACCAATTACTTTGATGGTCTCAAGGTCTTCCAATGAGAAATCAAAATCAACTTCTTTGCTGTCGATAGGCTGCACAAATAGATGATTAATTTAAAAAAAAAATAAGAAAAGATTAAATGATAGATCAAATCAACTGGAGTAAACAATTAATTACAAACTTACAACACGGGATTCCTTTATGTTTTCTTCAGAGATGAGACGCAAACCTTTCTGATTTAATAGCAAATCTCCGTCATGAAATGTACCACTTGCGGTCCTGATATTTTTAATTTAATTTAAAAATATCGAAATTAATACTATATTTATCATCAACAGCAAAAAGAAAAAGAACGTTGAAATTGATACTTACAAGAAGGAAGCGATTGATGTTTCTTGAGCTGGTACGGTCAGCTTGAGTTGCTGCAGTGGCTTCTT
Source organism: Populus alba (assembly GCF_005239225.2). Lineage (NCBI taxonomy): Eukaryota > Viridiplantae > Streptophyta > Magnoliopsida > Malpighiales > Salicaceae > Populus > Populus alba. Next base: position 8,363,640 of record NC_133301.1, on the reverse strand, counting down.
GCTCTTCATCTTCGAACTTAGGGTTTTCTTTCTTAGTTTTTTTATTTTCAAAAGACAAGAGCGCTCCTCACCCTAATTGTGTAGTTGTTAGGAGACTACACAATAGCAGGAGGAGTATGTATCTATCAAATTCAAACAAACGGAAGACCGCGCACTGAAATTCGAAATTAGCTTCAAATACGTGGCTATCGCTGGAAATTTATTATTATTATCATTAACTTTTCAAACTCTTAAATTTTACAATTCAATTTCTTCTTTTAATATTTTACTAATTTTAAAATTAATTATCATTATTTATTTTAATTTTTTTATAAAATTATCATAATATAAAACAAATAATATTTAATTTTTACAAGTATATATTTTTTTATATCATATCATTAAATAAAAATTAGTTAAAAAAATAAAGTTTTTAAACTCAGTAGAGTCCATAATCTTAGGTTACTAATTTTACAAGTTCAGCCGCAAAACTCAAGTTAATTAAATATCTTTTTATCTTAATATTAAAAAAAAAAAAATTGTCATTTTGAAAAGAAAAAAAAATCGAATTAGGTTTTTACTAGCCATTTAAGTTACCTTTGAACCTGTCAAAATCAACTAGATCATGTAAAATCAACTCTCACACGAGTTAATTCTAAATCCAGGTTAGGCAAGAAGTTGGGTCTAGAGGTTTGAAGGTGTCACCGGTTTAATAACCATATCAAATAGTTTTTTTTTTTTTAAATCCTTCTTCCAAATTTTTTTTTTCTTTTGATTGAATTCTTTTTGTTTTTTTATCAATTTTATCTTTTAATATTTGATTAATTTTGAATTGGTCTTCATAATTTATTTTAGTTTGTTTTCTTAAGGTTATCGCAATCTTAAATAAATATCCTGATATTTGATTGGTGTTTAATCATGTAAGTGCCTATTTTTGTTATCATATTATTAAGTCAAAAATAGTTTCTTAAAAAAAAAAAGTTGTTAAATTTAATGAGTTCATGATCCCAATCGCGGGCTTGATGGGTTGCGATCTAATATGTTATCATCTTAATAATAATAATGATAAAAGATTTCTTCTTGAATTTTTTTAAAGTTAAACCACACTTTTTATTGGTCATCCGTGTTGTTTTTGGACCCGTCGAATTAACTGGATCACGTCAAGATGACTCTCACAATGTTAATTATAAACCAAGATTAGGCAATGAGTTATGTGAAAAGAATTGAAGGTTGAAACACTATATCAAACTTACTAACAATGACAAATAGTTTCTTAAGGCCTACGCATCTTTTTAAGGTTCAAATTTTTTTTATCAACCCACAACATTGTGTGGGCCAAGAAACAAGTTGAACTCTAAATGAGTTAAAACTTAACTTGATTTATAAATTGGAGTTGAGCTTAAGATTAAATAAACTTTAACTCATTAAGGTTTATGAGTCAATATAATTAAGAATGTTATTTTGTTGTAAATTAATCATAATTAATATTAAACCTACGATGAAGCACTAGCAACCCCATTCCTCTACAAACTTGTGAGCCCTCAACAGCACCAGTCATGACCCTTTATTAGTAGCTCTTGATCATCACCAGCAGTAGCACAACAACTTCCCTTTGCTTTTTCTCTTTCTTGTGGCAGCACCACCAACCTCCCTCCACCCACAACAATCCTTGTTTACAAAAAATAGAAAGGAGAAGATCTAATGATATAAAAAAAAAAAAAAAGAGTTATAATAGAGAAAGAAAGAGGTAGATTTGAGAAAAAAAAAATAAAAGCAAGTGTTAATGGGTTTTTCTTTGTTTTGTAGGTGGCAATACCCCTTACCGCTGAGAAGAATATGAGATCTACTTGATCCACCCATTGTTTTTCCTTCCTAATGATGGTGCATAAACCCAAGCGTCGCTGGTGCTAATGGTGCAAAAACCCATATGTTGTCACTATTCCAGCGATCCCAGAATCTTCTAATATCCTTCTTAAGTTTCCATCAATCTCTTCAACCTGTTTGCAATTTTTGAAAAGATCATTTTGCAAGTTTTTGAATTTTTATTGTGTGTTTAAATTATTGTTAAATTTTGATTTTTTGTGGTTAATAAACATGCACTTTTGGAGTGTGTGAGTAAAATATACTAAAAAGAGAATGTGTGTGCGTGTGTGTGTTGCATTTTATTTTTATTTTGCATTAAATAGATGGTAAAAAAAAAAAAGGAAAGAGATAAAAAGTTTTAATTAACCCAAATATTTTAATTGCATACAGCCAAATTTTAAAACAATTTCATACATACTTTCTAAAAAAAAAAATGCATTTTTATCATGTTTTAAAAAAAAAATACAAAAATAGATATTATAACCAGTTTATGATCATCTATTAGGATTTGATCAAAATTTTAAAAATATCACAAAAATTAGTTTGTTTAATTAATATTTGGGTATCAATTTTGCAATGTTATGTATACTCGCAATATTAAATTAAATATATTAATAGTAATAAATGTTAGGAATTGGTTGTATCTAGCAAATAATTGTGATGCTAAATTTTGAGTTTTGAAACAATTATGAGTTAACCTGATAAGGTAAAAAATTCCTTACGAATGGAGATCTGCTTTGAACCATTAGATGAAACCAATAAATAGAAATATGTCTTAGATTAGTGATCAATTAATGATGCAAATTATCATAGATAAAATGCACTGGGGTTGATGCATCTTTCTCTTGCATAACTAATCTCCTTACCCAGGCTCTCGTAAACCATTAAGTTTTCTAGTGACTCTAATATTAGATGGTAACTCCCTCAAATCATAATTTTATAATTAAACCCAAAACCTTATTCAGTTTCAGGAGGCAGCTCCATCATTTGACGTCGTGCACGTCACGACAATGGCTATAATGCACGAGATTAGACCTTAAAGTAAAGGGATGGATGGTTAGGTCGGTGTCTCTTTTATCTAAGGTCAAATCGTCTTGTCATTCCTAATTTCTTTTGGGATAATAGCCTATTATGGTACTTTTATCTCATAAATGATTAGTGAATTGACTTATCTTTAGTCTAGCTATATAAGATATGTTATCTCCAATTGATGCTTAATTAATGCTCGAGTCTAGCCATATAAGATATGTTATCTCCAATTGATGCTTTAGTAATGATCTTTTAAGCAACAAGGCATACATATGTGGGCTAATGTTGATTCAACCCTAAACCTAAAAGGGATGTTGCTGAAAACTTGTTTATGAAATCAAGATTCCAGGATAACGACTAGTAATAATTCATTTATCCTCGATGAAAGATCATACGTATTTTGTTAAGTGATTTTTAGTACCTTAGTTCTAAGTATCAAAATAGTGACTATTGACGGTTCATCTACTTGAAAGTATGATCTAGAGGTACCTAACAAAATAGACACTTTTATTGGACCAAAATGCATACACTATCAAGATAATGACCTATTAGAGTTCATTTATCCTAAAACATATTAGTGTATTTACATACTTATTATTTATTTCTTTTAGCTTATAGTCTCCAATAAAACATGTATATAACAATATTCGAAGACTCATTAATCTACATGTATGATTGATGGACAATCTTGAAGACCAAAGTATTTATGATTATAATTAGTATCATTATTTATATCATAAGTAAAACTTGACAACTCATGCATTCTTATTTTGAAAAAAAAAATGTTTCATTTTTTGAAAACCAAAGTATTTTCATGAAAAAAAAAAACCGTTATCCCTAACTGATACCTAAAAGTAATGACCTATTACGGTTCATTTACTTTAGGCATTATCTGTGGATAATAAAATAAAAAATCATATATTTTTTTTTTAAAGAAAGGGAAGCTTGAAAATTGGAAATTTTATGAAAGAAATTGGAATTTTTTTCTTTGCTAAGTAAGGCGTTTTATTACCGGCCAAACCTTATGATGTATCCCATAACTAAAGTTATAACATACATCACAGGATGCACATACATGCAATAAAATTAATCTATTTTTTCTTGGACTATTTAAAATAGTGAAAAGTGTCATACATGTTAAGATTATAAAAGGAAACCCAAGATGTTTATGTATGAGAGTATGCTAAAATACCAAATATGATTAAAAAAAACAAAACCAAAACTTAAAAGGAAACTACAAGTCGTCCACTTGTCCGGCCTCTAATGATAATTCACACAAATCACCAATAAAAAATCTCTTAAATTTCTATTTAGAAGAGAGGGGTTTGCTAAGTTTAGAGTGCTAACTCTAATTTTGTGTTTACGTAGTTTTTTTGTAAAAATTATCTGACATAACTTTTTTTTTTTTCTGTACCAAAATAATAGGCCTAGCTTTATATTTATAAGGAATTCTAAAAACCCTATAAATGATAAAATATCAACTTTCCTCTTAAATAATATCCATATATTATTTAAGGATAATTTTAAAAATTTAATCATTCAAGTCCCTACTTGATTATTCCAGAACTAGATTTATAATCCATGAATTAAATCCATTTAGTCCTTAATTTCTAAAATTATTTTCAATCAAGTCACACTTGATCAATTATCTTAGTTTAATTTCTGACTAATGGTTCTTAATGTGTGTGACCCATTAGGTTTTAATATGTTGGACCAAATATAAATTATACTTCTAAATAAATAGAATTACATAAAGTAAACAATTTAGTTTATTATCAATTCAATAATTGATTAATTTATATTTGAAGTGCATCGTCTAGTAATGTGTCACGATCCTCTAAGTATTAGAAAATTTATAATTCGTTTGACTTAACTTTTCAATAATCGGTTTCTCAGTGTGATTATTATCCATTCATCAATAATATTCTAATTTAAATATTTTAGCATGGGGTGTGTGTGCCATGTCAAATCATATTTTTTCACAACATTATAGTCATTGATCTTTTGAATAAGATTTGAAACTCTTTTCAAATCTCATTCCGCCTTACGCAAGGATTTAACTATCAATACTATTTAAGAACATATGAAATATTTTCCCTGATTCTCAATGTGATTATTATTCATTCATCAATAATGTTATAATTTAAATATTTTAGCATGGAATGTGTCTGCCATGTCAAATCATATTTGTTCACAATAGTCATTAATCATTTGAATAAGATTTGAAATATTTTTCAAATCTCATTCCACTTTGCACAAGGATTTAACAATCAATACTATTTGAGAACATGTGGAACATTTTTCTTGATTCACCTAGAGTGATGAATCATTTATTGATCACTCAAATACTTTTATATAGTTTATATTATATCTAATGTCTGGCCATTTATTACCTTTACCAAGATAGCGTGTAATGAGATCAAAAAATAACACTCTTTATATATAAGATAATCTAGTGATCTCAAGTCTAAAGATCACTTACACAATTGTCACATTAGTCTTTCCATAGACACAAATGATATATTCATATGGAATTCTCATGCGGGTTAGCTTAGTGCATATGTCATCTAACAAACGCCTACATATTAGTTCTAGGTATCCCCTATACCTCAGCTTATGAGATCAACTGATTTATTTCATATAGGAAAGAACATAATATGTACTTGTCTCAACAACTCTAATAAATATTCATTATTAAGAGATAATTGACCAGGAACATTAGAAACAACACTTTTGATGCAATAGAAAGATAATTATAACATCTTTATAATTTCATTTGCAAAGTGTTTTTGTTTTATGAACTTTATCTTTACTCTAGATTCATTTATCAAACATTAAATTCATAAATTAAATATAAATGAATATTAAAGATAAATAATATCTTTATTTAATAAAACTAAATTTGTTCTACATGAATAAAATAGTACCACATGTAACCAACTGATTAGCTACAGGATATATAAACTAACAATAATATTATGTTAGTTTTGATAACAAGTTTAATATAACATTCCTCACATATGCTTTTTTTTTTGGTCTCAGGATTAAGTTTGCAGAGCCAACTTTAATTCTAGGACTCTTATTTGAAAGAGTTCTGATAAGTTTATGACTCTCCATCAATATAAGTATAAAATGGTTAATAGAAAATGGACTCTCTATTATTTTTTATGTCAGTTAGTTAGAAAAAAAAAAACTTTCTCACACAATATCTTTGTTTGTTCTCTCTAGAACAACATTAAAATTTAAAAACTTATATCATATTATTTATTTAAGTGACTCTGTTAGCCATCTAAAAAACAAGATTGGTTCATAAATATTTTACTTTAAAAAAGTTTTATGAAATTTACTTTTCATTGTACTAAAAAACTACATCTTTTTTATTGGAAAAATTAAGATCACTTTATTTTATTGAACTCTTAGAAATCATCTTTCTTTCTTTTTTTTTTTCGTTTTTTTTTTTTTCATAGAAGAGGAAGTGGCCTATCTCTTTACCAAAAACCCAATGTGCTTGCAATTTAAAAAAGTCATCTTGGAACCGACTGTCGGAACGCCTCTCCACGCTTCAATCAAATATTACTTTTCTACGGGCAGCCGGATTGATCTGAACCATACAAAGTGCTCAAATTACGATAAAATGCTTAATTATCCTAACCTTTTTAGTCCCATTAACTAGGTTTTATTCGTGGCCAATGTCATGACTCATGATACAAAGAGAGGCACCCAAGAGCCCCAGAAGAGGGTATGCAGGGAAACAAAGCCCATCATTCCAAAGGAATATTCACCTCCACACGCAAACAGAAGCAGAGGTTCACGAGCACAAAAACAAGAAGAAAAAGAATACGGGCTGTTTGAAATCGTATCTGTCCATTTTTTTAAGACAAAAAGTGCTACCATTTGTGGCCTAGATTGTTCGCTCCTCTCTGTCTCCTAGCGGAAGCACCGCCCGTGACCTCTTCTTCCCTCATGTGTATGATTGTGGACACCCCTTTCCACGTAAAGTAAAACTAGTGGTTTGGTTCGGTGGTGAAAGAGCTTCGATTCAAGTTATGGCACCATGTTATTGGCTGCTAGTAGTTCTAGTTCTAGGTATTATGTTTTCAAATGCAGAGATACCTAAATGGCGTCGAATAGGCTGCCCTCCTAAAAAACAAATTAGTTATATAAACCACACAGAAGCACCACACAGCCACAGCCAGCATTAATATTCTTTCCATTGTTCACAGCTCACACTTTCTCACATGCAACAATGTCAAACAGTCGATACAGCTCTGTCCACCTCTTCGTTCTTGCTATCCTCCTCCTCAATTCCGGCCAAACACTGTGCCACACCAAAGGGTTAAGAACAAGAAATCCTCGGGGAGTGCCACCGATGATGAATGCGAGCAGAGTTCAATTCTCGGAGCAGCAATTCATGAAGTGGGTCACGTTCGTTGGTAGCCTTAAACACTCTGTTTTCAAAGCAGCAAAGAATAAGATTTTCCCTTCTTACACCCTTATTGTCGCCAAGAATCCCTCCGCCGGCGACTTCACAACAATTCAAGAGGCAATTGATTCTCTTCCGTTCATCAATCTTGTGAGGGTGATCATAAAAATCCGTGCAGGAGTTTACAAGTGAGTTTTATCTCCATCTTTTCCTCGTTGCGTGCTCTGCATTAGCCTTTACAAACTGGTCTGATTCTGCAGAAACATCTCTGGAGTTTGCCTGTGTATGTTCTTTTGTGTTGTTTTACCTTTTGAAGCGATAGGAAATCAATCCATATGCATTGAATTGAATTGAATTGATGGTTCCTCCACAGCTGAATTTCTAAACACAACGGCTGTTCAAAGAATCGCTCCCTCAATCCACTAATTCAAACTTTTATCAGGCTTCAGTTTTATATTTCTATAGAAAAATGATTTTGAAAGGGATCTTCTTCTTATTACAAACTAATATAAAACCTTTTTTATAATATTATTTAAAAGCTTAAGTATTTTTTTATGTTGAGATAATTATATTATTTAGTATTTAAGTGCTCATGACTTTAAATCTTATATCTTTATTTTATTTTTATCAAATTAATAAAATTAAACAGGTTTTTGAAGATTTTCATTCAAAAATTTATATTAAAAAGTAATATAAAACTATTCATCAAATCTAATCCAATAAAAATTAAATTTTAGTGATATGTCTTTAATTGAGTTTTATTTATGTAGGAATTTGACGAGGAATTTAAACAAATTTACTATTTCATCCTAAGATTTAGAGTTCTAAAATCCAAAAAATAAATTTTACTTTATTAATTCATAGCTATAAAGCGAGATAGTAAATTCATCAACAAATTATATATATATATATATATATATATATATATATATATAATCTTGAATTTCATAAAGTCATTAAATACATATTGTTGTTCGAATAAATTATAAGCCGACAACAAATGTATTATTTTCAGTAAAAATAAGTATATGTTATTTTCCACTTAGAATTAAAATAAGAGCAAAAAAAGAACTAACAATGTCAGCTACCAGGAAAAGTGAGATTCTCCTAATTTTAGATGGAATATTGTTAAATTCTCTGTGATTTTAAAGCTAGTGCCAATCTCGATGATTGGAATAAGGCCACGTGGCATGGGCCCCCACTCTATATTAAAAAATAGCTATATAAATGTTTTTAATGATGGAATATTGTATGAATTTGTTTTTATAATGTTTGAAGTTTTATCTTGAATTATTATTATTTTTTACGCCTAAAGAATTTTTTAAACTTTATGATTTTCCTTAATCAATATTATTTTTTAAAATTCATGCCTAAAAATATTGCATTGAATAGGAAACTTCCATATATTTTTTTTTACTTTAATTTTCTAGAAAATTATGTGGTTAACAGCTCTTAAGCAACTATGAACTACCAGCTTAGATATACAGTCTTCTTTTTTCTCAAAACTGTCGGTGTGGATGCTGTTGGATCAACCAGGCACTGTAGCTTGTTTTAGCTGACAAAACTCCCCTTCAAAATCAATGAAAATTGATCAAGGATACATGTTCTTGCATGCTTTTACAGAGAAAAGGTGAATATACCTCCATTAAAATCCTTCATAACCATGGAAGGAGCAGGAGCAGATAATACAATCGTTCAATGGGGAGACACCGCTCAAACACCAGGAGCTAGAGGACAACCTATGGGAACCTACAGTTCGGCTACTTTTGCTGTGAATTCCCCGTTTTTTGTTGCCAAGAACATCACGTTCAAGGTAACATATATTTTGCTCTGAACCTACAAAATATATATTATATTTGCTCTGAGTGCTTCATGTTGTAAGGGCAATTGCGGTGCAGAACACGGCGCCGCTGCCGGCGCCGGGAGCCATGGGACAGCAAGCAGTAGCATTGAGAATATCGGCAGATACAGCAGCTTTCCTGGGGTGCAAATTCTTGGGAGCGCAGGACACACTATATGATCATGTGGGCAGGCATTATTACAAGGATTGCTACATTGAAGGATCCGTGGATTTCATTTTTGGTAACGGGTTGTCCTTATTTGAGGTTAGATTACTAATTAATTGCTTTTAATTGTGATTTATTATTGTTATTATCATTATTATTATTATTTTCTGAGGAAGGAAAATAGCTATTTAATTACAAATAAATCTATATTATTATTATATCATAAATCAATGAAGAAACGAGTCTTATACTTCATTGATGGATGATTCAAAACTATTGAATGTTAATTTGCTTCATAAAATATTAAATAATATTCAATCCTTTATTAAAAAGAGAAAAATCATGATGACCAGCTGAGGCAAAAAAAAAATATCATATAAACAATAAGATAAATCTAAACACAAGAGATCTAAATCTTTAGACACAAAAGACAGAACTAATATGATCTAAACTACAAAGAAATAAAGGTGTTGTTGGAGAGAAATACAAGAGAAAGCTACTGAACTGTTTTATAGAAGGGTGGTGTTTTTTAGGGTTTTTTGTTTGAGAAAAAGAGAAATGGTTGAGAACTATAGTAATTAAGTTACTTGTGCACTACCTTAGAAAGTTTTTAGTTGGGTTGTTTAATTAATATTGATGTACAAGTCAACTCATTCACCTGCTAATCCAACCTTTAGACTTGTCTATCTTTTAAATTAAATTGGGTTAGAGTTGATATAATGTAATTTGATTGACTAGATATATAAAATTACTCGCCATTTGAGTCACTCAATCAACATTTTTTAAAAATTTTATCAAAATGACATCTTTGCAAATTTTTTTATTTTTTTTTTTAAAAAAAAATATTAGAACAATGATGGTTTTTATAGATCTGAATCAAATCAGGTTAATTCACTTAACTCGTGACCTGATTCATGGTTAAATTAGATTAAAAGACTTTGTTTTTTTTAAATAAGTTTTTTAAATAATTATCTAAAAATAAAAATAAAAATAAAAATTTGCATGCAAGATATATAACAAATAAGATTATAGAAGATAAATATATTTTTTATTAGAAAAAATCATTGCTTTTAATTCATGTAATTTTTATTTTGATGAAAAAATGTCTTTTTTTTATTTGCATCATAATTTTTTGGATAAAAATTAATGGCAATCATAAAAAGATATTAAAAAAAACTATAACAGTATGAACTAAAAAGGAAATATTTTTAATTAAAATCCTCATTTCTCTTTCATGCATTTATTTTATGTTTAGATGGATATTTTTTTTATTAAAAGAATTGTTTTTTAAGTAAAGAATTATTATAATAGTGAAGACAAGTTTTATTTATAAAAATAAAAAAAATCAATGAATCAATTATTTTTACGCACCAATATAAAAAAAATTGAGAATAATAAAATTGAAAAAATTATATAAAAAATATACAACAATTTTTTTTAATAGATATTTTATTATTTTTCAATATTAATAAAAAAATATATTTTAAAAATCATATATATAGGAGATCAATCCACAACACCATCATTATAAGGCCTAATATTCTGAAAAATAATGGCATAATTGTACAACCATTTAAATATTAATTTAATAAATTGATTCAAAAGATATTTATATATATATATAAAAAAATATCTAAGAAAAAGTTTAGGAATGAAACACCATCATTATTAACTAATTCACTTTTTGACCATCTCATATGACAGAAAAGTTAGGATCCAAGTTTGGATTCTTAAAATATTATTTTCAACTTGCACAAAACATTATTGGAATTTCAATAAACTCATTTCAAACCTTCAAAAAGCCTAAATAACTTGGAAAAAACAACCAAAATCCAATTGAATAAAAAAGTAACTTTTCAAATTCATATCTACTTTTTAAGATAGTTTCAAAGTGAAATATCATTTTTATCAAACTCTCCTCTTTAACATGAAGTCATTGACTCTAAAATTGTCCTTTATGATAGTTAAAATACGATTAACCGACCACTTTTTCTTGCTCTTTTATTTTTTGATGATTTTTTAATTCATGCATTTATTTTATGTATTGAAAGTTGAATAAAGAAGAAAAAAAAAAACCATTACAACCTCTTGAATGAAGGAAGTGTTTGTTTTTGCGTTTGTAACTGTGTTTTGGCAAATTTTAAATTTTTTTTTTTTGCTAAAATTGAGTTACGGTTGTACTTTTTGGATCGTTTTGATGTGCTGATGTCAAAAATAATTTTTAAAAAATAAAAAAACATCATTTGCATGTATTTCGGCACAAAAAGCTATTTGAAAAGCAACCACTACCACACTGTCGAAGTCGACCGAAATGAAGGATGCAAGGAGTTGTGTCCTAAATAGCAGAATTAAATAATTAACGATATGATATGGTGTGAATGAAGGGGTGTCACGTGCATGCAATAGCTCAATTCACTGGGGCCCTAACGGCACAAGGCAGGAGCAGTCTTCTAGAAGACACGGGCTTCTCATTTGTGAACTGTAAGGTCACGGGGTCAGGTGCTCTTTACCTTGGGAGGGCGTGGGGCCCCTTTTCTCGGGTCGTCTTTGCTTACACTTACATGGACAACATCATCATTCCCAAGGGCTGGTATAATTGGGGAGATCCTAACCGTGAATTGTAAATCTCTCTCTCTCTCTCTCTCTCTGCATTTCCAACTATAATTCAGTATGCATGCCATATATTTATTTACCCTTAATCATTTAATTAAAAACGTTAATAAGTGTATATTATTGAGATATTACTATTTCTAGAAAATAATATAAATTATATTGCTAATGACGTTAATTATTCGGGTTCCTTGCTATGATTTGTTTCTTGGCAGGACGGTGTTCTATGGGCAATACAAATGCACGGGGCCTGGAGCAAGCTTCGCAGGGAGAGTGTCATGGTCGAGAGAACTCACTGACTCGGAAGCTAAGCCCTTTACCTCACTTACCTTCATCGATGGTTCTGAATGGATCAAAATGTAATTATCAATATTATATACCCTTTTCCAAAAAATGTTACACGCGATTTTTAGGAGAAATTAATCCCAATGTTTTCTCCCATATTCATTATTCAACTCCCCTCCTCCCTGAAGTAGGCTTTACTCGAGCATTAATCAAAAGCAACTTTGCTGTTGAGTTATAATTCAACCGTCATCAATATACTCCTTTACTTCAAAATTATTTCTTATAGCAAAAAAAAAATATATTTCTTATTTCTATGTATGAAAGTTATCACAGCAAGGAATTTATTTAGGCTTAACTATCATAACTATAAATTTCTTAAATCTTAAAAATACCCTTTAATTTTTATCACAATAATGTGGAGACTCTTTAGCGTACACTGATTCTAAGCTTTCGAGACAAAAGCTACCCAATAATAAGGATTTTGCAAGGGAAAGATTATTTATATTTATGAAAGGATTTATATTGTAGTTGTGTATATGATCATTAAATTTGATATCAACAACTTATTTTACATGAGGATCACTATGTTTTGGCGTTTATCATGTGTTGTCTTAATCAAGATTAACATATTGATATATATATATTAGGTATAATAGAAAGCTATATAAAAATAATTAAAAGATTAAGAAATGATTCACTTGTTAATGAATATGTCATCTAGTCAATTGGTTGGTTATACGTAACAATAATTTTATTCATGTAAAATATATTTATTAGTAATAAAGGATTTTTTTATCTTTAATATTCATTTACATTTTATTAATAAATCTAGAGTAAAGATGAAGTTCATGAGATAAAATGATTTTCAAAGAAAATCATAAAGTTGTTACTACTATGAGATTCATATTGTATTAAAGTATTGTTTCTAATTTTTTTGGTCAATGTGTTCTATTAAGATTGAATATTAATTAGAGCTATTGAGACTAATTAATATTATATTTCTTTCTTGATGTAAGAAAGCAGTTGTTCTAAAAAACTAAGGTATGAAAGATACTTAAAACTACTATGTAGGTGTTTATCAAATGATATATACATTGAACTAACCCCGCATAATAGCTTTATATGAAAATATCATTTTATGTCTATGAAAATATTCATATAACAGTTATGCAAATAATCATTAGACTTGAAATCATTAAGTTATTTTATATAGAGAGTGTTATGCTTTGATCTTAATTGCACGTTGTCCTAATAAAGGGTAAAAAATAAGAAGATATTGAGTTTAATATAAATTATCTGAATATATTTGAGTAATCAATAAAAGATTCTTCACCTTAGGTAAATTAGAGAAAATATTTCAAATGTTCTCAAATAGTATTGATTGTGAGATTCTTGATCAAGGTAAAATGAGATTTAAAAATAGTTTCAAATCTTATTCAAAGAGTTAATTACTATAGTGTTGAGAACAAAAATAATTTAACAAAGCGGACATGCTCCATGCTATAATGTCTAAATCAAAACATTCTTGGTCAAAAGATAATAATTACATTAAAAAAATAGTAACTAAAATGTCAAATCAAACCACTTATAATTTTTCTAATATTTGAGGGATCATAATAAGTTGTTAAACATTGTACTTGATCTTTAAATATAAATCAGTCAATTACTAAATTGATAATAAATTAAATTATTTAATTTATTTAATCTTATTTTATTTAGGATCATAATTTATATTTGGGATAACTTATTAAAGAACCTAATGAGTCATACACATAAGAATCATTTGTCAAAAATTAAAATAAGATGATTAATCAAGAGTGACTTGATTGTAAATAAGTTTTAGAAGTTGAAAACTATAATGTAATTAATATAGGGGATTACAATTCTAGACCTAAAAAATTTTAAGTAGGGACTTAATTGAATAAATTTAAATTTTCCTGAAATAATATATTTAATATTATTTAAGAGGCAAATTGATACTTTGTCATTTATGGGATTTTTAGGTTTGTTTATAAACAAAATGTCATACCTCTTATTTTTTATATACTACACTCAACAAAGAAAACCTATGTTAGTTATATAAACACTTGAAATAATAATAATAATAATAATAATAATAATAAAACATAGCTAGCACTCAATGATTTAAGAATAAATATAGTATAAACTCAACATTGAGTTTAATGTTTACATTAAAAATTTTTTTGTTATTAATATGTGTTATAATTGTTATCTTAATCAATTTTAATACATTTCTTGTTAAAGTGCTTAGTCTTGATTGGTAGTGTACAATTCTTGCCACAACAAACATTTTATTCTTTTATAGCCTACTATACAAAGAACCAACATTTGTGCTATAAAAAAAATCTTAATTTATTATTAACATAAGTTAACATCATGAATATTTAAAAATATTTACAAGTATTGGTGTTATTTAAATAAAATAATTAAAAATTATTACAATAATCATGTTAACAAATGTTATTGGTCGACAAACATGCTTGTGGGGATCAATAACAATTCATGTTTTGAAAAAAAAATTGATTTTTTTAATATTAAATTAATTTTTTTTTTGTATTTTTTAATTGTTTTATAGTATTGATGTCAAAATATATTTTTTTTTAAAAATCCTCTACTGTAATTTTAAATATTTTCTGGTCTATAATGAATGGCAAAGCTTAAAACTGCTTGGCAGGCACTAAATTTTATTTTTGGTAGTGTGGTAGTGGTTGCTTTTCAAATAGCTTTTCGTGCTGAAATACATGCCAATGATTTTTTTCATTTTTTAAAAATTATTTTTGACATCAGCACATCAAAATGATCCAAAAAGTACAAATCACACTCAATTTTAGCAAAAAAAAAAAAATTCAAAATTTAACGAAACACGGGATGAAACGCACAGCCAAACACTACCTAAAAACTACAAAATGGGTGAAAAAAATACAAAGTCAGATTCATTTGTTAAAATATTCAATCAATAAAAAAATGGGTGAAAAAACTACAAAGCAGATTTTGGCTAGTGGATTGAAAACTCAAACGACACATGTTTCAATCTTGTAAACGACGCCTTTGGTTTTCAGGGTTTTTTTATTATTATTTTTTTGTTGGGCCAATGAAATTGCCATAGAAATTAGCAAGGAAGGGAGCCTTATCTGATGAGTCCCTTCCCCACCTTTCCTTGTTCTTTTACCAAAAAAATAAATATTTGAAAATTGAAACGCACTTTCGCAAGAACTCTTCCATCTCATCCTCCTCGATAGCAATCTCTTCAGAATGGCAACCGTTGTGAATTCAACACCTCTTTGCCCCTCTGTTTCTCTCAAACGTCCAGGCAACTCTCTCTCTCTCTCTCTCTCTCTCTCTCTCTCTCTCCTCCTCTCTCTTTCAAATAAACGTTGACAGTATTTGGGTTTCTATTATGCTAAGCAGCAATCATTGGGAATTCGGTTGGTGGGAAGTTTCTTCGGGCGAAGCCAGTGTTCCATACCGGTAGATTTCCATCCTTGGAGGTCAAGGTGAGTGTGCTTATCATAATTATGCCTTCTTTTAAAGATTCCTGTGTTTTATTTTTCTAATTTTTCATCGAGTGCTCTGAAGGGTAATTGCTATGTTAGAGCCTTGA
Organism: Populus alba; assembly: GCF_005239225.2. Classification (NCBI taxonomy): domain Eukaryota; kingdom Viridiplantae; phylum Streptophyta; class Magnoliopsida; order Malpighiales; family Salicaceae; genus Populus; species Populus alba. The sequence goes on along the minus strand of NC_133301.1, from coordinate 8,347,823 downwards.
AAGAGTTGTTATTGATCAAACTTCATACATCAAAGTAATAATCCCAAGTCTGATATAACTTTGCGAGTGTAGTTGGAGTTAAATCATCATTTTTGCTATTGCAATACTTTAACTTGCTGTCAGAACGGCAACAAGTGCTTGTTGGCTCTTAATGTATATTAATGGAGAAACATGAGAAACCTTTTTTCGAAAAAAGAAAAGGAAGAGAGGCTTCAACCTGACCTTTTGAGGGGACGGGGTACATGGCTGCCAACACGTGGGCTTATAAAGATTCAAATTCCTGAAAGAATATGCAAAGCTAAAAATTCAAACACTCGAAACTTAAAATACTAACACCAAACTGATATGGAGTTGAATGACTAACACCATGTTGAAATATATTTAGATTTAAGACATTTGTTGTAATATTTCCATGACCAGCTGCCAATGTTAAATGCGTCTGGTTCACATAATACTTTTCATGGTGACAATGTGTGAAGCTTGATTGTCTTCTCCTACTCTTTTCTTTTCTATTTTGAGATACTCTTTTCCGGAAAGTCACTTCATATTTGTTTGACAGGCTACAGATGGTAGCAACAAAAGCACCAAAACAAATAGCATAGTCTGTGCTGATTGTGATGGAAATGGTTAGTTGTAATTTACTCCCTATATCTACTTTGTGCTTTCTTTTTTCATTTCTCCTTTATTGGATTCTTATATTTTCAGTGGCATGTCTGCTTGTCAGTTTGACAGCTCAGCAGCAAGTTTCTTGCAATTGTACTTGCTGTATGTGGCCCTGTAGAAGTAGAGCTTCAATCTATGCATGCTTTTCTTATGATTGGCTGTTCTTAGAATTTCATTCTGTTTTAGCATCGCTTTCCTTTCCATTCCTGGTATTCATGCTGATGCTGATTTCCATACAAATTGGATGGAGCTTTCTTGGTCTTGATGTCTGCAATAAACCATTACTGATTGTTTAATGTGATTACAGATGTAAATTATCTATTGGATTTCCTGCTGGCATAATTAATCCTTCACAAAGTTTTTGCTCAATGAAATTACAAACAGAACTTTCCCATTGATCCAGACGGTTCCATAGTTCATTTAGAATATTGTGCATTGGGATCTTGTCTTCCCTTTGATACCCTGCATGAGTGTTCTGTGTGGTGTCATCTTCATTAACTTGAGTCCAAAGCTTGTAATCGCTTGTTAATACTATCCTAAGAAAGTTTTAGCTCGTGTAACTTTATACCTTTCTATCACATTACCAGGTGCAATATCGTGTACTCAATGCAAAGGTTCGGGAGTTAACTCTATGGACCACTTCAATGGACAGTTTAAAGCTGGTGGATTATGTTGGCTCTGCAGGTAAAGGAAGCAAGTTGTCCTCTCACAATTATCTGCTAGCTACATAGTGATAAACCAGTAAAAGCACTACTAACAATAATTGCTGTATCATTCCGTCAAGCTTGACCACCTTAATGTGATTCTTTCAAAATATCTACCATTTTCAAAAACTGTGTAGGCTGTAGAGTTCAAAACATTTGCTTTCACTGAGAAAGAACCTTGAGGTATTTCACTTGCTGGGTTCATAAACACCTGCCTTTTTTTCTTGCTAAACTAAATATAGGTGCCGATAATTGGTTTAGATAAGGAAATGTATCATCTGATGCACCCTTCTCCCTGGGTGGATATGATCCAACCTGTATTTAACAAGATTTAATACATTGTAGTCTTAGCTAGCTATTTGTCAAATTTCTGTTTTGACCAATCCATAAACAGATGAGCTTCCTCCATGGCTCTTAGCAAGCTGATCTCTTAAACGTGTATTTCCTTGCAGAGGTAAAAGGGAGATTTTGTGTGGAAGTTGTAACGGAGCTGGCTTTATCGGTGGATTCATGAGCACATTTGATGAGTAAAGTCTTGTGGGAATCGGATGTTGAATCATGCTGTGTCCTTTCCTTGATTTGTTTGGGTTTAATCCTGCACTCCTTAAAGTTTTGACTGAGTCTGTGTTTCGTTTTAACCGAATTCATGTATTTATTCCACGTTTATAACTTGGCCCTCTGTCCAAGATGACTGTCACGAAATATTTGAAAAAATTTCAAAAAAAAAAAAAAAAAAAAAAACTAACAAACAAAAAAATTGGGGTTATTTTTTTGGTCCTTGAATTATATATTTTTTTTAAAAAAAAAACAAATTAACAAAAAAATTGAACAACAATAGTACTTCAAAAAACATAAAAAAAAACTATATTGATTTTTGTTTTCTTCATATTTTCAAATTATTTTCATATTTACAATGTTATAATGAATGCATCTATGTAAGTTATCATTTGGGTCATTTTTGTTGACTACTGTGCAACCTAGATCATTACAATTACAGAGAAAACTATTTTCCTAAAAGAGGTGACGATTTCATTGCATTATGTTTCTCTTCACAGTTCATGTGAATTATATTGCAGTTATTTTTTTGGTCCTCGAATTATACTTTTTAATTGTATCCTTGCATGTACTGATTGTGATGTTTTTAGTTTATGGTCCGATCTATTTGCATATTCTTGAGAGTTAAATATTTTGATTATATTTTTGAACTTGATTAGGGATAAGAGCTTATGTTTGTCCACATATTATTTCTCGACTCCTTTTGTCTTTTTAATTTTTGTATTTTATGTTTTGATTAAAAAATTTTATTTTCTTTATGTTTTTATTCTTGAGTTTGAGAGAAGAGAGAAAATTTCTAAAAAATAAGAGAGGAGAGTGAAAGTTGTAATTGTCTATATTCTCACAGTAAAGAAGATCAATTTTGGTGTCAGTAAGTTTCATGATTAGTTAACTTGAGTTTTTTTTTTTTTTCCTAATTGATTTTCTTTTTTTAATTTTTATTTTTCAATACTAGATTGATTGAGAATTAAGTTTCATGATTTATTTTCTTTTGCTTTATATGAGGTTATTTCTATCTGTTGAATTGGGTTATTAGTTTAGCTGGTTAATTGGAGTTAACTGGAGTTGTTTTTTTTGTGTTTTTTCTTAATCAATTTTTTTTAATTTTAATTACATCTTTTAACATTATGTTTATTAAGGATTGAGTTTTATACTTTTTTTTTTTATTTTTTTTTCTATTGGGTTATCTCAGTCTCATGACCTAGGTCGTGAGTTTGACAAGTTAACTCGAGTTGATTTGATTTATTATTTTGTTTTTTTTAAATTGATTTTGTTTTTTAATTTTACCCTTCAACATTGAATTTACTGAAAATTGAGTTTTATAATTTGTTTTGATTTTTTTTATGAGGTTCTTGTGGTCATATGACCGGTATATGGATTGATAAGTTACCATAGGTTATCCCGAATGAATTTAATAAGTTACCATCTTAATATTTATAAAATAAAATATCATCTTGAATATTTTTTTTAGCTAAATTATGTTTTTACTAGCCATCCGTGTTATCTTTGAACCTATTAAGTTGACCGGGTCACATTCGAATCAATTCCCACATGATTTAAATTTGATAGGTTACCTAAGTTGACTTGAGTAATTTTTTTAAATTGATTTTGTTTTTCAAGTTCATCTTTCAACATTAAGTTTATTAGAAATTGAGTTTCATAATTTATTTTGATTCTTTTATTATGAAGTTATCATGGTCTCATGAACCTGTAAATGGATTGACATGTTAATTTAGGTTATCCCGAATTGATCTAATATGTTACTGTCTTAATATTTATATAAAAAACATCATTTTAAATATTTATTTTAAGTCCAATTATATTTTTACTAGTCATCTATGTTGTTTTTAAACCTATTAAATTGACCAGATCACATTGAATTAATTCCATGAAATTTAAATTTTATTTTCCATTAGAAAAATCTAAATATTTTTTTATTAAAAAAATAATCCAATCCCTAACATAACACAAGTTAATGATTTAGTTGAATGCTATTAAGCTTCCGCATTGAATAGATTGAAGTCGATAAGAGTTATATAGGAGTATTGTGACTAGTGGTGGCAATTGTAGTTGATTGTAACAAGTGGAAAGTTTTCAAAGCTAAATGGGGTATTGGCCCATCTTCTTTAATTTTGTAATTACTATTTGAAAGGAATTATTAAAGAATGCTAAATAATAAAAAAAAATACACTATATATTAGGGATACATATAGTTATTCAATGTGATATAAATATTAAGGGAAAATTACCTTTAGCATTTTATAGTTGATTTGAAATTGTATTTGCTTACCAAATCTTAAAAATTTATAATTCAGTTTCTTGCACCGAATCATGTTTCAACATGATTGTTTGTATTGGGTGGTGGAATCTCCCCACCTGATAACACACACACACACAACTTACATGTAAAACTATCTTTTTAATATTAAGAATACATCTTACATATAAGTTTGTAATCTTATATGCTAAAAAAAACAAAATATTTTTTTTGGTATTTTTAAAATATAGATCTAGTTCTCATGGCTTTAATAAATTAGTTATTAAAACCGAAAATGCAGGCTAACACATTATTTTTTCAATTTTTTTTTTGTATGAAAATACAATATAAGATATTTTTATATATATTTTGAGAAACTTGGTCATATGCAAGAAAATAAGACATTTTGTTTTGTTTTTTCATATATTTTTTTGCAACATTTCAAAGAAACCAAGTATTTTAATATCGGATTTGTATTTTTATAGTATAAAAATACAAATCAGTATTAATCAAAATTGGTAGAAAAATATACGAGAAAACCAAAAAAAATTTAAAAGGATTTTGAATTGAATTTTTGTTGTTATATATATATATTGGGATGGGCCCAGTCCATTCCTAGTTGGACCTAAAATCAACCTAGAAGAAAGTGGGTCAAGGTTGGCCCAAAAGAACCGGGCCAATATTGGCCCAAGACAGTGGTTGGGCTGAAGTCTGCTCGATAATGTTTTTTTTCCATGGGACTGGGCCGAACATGGCCCAATCATTTTGAAGAAGACTCTTCACTGTTCACATGCTATATGAACAATGAAGAATGAATTATAATTCACTCTCCATTGTTCCCTAGCAGAACACTAGAGAAGGAATAAAAAGAAGAAGAAGAAGAAGAAGAGGGGAGGCTAACCTAGCGGCGGCGTTAATGGTGGTGTTGGTGGTGACCAGACAAAATAATGAAAACGGTGTTTCAAACGACAGTGAGAGAGAAAGGTTATTGTTTTTCTTCTATTCTCTTATGTTCTCTTCTTTCTCTTATCTTTTGTGCTTCCTTTTCTTTTCTTTCTTATTCCCCCCTGGCTCCTTTGTTTTTTTCTTTATGTTTTGTTCCTTTTCTCCCTGTTTTTCTCCTTTTTTTTTCACTCTTTGTTTTCCTTTTTTCTTTTCTGTTTTTTTTTTTCCTGTCTCCTTTCTTCATCTCTCGTCTTCTCATCCCCCTGTTTTCTTTCTGTGTTTTCCTCTCTTTTTTATCTCCCTCTTGCCGTCTAGTAAGGGGGTTTTTTTATAAGGGATAGTGAGAGATAGAGCTACCCTACCTTCCGATTGGAACATTCTTTGTTTGTGGTTTTTAATTAAGTAATAAAAAGAGTTTATATTATACTTATATGAAATACCATTAGTGGATCCTCTGACCTTGATAACTGTTTTTATCATTGTTTAATCTTCACATTAATTTTATATCTCAAAGTTATCACCATCACCATCATCATTATATAGTTGACCTCCATATGGTTCGATCCCGGTCTTGTCGATTATTTATTACTTCGATACTTTTGCACTTGGAAGAAGACATCAACTTTTTAATTGTGTCACTTTACAAAAACTTGACAAACATAACAAGCGGACTATAATGATTAAAAGTAAAATTAAAAGTATGGAATGACTTTAAACTCAATGCAGACCTAATCAACTTATAAACTGATTGGTATTGTAGTTGAATCGTTGTTTCGCTATTTTTTTAAAAATCTTTAAATTAAATTTTTTTCTATCATTTTGATGTGGTGTAAAAAATAAATATTATAAAATAAAAAATATGTTATTTTAATTTATTTAATATGAAATACGAAAACCGAGTTTTAACCCTTCATAAATCTAAATTTCAGTTCGACTTCAATGATGAAAGGAAAAATAAACAATAACAGTTCCAACTGATGAATGGTTCTCCACAGGGTCAAAATCTTTTATCTGATGGCCAGAATATTCTCAGATGGACCGCTTCACGGGTTCATCCAATTAATTGGACATGCATGCTGTCTACACTACACACGAATTAGACTGAGATGAACAAGAGACGACAGCAACAATAAAAACCCCTGCAAAGTTGCAGGCTGCTCGAGTCCCTTTTTCCTTTCACATTATCCACGCCAAATTCTTGACCAATGCAAATTTTAAAGGGTTTAAATGCAGAAAACATCCGAATTTAATCTGGAAAGGGCAGAAGAGGAGCACAAATATTCAACTAAAAGTCATCTCTTAAAAAATCCACCTGCATAGGCATCCGTCCTCTCTAATTGCTATCGGTCCAAGGCAAGAAAACAGAATACAAGCTAAAAATCCATACGATAAACTAGTAGTGTTAATTCCCATAATCATACAGGGTCTTGTTCCAAGTCCATGTTCAAGGCTTCGAAGCACAGGAAACCACATGTGACTTGAACTTCTCAAGCTCTGCCAAAACCTCATCTTCTGGCCTGTAGATCAAATCACTCATGCGCCATATCTGCACACATTTTATCAATCAAATTTAAGCATTACCCCAGTGACTCAAATTAGAAACATCTTTAAAAGTATTCTAAGAGAGAAAGAAAAAGTAATGATATCTCTAGAAGTTTAGATTAGTGATACAAAATTTTGAAACTCCATTCCCATCCTTCATACACTGTATGTACTTATCCATACACTTGCACAATACGACATTTCCATGGAAAGCAACTATTACCTGCAGTGTCCCTCCCCCACCAGTGGTATCACAGTCATCAGAGACACTAACCACCGTCCAAGGATCAGATGCATTCCAATGGAAATCAACAACTTTATCCCTAAATGACAGTAAAAGAAAATATATGATTACTTATCAGCCCATAAAGAAATACGTGAGAATTTCAAAAAAGAATCAAGGATTCAAATATTGAAGATGCGCTTTGCTATCAATCAAACATATAAAGTAGATTAAATATGACTAGGAAAAACACAATAAACATGTGAAGACCAAAGCAAAAGACGAGACAAATGCTTATTTACAGTGAATTTAGAGCTGTTAGTTGATTTCAATAAACCATGAGAATCTTTAAACCAAGGTAGATAAGACATTAACGAACACTTAAACACAAAAAGTTGAGGCCATTTGAGCTTTCCTTAATTTGACAGGCATGTGTTTTAACATTGTATGTAATCTTAAATCACAAACATTTGTCAGGTTAAGAGTATGAATATGGTTGGTCAGAGCTTTCACCATTCATGCTTCAGCCAGCCACACCTAATAGTGCATTAGCAGTCTAAGAAAGAAGAACCTTCAGAAAGCTAGCAAGATAGAGAGATCAGGCTCAACACATCTCATAAAAATATTTCTTGCAACAAAGAGATGTGCCAATGATTCCTAAAAGCCAAATTCAGAAAGTAGAAGAAAATAGTGTTTTTCACATATAGATATGGTAGGCATTCAAGGCAAAGAGACAATCAGGTGAGATGGCTGCATCCAACAAAGACCAGTCAGCAGCTAGAGAAATTGAGGTTCATGTAGCTGCATGGAGAAGAAAAATGATAAAGAAACCATATAAAATGACAAATGCTAATGCACCATATTGAATGATGAGAATTTCCTTTTTTCAATCACCAGTGATAGATGCTGGTTTGAGAAACATATATTCAAGGTATTCAAAAAGGAATCCTTAAGACAAAGGAGAAAGCAATTACAAACCATTGAGAATTGCTAGCAATTAAGGAACTGTTTTCAAGGAGAAAAACTATCAGGTACAAACCTGTGCCCAGCATGCTGGAAAAACAATCCTGCAGGAGAACTTGGAGCTCTAGTCGGACGCTCTGTCTTTTTGCCAACCTGTAAGAACAGAAAAACATTAAGAACGCATGCTAGTAAAACATCACCCAAGTTCCAATCAAACAGCAAAGCAAGCAACAATGCAACCAAACAATCAAAGCATCTTTAATTAGAACTTTTGAAATCTGAGGCAGAAATGGAGGAAAAGCAACACCAAAATGAGGTGTAGCTCAAAAGCACCATAAAGAAAGCTGGGCTATGCTCAAGAACAATTGGGATAAGAATCCCCCACCCATGCAGCTAACAAATGATGGGAAGCATCCCCGTACACACTAAAAATTTCTTTTATCTAAGTGTGAAGATCCAGAAACCAAATAGGACTTCTAAAAGACAGGTTAAATATGTATTCAGAACTATGTGTTCTTGCAGAGGAGTCCAAAGCGACTATATATCCTGAGTACATGCAATGAAAAATAGATGAACAGTTTGGTCCTTTCTTCAGCTTCTTGGAAAATAATTAGTTGAATATTTCTTAAGAGCATTTCAAATAAGAAAAAGGTGTATGCAATCCTTTTCCCCTTCTCTTGAGGATTCTTTAACTTTCACAATGATTTGTCAAACAGACCTACATTGCAAGAGATCTATTTTGCATTCAATTAGATGGGTTGATGCATGCACAGGCAATCCAGCTCATGTATGGAGATTGGACATACAAACCTTCTCATAATCCCAAATATTCAAGAGACCATCCTCCGCAGAACTCCCAAAAACAGATGCCTTATCTGGAGACCACTGAAAAAGAAATGGAGATTAATAAAGTAAACATTTACAGCTAGCTTCCAGGGCCAATGAATGACTTCCAACTAAAATTTTGAAGAGAAAGGCTTGGGGTATGAGAGGAACAAAAGGAGGTTGATGAGTACCTGTACACAGAGAACAGCAGCTTTGTGACCCTCAAATTTATAGACTGGCAAACCAACTCCATTAGAAGTGAGATTCCTTCGATCAAACATGCAAACAGAAGTATCTGCAGACCTGAAGAAAAATCAAGCAGAGCTTAAAAAAATCTTTGGCATTTATTTTTTTTCCTTACAAGCACAAAACATCAACCAAACTAAAAATGTTTATCTTGTCCACACCTGGACAGCACAGCATAACGAAGGAAGCATAAAATTGAAACATACCCAGTTAAAATGAGATTATCATCTTGAGGATTCCAATCAACACAGTGAAGATCAGCATTATGTGCCCTTTCAACCTGTTGACCAGAAACCAAAATTAGTGGAGAACAGGAAAACATAGATAGTCAGAGCTGAACTTTTACATGAATGATATTTTAAAACTGAATAAGCACAATCTACAGAATACCACTGAATGGTGACCAGATAAAAAGGCATACAAAACATGAATGATACTTTGGTTCAATGAAGTAGATAATAAAAAGAAATAATTAAGAAAAAAAGTTATAACTCAGTTTCTAGATCAAAACTCTACACCCAATCAATGTGAACAGATTATGGTTAAAAAAATAAATAAATAAAAATGTCAATAAAGTCAGGTGCAGAGAGTAAGGAATAGTACACTAGTATTAACATCATTCAGAACAATGAGATCAGGTTTTCACTTCATCAATACTGGGAATGCCTTACAAGATTTGTCAACCATAATCCAAGAAAAATTTACAAAGACAGATGCTAATAATAAGACCAAGAATATAAAGCAGAGGCAAATAACCTTTATAGCTGGGCTAGTACCAGCTCTAGCATCCCATAATATAAGGCAAGAATCATCTCCTACACTACAAAACTCCTGCGCACTTCAGAAGACATAAACTCAATCAGAAATAAAAACCCATATCATAAATGCTTTTACAATGTTATAATTAAAGAAAAGTATAAGAGCATATTAACGAGATTAATTTTACAGCCACATTTTCAATTATTTGCATAATACACTGAATATAATAACATATTATAAATGATGACTAAAAAAATCATAATTTCATGACAGATGGATATTATACATTGAATACTAAGACAATAAACAATGAAATGACTACACGCATTTAACCAGGGCCATGTGAGATACCTGGATGGACAGAATGCCACGTCTTCAACTGTATCCTCATGCCCTTGGTAGATACCTCGTGGTCCAACAGAAGGGCCATCAGTGGCTTTATCACTGCCATCCCCAGTCTTTTTAATGATTGATCCACCAGATCCTGGAGACTTAGTTGCTGAATCAGAGGCAGATGATGTTATATGGTCCTGGATACTCCACAAAACTACCAACTTGTCCTTCCCTGCAATTAACAATCCATGCTTGAAGAAAATCTTTGTCAAGATAAATCAAGTTTGTCCTAGTCCCCATCCAAGCAATCTAGATGTGCCTATAAGAATCATGAACATCCAACCAAACTACAGAGACACAGCATAAAGTACACACCACGATACATATTTCAACCAGAAGGAAACAAATATGTGATCAGACAAATATGCTGTTTGGTGCAAGTAAAACTCTAGTCCTAACTTTTAAGAAAGTCATTTATTAGCTAGTAAACACCATAATATGTATCCAAAAGAAGAAAAAAAAAATTGATAACAAAAGGAGAAACACAGAGTAACACAAATAAGCTGCTGGACAAATTTCATATTCTAACCAAGCACAAGTAGCAATCCACCCCAAATTCATTCATCACAAGGAAAAAGAAAGAAAAGAAAAAAGAACTTAAAAATAGATTTTCAACCTCCAGAAAGCACATAGGGGTCAGTCGGGCACATTGCAAGGGCAAACTCAGCATTGTCTTGATGTCCAGTCAAAATCTGTAGGAAAAAGTTCCAAGTTGACATGGTTTAGCACGCGACACAAAAAATGGGTCATTTTAATAGAAAATTATGAATCCCTAGAAATATAAAAAGGGTGTGCAAATGCATGATGATATGCCTGGAATGCAATAGTACAAGAAAATGCTTTATGGAGAGGATCATGTAAACATGATAGCGTTTGCATATGATTGTCCACAATTTACAACACTCTTTTTTATCTAAAGGCAAACATCTAAACGACCCTACTTTCCATTGTAGCGAAACTAACAAAAAAACAAAAAACTACTAAGAGTGCTGATTATAAATATAAAAAGAGAGCCTTGATAAATAAGTAAATAAACCGAATGCTGCATCCTTCATTTCAAAATCAAATTACCAAATCTGGACGAGAATTTGTAGCTCCAAGAACAGCATGGCGGTTAGGCTGTGCTTCAACATCCCATATAAGAACCTGAAGTTTTACAAGTACAATGCTGGCAAAATTAAATTATGGGAACTAACAAAACCGTAAAAAAATCAAAAACAGCATAGGTTCAGCCTAAATAAAGAAACCATTAGGATCCTAAGACACTCACATCAGGGCTGTCAGTATGAGTAGCCACTATCTTACTATTCTGGGGGAGTTCTCTGATTCTGTTTACCTGAAAAAGTATATCAAAAAAATCGATGAAGAACAAGTTCAAATGGGATTTCCTGCCTTTTAAAAGCAGAGCAAAACTTTAAGATCAGGATGGACGAGTAAAGAGCCAATGCAGCAAATGTCTAAGTCCATGCTCCTTTTTCTAACAGGAAATGTGGCATTAAAATTTTACAACAAACTTAATAGAGAGATCAAGTAGATACCTATTTTATACAAAACAAAATGTCAAAAGTTTATAATCAGCTGATGTATCTGCATCACTGCATGCAACTGTAATAACTACATATATTATGGCTGTGTACATTCTGTATGTGAGATCTATACCTCTCCAGGATGTATGATGGTCTTGTACTTCTTAACAAATGGAGAGCGTGCTTCTTCATTAAACTGAAAAGATAAAGCAAATGGTATTAAGTAAATAAATTAGATGTTAAACCCATAAACTAAGTTGTAGAAACAATTGAGGAACTTGACAAAGTAATTGGAGGATAGATATGAGGGAAAAGAATTCAGGGGAAAGGAATGTGACGGGGGAGAGTTACTTAAATCTGTTTGGGCAAGAGAGAAAATGAGGGGAAGAGATGAAAGTGGAGTGAAAATTTTCCTTGGGCTCACCAAAAATCAAATTCCAATTTAGAGAGAAAATGGAAAGATAATGGGAAAAGGTTACTCATTCACCCTTATAATAAATTTTCTATTCCACAAAAATGAAAGGTAAAAAGGATTTTATAAACTTTCTCTACACGTTAATTCTCCTCCAAATTCCTTCCACCAAAACAACAAGAGAGGAAATTACTTCTCCCCTGTAACTTCCTTTCCCTTCATTTTCAATGATTTCAGTTTCCTTTCCCTCATATTCGGCTCCCAAACATCAAATAAAAGTTAAGAGCAGGTAGAAGAAAAAACACAACAGAAAATAATTAATCACCTGAGATATGTGTTCCGCAGCAGCAACTCTAGACTTGACAACATCACAATTTGCAATGACCAAAGTATTTGGAACACTACCATCAGTCTGGCCACACAAAAGAAGTTGGATAAAGAAAAATAACCAGAAAAAGGAAAAACATTTGTTATGAGAACAGTTCTGAAGAAAAGTGACCAAATAAAGTCTAAATTATTTTGGAAGGTAATATTTATTGGCAAGGTTAACATTGGAATGGACACAAAAACAGTAATCACGACATTATAGAAACTGTCTTACAGGAAAGATATTAAGAAAGTAAACACAGCACCACGAGTCATAATCCATCAACGGAGTAACAAAATCTCTAAAGCACCAAAAATCTCACATTGCATCAGCTAGAAAGAGATGTCACAGGGTAAATTAAAATGCCCTTTCCAAGCTAAAAGAATGACCAATTGCACACCAAACCCATAGGCTCCAATTATTACCATTAAAACCTTGAAGTTTCAATGTTGTTTCAGTGTAAGGATGCAATTAATTGTCTATTAATTGGGATGGGACAGAATCACAAAAATTCAATGTGCATGGCACAATGCTTATTTCTTCAGCCTTCAAGACTCATTTGAGCAGTAAGATTTTAGCCATCTTGCTCAGATTAAGCAGATGAATAGTTCTCTTCCGTAATTTATCTATTGCTGAAAAATAATTTAGAGCATTTCGTTCATTACCATTACAGAAGTTTCAGATGTTTGACCAGACAGACGCTCACATAGTATAAGCAAAAAAACTTGCCTGCTCGGAGAGATAGAGGCGCTGGCGATTCTTGTAAGTAGCTTGCTCAAGCTGTGGGCCCCACCTAATCACAGCATCATCGATCGATTAAAAAAGAAAACATACTGAGCTTTAATCGTGGTAGAGCCATGGAAATGGAGCAAAGTAACCAAATTGAAAAACCCTAACTTTGGTTCACTCAAAACCAAAGTTAAAATAAAGCCCTAGACAAGAAAGAACGTTAAAAAATACAGAGCAAAGGGGAGAAAGCATCTGACAATCAAGAAATGCAAGGAAAACCTAGTAAAAAGAGAGAGAGAAACAATACCGGCAAGAGAGAGATGGCCAGACGAGGTTGTGATTGGCTAGCCAGTCATAAAGAACAGGAACCAAAGACTTCCACTGAGTGTACTTGTCATCAATAGAGGGTTGCTGTGCCTTCCTTCCCTCTTTCATTCGGGCACCAGCACTTTGCTGCTGCTGCTGCTGCTGCTGCTGCTGATCTTCTTTGGGCTTCGGTTTTCGGCCTCTCTTCTTTGGCACTTGAGCGGTAGTGGCCGCAGGTTCCATTTCAAAGACACAGTAATTCTCTTCTGTTATGGGTGAGAACTCAAACCCTGAGAAGATGGACGGTCTGCCCCTGTCTAATAGTAAAGACTTGATAGCTGTCTAGTGATATGTCGCCGGCGGGTCAATTTTTTTACTGGTGATGGCAGTGTTTTGTTTTTCTAAAAACAAAATTATATCCAGTTAAATTTAATAATATAATTAAAAATAAATAAATGACAATAAAAAAATTATATAATATAAGAAAATATATTTTAAATATTCTAAAAATATCTCAATAATCTTATTAAATAAAAAAACAAAAATTAAATACGAATGAGATAATCTTGTAAAGATAAAAATAAAAACATCTAAAGTTTAATTACTAATAAATCAAATATTGAAAGATAAACTAAAAAAATAATCATAAAAAAAAAACTTTGACTAATCAACATGTCAATTCATGATCCTATCATGAGACAAGATAATTTTTCATCCAAAAAAATTAAAATAAAATAATAGAGGTCAACTTTTAAGCAAATAAAATGATGACAAACAAAATTATATATATATAAAAAAAACTCGAGTTAACCTATATTAACTTAATTAACTTGTGACTCAAGATATAAAATGAATATGACCTCATTGAAAAGAAAGCAGAAACATCATGAAACTCAAGGTCCAATAATCTTATGTCGAAGAATAAAATTAGAAAAAAAAATCAGTTTTTTTTTTTTAAAAAAAAAACAAGTCAACATGAGTTAATTTAACTAACTCACGATTCGGGAATATGAGATTGTGATAAGCCCAAAAAAAAGTAGAAAAAATCATGAATCTCAAAGTCTAATAACCTAATGTCAAATAATGAAATTGAAAAAAAAATTAATTTTTTTTTAAAAAAAAAATGTAAAAAAAAAAACACACAAGTCAACCTAAGTTAACTATTAACTTGACTAATATGTGATCCAAGATATGAGTTCGAGATAAATTCATAGAAGCAAAAGCAGAAAAAAAAAAATCATGAAACTCAATGCTTAATATTTTAAGGTTGAAGGTTGAAGGTTGAAGCTAAAAAAACAAAATCGATGTTTTTTAGAAAGGACCTAAAAGAAACAAAATTTAAATCAGGCTAATTTTCAAAACTAGAGATCCAAGTCAAGAGACCGGGATTATCCCATAGAAGAAAAATATGAAAAAAAACACGAAGCAAAATTCTTAATCATAAAAAAAAAAAATAAAATAATGAGGATCAATTCTAGTATGAAAAATAAATGAAAGAAAATAATAAAGGACTAAATTAAAAAATAAAATAAATCAAGAAAATGGGAACAGAAAACAACAATAAAAAGAATAAGGACGAAGTTGGATGAAAAAATTAAATATTGATGGATGAAATTGAAAAAAAAAATAGTAATCAAAAGAATAAGGACTAAATTGGATTAAAAATTAAATGAAATAAAATGCATAAAGACGAAACTAAAAAACAAAAATCAACTTCAAAAAGTATTAAAAGCAAAACAAATAGCAATAAAAAGAACAAGAACTAGAATTTAATATAAATACAAACTGAAAGGCACATTTAATTTTTGAAATGGTTGGTGTGAAATTCAAAATGAGAATATAGAAATGGAGTATAAGGAAAAAAGCCTCACGGAACCCAATTGTTGCTCTATTGTGCTCACGCGCTGACCATTGTGAAGAGCATAGCGCGACACTTCCAACACCATCATGAAAGGTAGCATTTAATCACTTAGATGCATTGCACGTGCTACCTAAAAAGCATGGGAACCTTCGGGCCAACCTTTTTTTTTTTTTTAATTATTTTTTATATATGTGAAAAGACTAGTTTGCCACCATAGGATCCAATCGTTGCTCTATTGTGTGCATACGTTGACTACCATGAAAAGGATGACGTGACACTTCCACAACCATCATGAAAGGCAGTGTTTGACCGTCTAGAGGCGCCGCATGTGCCATCCAAAAAGCTTGGGTGCTTTCACGCCAACCCATTTTTGTTTTTTATTTTTTTTATATATGTGAAAAGATTAATTTGCCCTTCATTTGCTTATAACTAAAAACTCATGATGAAATTCTTAAGAAGCCTCTAAACCTCTATTTTTATGTTTTTTCTTTTAAGGATAATGTAGTTATTTCATTGTACTAGCAAAACACCCCTAAACAACAATTTTAAAAATTTTATTTTTAAGATTAATAAAGTCATTTTACTATGTTAAAAAATATGTATAAATTAGTTTATTCTCGATCAATTTAGTAATTAGCTTTGTTATTTTTTTTTTCATGACAAAATTGTCATTAAATTGTTCCAGTCTATAGTATAATAAGTCTAGGGTCATAGTGTTTTACTGATGACTTTTAGTTTTTTTTTTTTTTTTTTGTAACTAACTAGTACCCATGTTAGGCTGCAAATAAGATTTAAAACTAATTTTTTAATACACGAAAAAAAAATAAGTTGATGTTGTAAAAGCCTTTTATGACTCCATTAAAAATTTTAACTAAAAATTTAAAATTTCATATTAACTGAAAATATATGAATAAAAAATTATAAAAATAATTGTTAACCCTAATTACTAGGGTTGTTTGTTTTGTGTAAAATATTTTGTAGTTAGAAAATATTTTACATTTAAAATATTTTTCAAGTGTTTAACTTAAAAAATATTTTCTCTTGAAATATTTTATTCTCAGTAAAGGTGGTGGAAGAGGAGGTGGTAGTGTGATAATCCTGATGATGGTAAAAAATGAGCTAGTGGTAAAGGGATTGTCGTGGTGGTAGTGATATTGAGATGATGGTTAAAATAGTTGGATGATATTATAAGTGAATTACTATTCGAAAAATATTTTACAAAACATTATGAGCTAAAAATGTTTTCTAGCAAATGAGCTAAGTTTGAAAGTTAACTATGGTGTTTTATAAATATAAAGTATTATTTTTATATCCATTAGAATATATAAAGTTGAATAACTTATTGGAAGTTCATTTATAAAGTTTATTTACAAACAAGGTATTTATGTTAAAAAATAGTGTATTGTGATACATACAAGTAAGTATTTTTATTACAAAGTATAACTAGTATGATTTATATATTGTATTCTTGATCTGAGTGTAAGTGTTTCTACTCACTAGCTTTTCTGGGTTTTTATAAGCAATTGTTACTTTTCAAGTAGTGTTATATGAGCCAAAAAGTAGAATGTAAGAAATATCAAGAAAGTCATATGATAAGTTATGTCTTTAAATTAATACCATATATATTTTTAATAATTTCAAAATTAAATAAAAATAAGTTTACAAAATAATCAGGCATCTTCGCACGGAAAAAAAAAAAAAACAAAAAAAACAAAACTATTTTTAACTAGTAGAATTTTGTTAACAATGAAATATTAGTGGTAGAAAAGGTTAGAGGCCTACCGGGCTTTTAATAAAATCGAAGATTTTAAAAGATGTAACATTGTATCCTGGAAGTGCTGCCTTTCAATGGCAGTGATGTAATTCAACCAGGAGCTTCAACAAGTTGAAATATTACTTTGTGTATCAGAACGGGATTTGATACGAACATAGGACATTGCTTGTTTCTAAAAAATTACAGATTAAAGGAGCACAATGAAGTTCAAGAGTAAATTTCATGAGCCTCCAGACCATTAATCCAAGAAGATGTCTCCAACGTTGCTGGAAAACTGGAAAGAAACTTATTAAACTACTATATGCACATCCCAATTTATTTTTATTTTTTGAAAAAGAAGCTGAATATTTCTACAGTGAAAGTGAGAAAAGCTACCATGTATTTTAACTTTGATTTGATGAAAAAATCTTACAGGCGGGAAGGAAGGATATATCCTGCTGCTGATGCCTGGCAGACTTGAAGTATTAAATATGTTGATACACCATTGAATTCAGATATCTCCACATCATCGTGTTCCTGTCGCAATTCCGCCAGTGCAATGGAGCAAAGACAACGAAAGCCTTGTATGGGATCACGTCCTGTTACCTTCGAACCTTACTTAAAATTTAGTTCATTTGGAGTGAGATCAAAACACATGCTGCAACTGTCCTGAAGTGACGGATTTTGGCATTCTGCATTCCATAATAATAGCTTACTTCGTTGTCCAGGCTCCTGCCAGGCTGCAACCAAATTCTTGTTCTTATGGAGGACTGAATGCCTGCTTGCAGTAAAGGATTTTATGATTGAAAAACGGGAAGTCAATATTCACAAAAAAGAGGGACGATCTAGCTCTTAATGTGAACCTGGCCACATTTTGAAGATGGTTCCACGTTCACTCTCACTTTCCCCTGTCAATCTCATTCTCTGAAACAACTCTCTGCCCCTTCCTGTTTTCAATGGACCTGACGAGCATCTCCTCAATGATCCAGAGCCCTGCCTCCCACACCCGTCTGATGCACTGAAAAAATATGAATCCACGAGTCCCCTTTCTATATCCGGCTCGGAATCATAATTATGTACTAGGGCCTGACTTCCTAAAGAATCCCGCAGCTGTCCTGAGACACTGACCTCAGCATCCATGTAAATAGATAAATCTTGGCTGGAACTCCTGGAATCCAGTTCCTTTGCCTCATCACACTCATTAGATACTAGTTTTAAGGCCTGAACAACCTCACTCATAAAAGGACGGTGTGATACCTCTGGTTGAACACACATTGATGCAATAGCTGCTACTTTGGCCACACTATCAAAAGGTACATCAGGTGCTAGAGTCGGATCTATAATTACTTCAAGCCCTTCTTTAGTTGTTAGAAATGGACGAGCCCATGTAACTAGATTCTCTTGACCAGGTGGCTGGGACATATCCACTGGTTTTCGTCCTGTTAGGAGCTCAAGAAGGACTACACCATAACTGTAAACATCACTCTTCACAAGAAGATGGCCAGTCATCGCATACTCTGGAGCGACATACCTGGATTAAATATTCATCAGGCAAATAGATACATCAAATTCAATAAACTCTAATACAATTCAAATGAAGGAACTTAAAGCAAGCCTATATCAGCTTGAAGGTTGCCTAAATGTTAAAAAGGTGTTTTGTGTGTCCTCGCTATCCTTTTTCTAGAAAAAAAAACAAATAATATTGAACTGGTCCAACAATTCTTTATCCCCAAAAAGGAGGAGCAACTACATATTTATGATTTTATGCAGGTCCATATTAGCACTGCCAACCAAGAAGTCTAGGTTGAAGAATATCGAAATTCAAAAGTTCACCTTGGCATCATTTCAATGAGCTTTAATTTCATTTGCAACCGATACATATAATTGAAGTTATGGACTTCCAAATTTATATTGCCATAAACATATTTTAATTTTATTCTGAATTACAAATGGATGTTTGTATGCATGTGGTTTAGGATGAGCATTGAGTCATTAGACAAGCTTAAGAGAAGATTCTGCACAACAGAGATCTGGACAATGAGCTATGATTCATGGATGTTCCTTAACAGTCTAATTAGAAAACAATGTGGTGGCAGCTATTTTACTTTCTAGAACAAGGAGCAGAAGCTAACTCGGTTGGTGCCTTCTAAAACATCATATGGTCATATAAAAAAACTTCAGTCTGTGTAACCTAAATCTTGGACACTCAGCAACATCCAGAATGCTGAGCAATTATGCAGGTACTTGGATCTACTACACAGTGAGCATGCCACCTCCATCTATTGTTCTCCCAGAGATATTTAGCGCTTAATACATGATTATGGTATGACAAGCAAACAAACATGGGCATTTCCTTGTAAGGAGTTGGTGTTAGGTGGGGAATCATATAACAAGTGATACAATAAGACTTCATGAAGCCTGAAAGACGAATTCTTACCCAAAAGTTCCCATGACCTGCGTTGATATGTGCCTATTTTCCTCATCCAAGGCAGTCCTAGCCAAACCAAAGTCTGAGACTTTTGGTGTGAAATCATGTTCCAACAAAATGTTGCTTGACTTGAAGTCCCTGTGTATCACACGAGGGCTTGAATCCTCATGTAGATAAGCTAGACCTCGAGCTGCACCAAGTGCTATCTTGATCCGAGCATCC
This sequence comes from Populus alba, assembly GCF_005239225.2. Lineage (NCBI taxonomy): Eukaryota > Viridiplantae > Streptophyta > Magnoliopsida > Malpighiales > Salicaceae > Populus > Populus alba. The sequence goes on along the minus strand of NC_133301.1, from coordinate 8,328,144 downwards.
CAATTAAGAGCAGATTCTTTATCAACCCCTGGTAAGTAAACAACATACAGACAAACATATTCATGTTATTGAACATTGACTCCTTATCTAAGAGATAACTTTCTAGATCCAAACAGATTCTTTATCAACCCTTGGTAAGTAAACAGCATACAGACAAGCATATTCATGTTATAGAACATTGACTCCTTATCTAAGAGATAACTTTCTTGATCCAAATATGAAAACTCAGAAAGAGCAAGGCTACTACCATGTAGATGAGATTCGACACTGCCATTTGCTATGAGCTCGTAGACCAAGCTGCGTGAACTTTCCTCTGTGCATATTCCAATCAACTTGACTAAATTTCTGTGATGAAGGCGGCTAAGCATCTCAACTTCTGCCAAGAATTCTCGACCACCTTGCTGATCATTTCTCTTAAGAACTTTTACAGCAACTTTGGTCCCGTCTTCTAAAACACCACTGTAAACAAGCCCAAAGCCACCCTCCCCGAGTATTCTTGAAGCATCAAAGCTACTAGTGGCCAGCTCTATGTCACTTTTGCTGAAGGTCTTAGCAGATCCTGTATACGCTGGAATACTAGATGCAAAGGACAATGAGGCAGAACTAAGACCACTTCCAATCAATGACCCAGCAATACCTGCAAATTAGTTTTCCTTTTTCATCGCAAAACTAAGCAAGACTTTTGAATTGTTCAAATTGCCAGATATTACTAAATCAAACATATTAGAATAGAAAGAAAATGGTTATCCAACAAGGCATGTTAAATACAGAAGGGCAACATGGAAATACAAAATTAAGACAATGTTAAGTCTAATATATACATGTCATATTTGTACAACCTTAGTATTTCACAACATTCCACAGTTTCTTTTTCTTTCTATTTTACCTTGCCAAGTTAAATCACTGTGCTAGCTAATAAGTCCAATTCTGTATGTTCTATATAAGCTTAGTGTTTTACACTGTAAAATCATTGATCCATCAAGCAGATAGGCTAAACTGCACAAGGCTTTAAATACTATTACCTGATGGTTTCACAACTGAAGGTGGCAAAGGCTGCAGGACTGATGCCGGTTGACTAGCATGATCTCTATGTTTAAACAGCAATGCCAAAGCAACAGCAGACAATAAAACTAGTGCTACAGAACCAGACACAGCAATAATAGCAATGATGCCACCAGCAAGCCCATCTTTACGCTTCCTTTTATGGACATCAACCCCTAGGGGTTTTATCATCCCTGCATTGTTGTCATTGCCAGAATATGGCCCATCATCGATTATTGCAATTCCAAAAGGTGCCATAGGTGGAGGTGGAGGTAAACCTATAAATGTAGCACTTCTATAAATATCCAGGAAAAGAATAAAAAGAAAGGAAAAAAAAAATTCTTCACATTTAGAAATTGTTTACCTAGATAACGCACATATAATACTTCATAGTCACCAAAAAAAGAAGGGTTTATAACAACTTGTTTTTTTCCAAAATCTTTGATAAGTCAAAAAGGCAGTTGAATTGTCAAATCTTTCTCCAAGGGGAACCAAGTCAATAAGGACGATTGTCTTCTCTAGCTGCTGGCTGGGGGCATTGGCCCCTATAATGCGAACTTGACTTTGTTTCATAAAAACACCAGCAGCAATTTCCTGAGCAAGCTCTGAAACTAAAGGGAAAAAGGTATACAGTGCAACACTAACGCCCAGTCCTACTTGCATGGGCAAGACACAGCGACATGGTGACCCAGGAGGAGTATTTGTGTATGGCTCTGTGCACACAGTCGTTGAACAATCTGCAGATTCGATGAGCCTATGCATTACATTTAGGAAGACAAAGAACGTCGAAGGGAAAACATAAACAAACTTCAAAGCAAGAGAAGCATGGATCTGTGTACCTTCATTAGGAGGTGGAGGTGGCAATGTGTGGAGTGGTGGCAGGGGGGGCATCTTGGGAGTTCTTGAAGAAAACCCAGAAGGAGAAGCTTTAGGGGAAAGAGCTGGCACTTGGAAATGCAACAATAATCAAAAGGTAAGCTATTAAGTATGTAATGAATGAAATAAGTAAATGTAATGCATAATCAACTTGGAAAAAGGGGAAACGAAATGTAAGGAATATGAGCTTTCCTTACTTTTTGTCCATCCAGATGCTGCAGTTTGAGTGGGTGAAGGAGTGGGTGAGACAATGATCACTGGTTTAGGATAGCGGTAGTGTGATGCATTATTTGAAGAATCTACCATAGAGGAACTGCATTAGAAACTGAAAAGACCTTCAAGATAAATGCTCCAAATATGAACCACTAAAACAGTCACTATTATGATACCTGGAGTACCAAGGGGTGAGAAAGCATATTGTTTATGCCTGCTTGTTGGAAGAAATGATGGAGGCATGACTGGACCTGTAAAGAGCATCAAAATAAAACAAAATCATATATATGAATGTTAAGTGCATAGCAAACCAAATGGTTATCGATTGGGGAACTTCTCAAGCACAAAAGAAGGACCTTGCTGTTTTGAAGAGGGCGGAAATGCTGGATTTGAGGATGCAGGAGCAGAGTCACTGATTCTGCTGCTTTCATGGTTCTGTTTATGAAATGGGATAGAAGGTGAAGGCGCAGAAGAGTGATGCTGTTTATCCAGAGGAGTTTTCGGCAATGATGAAGGAGAAATGGGAGAGTCATTAGAGTGCCTCATAGCATTGTGTGTGGAAGGAGCTACACCAGAAAAAGAACCTGAAAATTTTATTGTTAAATTCCAAGTCTTCATACTAGTGCTTCATATAATTGATCTTCGTGAAATTTTCAGTTTAATAATGCATACCTTTAGCTGGAAAATGGCTCATGGGAGATAAAGGTGTGGGTGTTTCATTTGGCGGTGCAGAAACTGGAATTTCATCTTTCTTATCATCAATGCTTGGGGTAGGAGCAGATGGATGGGGGACATTTGGACCTGCAATGTCATATGAGAGCCAATAAAATGTAGCATTACCTAAGTGTAAAGAGTTTGCATATATGAAAATAGTGCCAGGAAAACAATATGGAAATACCACCTAGTAATGTCCATGCCATGGTCATCAAATCATACATTGCCACACCCACACAAAAAATAGTCATTCAAATGAAAAAATGAATAAAATAAATGAAGGAAAAAAGGAAATCAAGTTTTCATGATGCTGAAAACTGGCCTTGTTTAAGTGAATGTTTAAAAGAAAAAAGAAGATAATCTAGTGGCTTTTTCCAAGTATGCACCAAACGTTATTCAAGACCATGGTTATTAAATCATAGAATGCAACACCAACTGAAATAATTAGTTGCTTAATTGGGAAGAACAATTAAAAGAAAACACATAAGAAAAATAAGAAAATGAAATTTTCATAATACTCAAAGTGACCTTTTTGAATGTAAGTTGAAAAGACCAAGGAAGACATATGTAGTGGCTTTTTTCTAAATACAGATCATGGAATGAAGCTGCATTCCAACAATTTTGTGGTTTGTAATGGAAATTTTCAGAAAATATTTATAGCATCATTATTGTTTCAATCACTTTGTCCATGTTTTATAACAGGCCTTAGTGAGGCATCCCTATAAATTAAGTAAAAGAAGGTTACAGAAAGGAAACTTTTGTTCATTTCTTCAGCCATGGACTATCTATTGACACATCCATTATATGACAAAGTTTAGCAGATATTGAAAATGAAGATGTGGAATGGTTCGATGCTAAAGGAACAGCTTCATAACCAACATGAATTTGAAGTGTTTTCTCTCGAGTAAAACCTGATAATATAGCAGGGGATTCTCCAGGCATGACTGGGTGGGTTGCTGATGAATTTTGTGGCATGGCTCCCATTGGTGATACAACCGGAACTGCTGTTATCAAAATAAAAAAGATCCAACATGATTATTTAGTTTGAACTTTTGGAAGGAAAAAATAAAAGAAAGAAAGGGATTATCCACATATATAGAACATATCAATGCACACCAGATGGCATCGTTTCTGGTGCAATAGAGGGGGCTGCTGGTTGATTTTCTTTTGAATTCCTTGATGGAGATGCAGCTGATATTGTATTTTGTAAAATAAAAATGCAGGAAAACAAGAAAAAGAATTAGGAACCTGTTGAAATAGAATCTATCAGAAGAGTCACAAAAGAATAGAACACTAATTCTATACCAAAACAAGAAAATGAATTAGAAACCTGTTGAATTAGAATCCACCAGAAGAGTCAGAGAACAATAGAACACTAATTCTATACCTGGAGAAACTGCATTTGGGACAGGAGCCCCACTGAAGGATACATCTTTTTTATGAGTACTTAGTGATGAAGCTTCAGGTGCATTTGATTGGCTGACTGGTGAATTTTCTGGTGACTGTCTCGAAGGTGCTGCAGCTAGAACCAAACATTGTAACAAAGGCACTTGTTATAGAACAAAAAGTCAACTTGAAAATTACTAAAAAAAACAAGCATTAGTAAGTTATGCACCTGGCGCACTTGATGCAGAGACAGGAGTCTGTCTAACTGCTGCCTCTCTTCGATGAGCATTTGGTGGCTTAGCTGGCTCATGCCCTTGATTAAGTGTGGGTGGAGGAGCTGTATTATACGTTGGAGATATAGCTGAAAAACTTGGTGACAAGGATGGTACATGTCCTTGAGAAATCAAGGGAGGAGGAGCTCTATTGTGTGGTTTTGTTACTATCAGAGGACTAGGAGAATATGATGGTACATGCCCTGTGATTGTTTGGGGCACTGGGGCAGAGGTGAGTGGTGGCAATGCAAGTGGAGGGTGCAAGTTTGACCCTGTATTTTTAAACCAGAATCATATTAAAACGATCTCAAGATTAGGAAACAATCTGCAGTAACAGTTTATGCAAGTTACCAGTTGACAGAGACTCTGAGGCTGGCACACTGCTTCTGAATGGCTGGAGTTGGGGACCAGGCGTTCCTTCTATTGGAGGAATATCAGAAAAAATTGCTGGAGTAAGGGAAATATTGTCAGCTGAAAATTAGATATAATACCAGATTTAAAACCACATATAAATGCAACTTGGTATCTATAATAAGTTTCAAACTAAAATATATCAATCAGAACAGACGTAAGGGCTGTGTCTTTACAAAATTAGCATTTATGATTTGCTTCTGCCTATATAAGTGGTGGAGAATTGTCTTTCTCTTATGGGGTTTAGTATCCATGTTTTCTAGTCTATGTACAGGAAGAGTTCAAAGACAACCCATTAGATCTGCTCTCTGTTGAATTTAAAACTCCATAATGAAATATCTTTAGCAAATCAGACTGTAGACAATGGAATCAGAGCAAGATGAGATATCAATGCAGTGGCAGAAATGCAGCTGGATTGTATGAAGTTCTAAAGAAACATAGAATTATATAAGCAGCTAAAGATACTTGTAATGCATTTCCATAGTTGAGCGTAACTAACAATGTTAACTAGCCGCCCGTCCTCTAAGAGAGGGAGAAAGATTTGGCATAACTATTAGCTCCCTTCACTGTCTCAATTACTTGAGCTTTTTAACAACAAGCTCTGATCTGTGGTTACATAATTGAGGGGGAAACACTTTTTTAGTTTCTGGTTCACTATTAGTAAACAATCCCAGGTCAACAAAGACACCACAGTCCAATTTGGTTTTATCAACTCGTACATGTATTGTCAGCTTCTTCACATTAGCATTGGCAACATGAAGTTAGATAGGCCCAGATAGCAAAATGATTGATTAATAAATAAATAAATAAAAACCCTTAAACAACATAAATTTCTCCTAATTCAATCCAATCCTAACAAAGAAGAGCTAGCATCATAAATTTACCAGTAGATCCTTGAACTGTGAAAAAAAAGCCAATGGCAGAGAGTTTCCCCAGCAGCTGAAGAATGGGTGGCACCATCACCAGCCCCATGACATCAAGCACCAAACTTTCAAAAACCTTTGGAAGACCCTCCTCGATACTAATGAAGAAACCACAAAACAATTACAATACTACTATATAGCAAAGAAAGAAGAGGTTTTTCATATATTTTTTTTTTCCTTCCGTTTTCTTTTAAATAACTTGAATCAATAACAAAAAGGAGGTTAAATTGGATTAGCACCCGCACACACAAACAGACACAAAAACTGTGTAGAAAAAGCAAAGACAAGGTGATTCTTATTGAGAAAAACCCATAGAACCCAGTTTTATGAAGTTAACTAACATGTAAATTGCCAATGAAACTGTTTTCACTGACATGATTCCAACAAAATTAAAAAAACCATAAATTAATAAATAAAAAACCCACAGAACAGAACAGGCTACTAACAGCGACTATGCTGTGTAACAGAAGGCATAAAAAGGTATGGACAGTTAGGTGGGGCAGAGAGAAAGAGAGGGTGGTGGTTAGAGTATAAAATATAAATTAATGGGAAAGATTAGATTTAAGTGGTGTGTTAATGGAAATAACTTGGTGGGGTTGAATTTACCCTGGGATTGTTTTCTGGGGTTGCTCGACTCCATTTTCTAGGCTGCTGATTTTCCTGTTGATCCTTTGAGAATAAGGTGCTGCATGAGTCACTAAATATTAAAGAATGTTGACACTTCACTTGTGCTGTCTGGAAAATTTTTTACTTTCTTTCTTAGCAAAAGATGGACGGATGAATCAACAAGATAAGTTAAAAGTAATTAAGGAATAAAGTGTTGTTCTAATGGTTAGGTAAACTTAACATTTAAGGCGGGTGAATTACGTCTGTATCACTATCCTCTGCGGATAATCCAAATTACTTTAAATAAATATAATAATTAACTATATAATTAAAATATTTAAAGTAAAAAATAAAAAAAATAAAAGTTATTATTAATGTGGTTTAGCAAATCTACTTCCATACCTTAAATACAAAATCATATTTGAGTATTGAATTCTTTCATTGTCCAAGTTCAAAAATATAATAATTTCTTAATAAATCCACTTATAAGATATAAAAATATTTAATTGTAATGAAGAATAAAATTAAATATTATTATACTAAAATATAAAGGTTTAATAGCATAAATTATAGTATGATTAAGGATTGAATTTTATAGTTGTTTTCCTTTTAGATTACAACTTGTATATGATATATGTTCAGATTCTTTTTTTTCAAAAACTATATATATGCTTTTTTTTATAAAAAAAACAATCGTTATAATTCCAATTGACAGTTCAAATGGTTGATTGGTTTCAGATTTGGTCAAGCCAATCAGTTGATAGGCTCCTTGCAAAATTCTTAGGTATTTATCACTGATGTATAAGGTCGACCAATTAATTTAGCCATATCAAACAGTGACTGGTTCGTGCAAACCAGATTTATCAGTTTAACTTAATGAATTCTTAGAACGTCTATCTTAGATTTTATTATCAATCCATTTAATACATGCAGAGTTAAGTATATAAGTTTATTTCAATTGTGTTATAATGTAAGATATAAAGGTTTACATGAGCACTAAAATGAACACTTAATCTAAACCTTTATTTTTTTTTCTTAAATTTCTTGATTGATTTTTTCATAAAAATTGTCATGCTTGTTGATATGTTCTTCATATAAAAATCTATTTAAAATATTTCAACGATTTTAGCATATATATATAATTTATTTTTAATACCTTTCCTAGTAGGCAAGTACTAGTGCATCAACTATCACAAAGCAAGTCTTGTATGAATTGACACCCTCAAGTGCTGTTAAAAATATTTTGAGTTAATGAGTCATGGAAAATTTTGGATATTCATTTTAATCAAGTTCTAAAAATCTCTTAAAAATTTTGAACATGAGTTTCATTTTACCTTACTAGTTTTTTTAGAGTAATTTAACTATTACAAATGTTTTTTTATTTTCTTTTTTAAGCATGTATAATATAATTCTTTTGTCATTACAAGATTTGTAATTGAGAATCTATTTTTAGGATGCAAATGAATTGTTGTAAAAAAAACTTATTTAATCGTCCTCTAGAACATAACAAACATAACATAATAATAATAAGACAAGAATATATATATTTTCCAATTAAGTTCATTTCTATCTTTTTTTTTTCTATCCTATCTTATTCAAGACACCAAATGCTTCCTTGGAAATTAAATATTCTAGACTTGGTGGTGAACGATGTGATCCTCTTTCATTGTGGGGTGGAGGAGAAGTCCAAATTTACTTCCTATATTGATGTGTGATGTGTGATTTGTAAGTAGTGTGTATTTAGAAACATGATTAAAATTATATTTTTTATTTAAATTTATTTTTATAATATTTTAGATTGTTTTGATATTTAATATAAAAATAATTTTAATATATTTTTAAATAAAAAATAATTTAAAAACCAAGTTCTCCTTTACCCTTACCCTAAATCAGCCTAATAGTCAATGGCGTAAGTGTTTTCTAACCGGTCATTATTTGCCTTCTTTAGTGCATTTATTCCTAATGTAATCAATCAAATCGTTGAATCTCCCCACAAAAAAGGTAATGAAAACAAGGATAATTACTAGAAAACCAGGAAAATAGCCAAATCAATGCATCATCCAAAGAGAACCAGCTAGAAAGAGGGAAAACGAATTAGATATGGCAAAAACAAAAAACAAAAAGGTATCATCGCAAATAGATGTTACAAAATTGAGCGAGCTAGTAAAGACAACTCGTATCAGTGCATAACTGTAAGCAATAATTAATGACTATTATTATTATTATTATTATTCAGCCAGATTTATGCATACTTTAAGAAATTTTAGATCTGAAATTAACAACTATATAAACTTTAATAGCTCTGAGGTTTGTATGACTCAAACTAATGATCTCTAAGGAATAAATCTTGAACCTGATCAGTTAAGTTACATTTCTCAGAATTTTATTAGTTTTTTATTATTATTAATATGGGTGTCCAGATCAACTTGCGTATACCTCGACTAATTTTATAGACCTTGAAGTTAATGACTATGTAAATCTCCGGTAGCTATGAAGTTTATAAAACTCGAACTAATAATTTATAGAAAATAAATCTAGAATCTAACCAGTTCAACCATACATTTCATAATTTTATTATTATTACTGTATAAAAAGATGCAATTATGGAGCAAAAGGACATCATAAGAATGCAAATGGACTTCAAAGAATTGGAAAAATACTCGTTGGTTTTATTATGTTCTTGACAATCCCCTCTAGCCCCTATTTATATAAGGAACCAAGCCGCCATAACTAATTTTGAATTAAGAGAATTAATTCTGTCAATTTTTTTTTTTTACTAAAAGCATTGAAAATTATCGAGGTATTAAATAAAAGAAGCTAATCAAATAAATTCAATGAATCTAGATAGGTATTGTTAATGGACTAAAAAATTAATCTTTCTAAATAATAATAAAAAATTATTGTATATTAAATTTAAACTTGTCGAGCCAAGTGCGTGTGTGGCTTAAGTCTAAGACATATTTTTATTAAACCTGTTATCTTTAAAAGTTTTTGATATTTTATGAGACTAATTTTAATTTTTCAAGTCTTCATTATATGAACACAAGAAAATCTTATAACCTTTCAATTTTGAATTGATATTTTTTAAATTTATAGGATTTTTTAAAATTAATTTATCATTTAATCACAATTAATTTTAAATTTATTAATTTTCTATGTTAAAATATTTATGTTGAAGAAAAATTTTCAACAAAATTTTAACTCAAGATATAATCAGACCTCTCTCCCGATTGAGGACTGTTTGGATGACAAAGTATATGTATATTTTCAGGATTTAAGGTCTTATGTTAGAGTGAAATAGAGCAATTATAAGAAAGACTAGCCCACTTGAATCCATAAAAGCTTTAATTGGAATTGAAACGGTAGGTTAAATGGAAAGTAGTATTCATTGAAGTAAACTTGTCTTATCACGGCTACCTTATAAGTTTTTTAGTTTAGGAAATTACAAAATAAACCGAAAAAGCTTAGGGTTTTCTATAGTGCAAGCTTGCTATTTATCATCTTAGTTTTTACTATGAAATTTTTTCCTTTTTGTTTATTTCATCCTTTTATGAGTCATTTTGGATGTTTTGTGAGTTTATGTCTCCAAACATCATGTTTTTAAGACATTTAAAGGTTTTTATTAGATTTTAAAACTTAATTGGGGCTAATTTAATGAGATACAGTAATAAAAAAACACAATTTAAAAAAATAGAACCAAACTTAAAAACATAAGCAAAATATGTTGCCAAACTCAAATTCATACTAGAAAGTTCTTTTTGGTCCACCTACTTTCCTTTTACAATCCCTTTAGTTTATGGAATTTTAGTTTTAGACTACAACTTTAATTTTTTTTAGTCTTTGAGTTTGAGAAGACAGAAATTTGCTGAAAAATAGTGAAAAGAGAAAGAACGTTGTTCATTGACAACATTCTAGTAATTAAAAAAAAAACTTAAGTTAGTGCCAACAAATTTCATTTAACAAGGAAAGTTCTATTAAGGTGTTATTATTCCTTCATCTTGTCAAAAAAGCATATCATGTGAGGTTTCTCGAAACACATAAACATAACAGAAACAATGAATCTTTAAAAAAGATTTCAAAAGTCCCTGAAAATTTTTTAGACAATCAAGGTTCAATTAGAGTTTAAGCAAAGATTACCTAAAGATTAATTATTTTTTTAGGTTTGAACAATTTCTTCAAGGCTAGGTTTGTCACAAACCACAAGTATTTCAGGTGTCCGACCTCTAATAATAATTTTTTCAAGGCTGGGTTTGTCTTCTTATAAGATTTTCTTGATCTAGAATTATAATTTCTTATATTGATTATATTATAGTCCTTAATTTTTAAAAATTATTTACAATCAAATCGCACTTGATTAATTATTCCAGTTTAATTTCTAACTAATGGTTCTACATGTGTGTGACTTATTAGGTTTATAATAAGTTGGCCCAAATATAAATCATAACCCTAAATAAAATATGATTAAAGAAATTAGAAAATTTAATTTATTATCAATTCAACAATTGATTGATCTATATTTGAAGATAAAATACAATGTTTAGAAACCCGTCATGATTCTTTAAATATTAAGAAAGTCATAAGTGGTTTGACTTAACCTTTTAGTGAGCAGTTTCTCAATGTAATTATTATCTTTTTATCAGGAATATTATGATTTAGACATTATAATATGAAGTATGTCTACTATATCAAATCATGTTTGTTATCAACACTATAGTCATTGATCTTTTGAATAAAATTTGAAACTCTTTTCAAATCTTATTTCACCTTACGTGAGAATTTCACAATCAAATTTATTTGAGAACATGTGGAACATTTTGCTTAATTCATCCAGGGTGATGAATCATATCTTAATTACTTAAATATCTTTATATAGTTCATGTTATACTTAATATATATCCATTTTTTACTCTTTATTAAGACACCAAGTAGTCATTACTTAAATAAACTAGATATTTACTCCTCTCCAAATACCAAAAAAAAAAAAAAAGACCTCAGTGAACTTTATATGTTTGTAAAAGAGAAATATAAAACGAGAGTATACAATAATTTCTCTCGAAGAAAACTTTTATAACAAAATTATAAGGTTGTCGTGGATCATTTTCGTAAAAGGGTGCAAAATCAAGGGGTTGGTTATCTTATTTGTACTGTGTTGTACCTGCACCTTGTAATAAGGAGCTAGTTTTTGTTCAATAACATGCTGATTAATATGTTTATGGCTATGGAAATTCATTCATTTACCAATCCAAAATGATTTGATGTAAAATCTGGAGTAGACTTGTTTTGCTAAGTATTTAGTGTGTCATAATTTATCTATTTCCTCTCATATTAAAATAAACCAATATAAAGCAAGAAAGAAAAAAACTAAAGAGATGATAAAAGCAAAAAACACATCCAGAGCTTATATCATTTTTCAATATTTGTTTTTGTTGTTATATTTGTTTTTTAGAGATGAAAACCATCACTAAAAACAAAAAAAAAACACCGCAATAAAAGTATGAATTTGTTATTTTTTATTTTTTTATTTTTTATTTTATAAAGAAAGAATTATACCTCATAGCAAACAAAAAAATAGAAGCAAATTAAACACACCATAAGCACACTATATGCTTTTCCCATTAAACCAATAAAAAAATAATAATCCATAAACCTCTTAAAAACTATGCCCAATGAAATTTGTTTGTAAATAGCCTTTGGTAGGCTTACCATCTATGAAAAATATTGATAAAGAAGGCAAAAACACACACTTAAATAGATAAAAAATCCATAGCAAAATACCAACAAACCCTAAGTACAGTAATAGCAAAATCAAACACTTAACTATAAAAACTGTTTGAGAAGAACAAACAATGTTGAGAGCTGATAAAACAGAAAGCAATGCAAGAACTTAAACGAAAAAATGAAATTGACAGTTTCTATAAGAAGCCTCTCCACTCAATGAACAGGAAAAAAAATGAAAATGAAAACAACATAGCCACAATCAATATCATGCAGCAGCATCTCCAAGTCAGAAGCACAAAAACACAAAGAAAGCACTCATTCATTTATGACTCACCTAAGCACGCACCATTTAATTAGCATGTATTCCTCTTAGAACGCCAAAAATCCAGAAAAAGTATTTGAAGGCTCAACATAGGTTTTTGTTTTTTTTGTTTTTAATCCATGATAAAGCATTATATTTGTTTTTTAAAAAAGAGAATTAATTAAATGGACATTGACACGGGAGCAAAGAATTTTACTAAAAATAAAAACAACCAACACATAACAACAATCACAAACAAAAACAATAAAAAATAAAATTGATCGAAGCCTCAAAGGGCACGAAGGACTATTAGTGATTATGATCGGGTCGTCAATGAAATCTCATCCTATAAAAAAAAAACATGGACAAAACCAAAGGTAAAGCTGAAGAATAAACCACGATAAAACAAAGCAAAGAATAAAACTAATAAAACTCAAGCACAACTTCAATAGCTGAATAGAAAGGAAATGAGAGAAATTAATAGAGTGACAAGGCTTGAACCAATTAGAGCACCGACAGAAAAACATGCACCACATAATAGTAATCAAACACGAGAAAGAAGGATAAAAGAAAGAAGAGACAATGGAGGTTGTGATGAAGTAACCAAAAACAATGAAAGAAGAAACAACAAATATGTAGCAAACAAACAAAACAAAGAAATTGATCAAACTTGTTAAGTCCAAGTAATAGGAAAAACCTAGCAAGCAACAAAAAAAATTGAAATGCAACACACAACAACAACAAAAATGCAACATTAAAAGAACAAATACAGAGAAATAAGCTCACCACCAACCCAAGGTTATCGGTCTTTGCCGGCTGGTTGATCGGAGATCAATGAAACAACATGTTGGTTTGTGATTGATGATTGAAATGGGTGGTAGTTAGGCTTCCAGTGGAGGAGAGGAACGACAAGGAGTGTAGAAAAAGGCATGTGAAGGAAAACTATTGCTCTGCTGACTCCTGTGAGTAGGGAAAGAAGAGAAAAAGAAAACATGAAGTGCATGTAACCACGTTTACTAAAAATAGTAGAGGAAAAAAAAAAGTGGATTAATAATAATAATAATACAAAGTAGTGTAATTGGATCGAAGCAACGGGCAAAATCATTCACTCACAAGTCACAAGCGAGAGCTCAAAGCATAGAGCAACAAACCCAATCCCTGGTTTAATAGTAAAATAAATGGAAAACCTTGTTGTTTGTAATAATTGTCCAGTAGTAGTAAAAAATTCATTAATCTCTAAAAAGCCCCCCTCTTCACCTACATCTCCTCTTCGCCATCTACGCTCCTTCTCATCCTTGTTCAATCGCAGCGTGACATTAAGGATGGCTCTCCCTCCCTCTGGCCAAAACCCAGGTAATATACTTATACATGTGCGTGTATTAGCATTTGTTTATGGATGATGTCAAATACGTACATTATTGGCGGGTTTGCTTACAGTTGTTGAGCAGCAGAAAGTGATCATATCAAACAAACATGGTGAAAAACTGGTGGGCTTATTACATGACACTGGATCCAACGAGATTGTTATATTGTGTCATGGTTTTCGTTCCACAAAGGTTGTCTGCTTTCATATTTGATTTTTTTTCCCTTACAGAAACAAGAAAAGAAGTAAAAGCTGACTTGGGTTTGTTGTATTTTCTCTCTATCTCAAGGGAAACGATACTATGGTGAATCTTGCCAAGGCATTAGAAAAGGAAGGAACCTCTTCCTTCCGCTTCGACTTTGCTGGAAATGGGTAAGTTGTTTTTTTGTTTGTTTTTACTGATATGTACGGGATATTTTATTTTTTTGCTCGCCACTTTGTTCCCATATGTATATAATTGCTTAGAACTCGAACAAAAAATGACTTGATAATTGCAGCAGAGGAGATTGCTGATCGTGTAGTTTGTCTTAATAGGCAATCCAACCTTTTTAGCTGGTATCATCAATCATGAAAGGGAGTAATTATGACACATAACTTGTCTAGATGCCATGGAAAGAATGATCAAGATTCTCCTCTTTTTGGTCTTACAATCTGCTACTTGCTTTGTTCTTTTTGTGGAAGCTGATGGCCAATTTGATGTCGAAGGACCTTTTTATTTTTCCAACGCTTTAGAATCAATCAAAACAAAGATAATTGTAGGTTGATTTCTGATTGTTATTTCTGTGATCCGTAGGGGTCTACTTTAAAAAGAATCCAAGATCAATTTGATATTTTACCAAATATTATCATGCTTGATTTCTTCCAGGACTTTCATGTTTATAATTGAATTGTTTAGATATCAGTTATAGAGTGGAAATATTTTCAGATCAGTTAGTGGTCGTTTGTTCTCAAACTGGAAGAATTAAATCTGTGTTTACCGTGGTAGATTCCAATTGCCTGGATCGTTTGCACACAGTTCAATTCTTGCTGCAAACAATAAGCATTTAGTTTCATGCTGATTTTGTTGTAATATTTTTTACCAGGGAAAGTGAAGGTTCATTTGCGTATGGTAATTATTGGAGAGAAGCTGATGATTTACGTTCTGTAATGGAATACTTCCGAGGAGCAAGCCGTGCCATAAGTGCAATTCTTGGGCACAGTAAAGGTGTGCATATAATTATTCAACATCTAAATTGTGTAGACGCCACTGCCAAGATGAAGTTAAGTTTTTTAAGCCTACAATGTTAATGCAGATAATACCACTGTTGTTGAATTTCCATTGCTTTAGTAAAAGATGGAGGCAATAGAAGTTGACATGCATAGTTGTAGTGAATCATGTGATAGTAGAAAAGAGTGATTAGGAATAAGGCGTGAGAGGTATTGAGGTTGTTCTTAATGTAATAACATTCAGTTAATGAGGCGATGGCAAATTGGCTGTGGCATATATACCATTGATGATGACACAGCACTTATGATGCATTCGCTTGTAGCAAAAGGGTGACTGCTGGGTGGCAATGCTGATAGAGAGCTGGAGATAAGTTTTCCCTTGGAAATGTGTGTGCTGATGCTGTTGCCCTAGTGGCAGAAGTGAGAAGTCATTTGAGGTGGCAATGGATGCTCCAGGTAGTGCTCTTGGCTACTGCTTGCCTGGAACATTCTCTACTTTTGGCTCTCAGCGATGTTGGTGGGCAGTCAACACTGCCATGAATGTCGTTAATTTATTCACTTCTGATTTATGTTTTAAGCTCCAAAGAGACATGGTGTAGGGGTATTATTTATCTACACATATTCAAATGTCAATTTTGGATGGAAGTATTTAAACGACAAGCTTATAGTCAAAAGTCACCATATTAAATCTCCATGCGGAATGTCATACAAATACTTCTAAAGATGCCTACTCGTCTAATGTGACTAATCTAAGGTGGAGACTCAGATAGGAATTCTAAAGAACGAAGCTCAGAATATGAAAGGTTTCAGTACTATAATGCATGGAAAAAGTGGGCCCGTTTTTTTTAGTGGAAATGAAGGGCAGTTTATTAATAATGCTTCTCATGATTAGCTGTGTCAATTTCACGTTCTATTCAACTCATCCTGTTTTGGAAGTCTAGTGTGCAAAGTCTGCTATGATAAATAATAAGTTTATGTAAATTATAACCCTCTCTTTGAAAGCTGTCATGCTAACAATGTAATTGCAGGAGGTGATGTGGTGCTCCTATATGCTTCCAAATATCAGGATATCACTACAGTTTTCAATGTTTCTGGCCGTTATGATCTGAAGAGAGGCATTGAAGAACGGATTGGAAAAGACTTTATGGAAAAAATCAAACAAGATGGATTCATCAACGTTAAGAATAGAACAGGTAATCCATTTTTGTTTCCAGAATATAAGTAAATTAATTTCTTAAATGAAAGATTTTGCAAGCTGCCTGACATGACCTTCTGCAGGAAGTGTTATTTATCGTGTGACCGAGGAAAGTTTGATGGATCGCCTGAATACTGATATTCATAAAGCATGCCTTGCAATCAACAAGGACTGCAGGTGAGCGCTTTCATCTTTAAGTAGCTTGTTATCTTTGCTTTTGCTTGACAAGCATGTCTAGTGTGTCAAACTTAGTTTCAGTTGTAATGTTTTTGTGAAAATCTATCCATAAACTAGATGCTAATAAGCAAAATGAGATCCCTAGACTTGATGAAATGAAATTAACACACTAATGACAGGCCACCCCACGGATGCTCTCAAAGCACAAGAAGAAAGGAAACAGGAATTTTCTAATTGTGATGAACGAGAGAGAGTGATTTTCTTGTGAAAATGCACCATGCTATTTTATTGTACAAATAAACAATTTGGTCTTCTCCCTGTTTGTTGCTGCTGGAAATCCGTTTTGATGATGTTGCTTGAAACATAATTCAGGCGATGACACATTTTTTATCCAAAGAAGTGCTGCTGCATCTCTTTAGTTCCTAGATTGGCAAGTTCTTTGTTATAGCCAATTGCTCGCTTCTTGTTCTGTTTAATCTATTTTCAATTTCTGTCAATGCTTTATAATGCATTCTACACTGGTGTGTCTCTGTCTGTGTATTGTTTGTGCCTTCATGACCACTATTCTGCATGCAGGGTCTTCACTATTCATGGATCTGCTGATGAAATCATCCCAGTGGAGGACGCATTAGAGTTTGCCAAGATCATACCAAATCACAGTCTACACATCATAGAAGGAGCAAATCATAGCTACACTTCACATCAAACTGAATTAGCAGCTGTTGTTTTGAAATTAATGAAGGCAACCTTACAGCAGGACTAAGGGTAAACCCAGCTAGGTAGTGGTGCGCTTCAAGATACTAGATTGTATTGAAATCGTAAACATCACTTGTAGCACATCATGGTGATAATTTGACTTGGAAACAATTTGCTGATAGTCAGCTCACCATGGTGTTCGGAATCCAAAAAATAATTGGTTACGAAGCAACTACACGTCCGAGTATGAAAATTTCGAATCTGATTTTTTTCATTGGCGTTTGGTATCTTTTTTATTACAGATTTTTAGTCGAGACAAAAAAGACATGGAATATCAGAGTTTTTCAATGTTTAGATTTTGAAATCAATGATAGGACAAAATACTTGCATGCGTTATCTGATGAATCATGCGGATGAGGACAGTGACAGTGCTATTTTGGTCGTGTTCCGGCCTTAAAAGATGAACTCGTGCATTCTATTTGCTGTGGATGGTCAGTAACGAAGCCTCAAGCAATTTTTATTTCATATTTTTTCATGGAAATAGAAACAGATCTTATAAGCTCGCATGGGCAAGAATCACATGAAAGAAGGGCCAAAAACACCTGATAAATTATATCAACTTTGCAAGATTTTACCATGATTATTACATGTAGTTCCAGCCCACTATGGCTAATCCTACCCTTTGCATTGAAGCAGGAGAAGATGATTACTTCGGCTACTATCCTTGATATTGGATGCTTTTTTCTTGATCTCCAGTGTACTATGAAATCCGAGGAAGCCTTTCTTCCTCACGATTATCTTGTCCAGAGCTTGGCGAGTAGAAATTATTGATATCTCGAGTTGCAATCAGTTGGGAATCATAGACTGCTCTTCTAGCTTGTCCTCATCACTCTCAGTGCTTCGAGATAGGCCTCTTCTTCCCCTTATAACAAACAATTGCAATTAAAATTCTATGTTTAATTTCAAGTATGCTATCCTAATATGGTAAATAAACAAAAGACGAAGGCAGGCAAGCTCCAGCTTAGAGATTGAAGTTTCCAACAGAACGGGGCCAGCGTGGTTCATTGCCAGTCTAGGAAAGATTAAAAGTTCATAATTTTACATCATGAACATAAGAACAGCTTATCTAGAAAGACTACAAGAATGATTTCTCTCTTAACGCCCTTCAAGGATGATATATTCGAACGATTTCCCAAAGAAAAGACTTTCAAATGATTAAAAGCTGCTGGTGCCAAAACAGAGAATAGAGAGCGAATCTACCGATTACGGCTTAGTGCCATGCTCAGCTCGCAACTACGTGACGGTGACGGACATAAAAGCACTTCTTAAAAAGAATCGAATCAAACAAATGTTAAATGCACCAGTCAGGAAAGTCTACTAAATAGCCATTTACCTCTTCGTGAACAGAAGCGTCATCAACTACTGGGTGCTTTATCGACAACTATCTTGCCAGCTTTCATCTTTTCTTTGTGAGAATATATTTTAATGTTTTTTTTTTTATTTTTTAAAAATTATTTTTAACATCAATATATCTAAATAATTTAAAAATATTAAAAACATATTAATTTGAAGTTAATAAAAAATTTAAATTATTTTTAAAAATACTTTTAAAACATAAAAACAGCTTTAAATTTAATAAAAAACATTTAAAAATTCATAAAACAATGTTTTTCATAACTCAGTTATTTCCCATATGCGATAAAAGCATCGTCAACTAAGAGCGGAAAAGGAGATATACAAGTGAAGAAGATAGCACAGCAGGAAAAAAATAAAATTATCCATTTAAAATAGCATTCTGTTTGTACCAAGCCCAAACAGAAATCCTTCTCTTGTTCTTTGGGCCCCCAACAATTGAGCCTCGTCCCAACCACTCTCGAACCGAATCCCAATCTCATGCAAATTCCTAGAAAGACCATTGATTTGCACACACCATAATGCAATATTATGGCAATATTATGACCTTCAACAAAATTAATATAATATTGTAATTTTTTGTATTTATAAATGAATTGTGAGTGTTACATCTGCTTTTCTTCTTAATTACTATTTTCTATCCACTTTTTTTTTTAATTTACATTATTATTTTCAGTAATTATTTGAGAATATTAATATTTTGTCAATAACTATCTTCTATCAACTTGTTTTTTTTCACCAATTATATATGTGCGTAAACCTCTTATCAATAACTATCTCTTATCAACTTGTCTATTTAATTAATATTATTTTTTTCACCAATCATCCGAGAGCGTTAACCTCTTATCAATGACTATTTCCTATCAACTTATCTCTTTAATTAACATTATTTTTTTTATTAATAAACAGAAAAGACAACACTTTCAAACACTAAAATATCATCCATAGTATAAATACTCTATATCTATAGTGTGGTCCACAATATAATGAATCTATCTATGTCCACAATACATATTTGATGTTTTGTCCAACACTTTTAAAGTATAGTATTATGTTCTAAATTGTATGTACGGCTTGATTAATTTATCAACAGAAATTCAGATAGCTTGAATATATTATCAAACAAGCATTAGAACCGTATAAGGAATTGTATTGTAAGACGTGTAGCTGAATTTGTTTCCAAGTCGGATTTCCATGAAATGAATTTAAAGGTACAAAGTTGAGATATAATTTAAGAGCTTAGGGCAAAACCGGATTGTGCGATCACCGATATTTATAGGCGACGGAATCATGGCCGACAGTATGGAGCTGAAACCACAACGAGGAGAAGGATTTATTTACTAGCATGGACGGCATTTTTATCTGTTCCGACCAACCACGATGCCCTAGCCTCAGTTCACCAAAAAGCACACACATAAAAACACAATGACAGGGATGCATTGAATAGCATACTGCGCTGGATTTTTAATTACTAAATAAAAATAAAAAACTGGCCCCATTCACAGACATAGTTTAGGTGTACATTTCATGAATTTTGGCAATCGCCCTGCATTTTCAGCAGTAGCTCATCTAGACCCGCAAAACTTTGATCCATTCTAGAGCCAAAACCTACACTGACGATTAAAAAATCTCAGCTGCGGCACAATCATAAACCATGTGTCCTGTCACAAGCTAGGGCGGTTTTTAGTTATAATAAACCTGAGGCCTTCCGAATCCTTCAATTTGTGCCCACTGGAAATCCTGGTGCTGTTGATGAGCAGGAGATGGGATGGCAGGACTCCATAGAAAACTGGGCGATGCCATGGGATTGAGCAGAATAAACCTCCATCTACAGTTCTGAGGTCGTTCATGTATATGCTTCAGCTGCGGCAAATACTTCTTCATTGGTAGAATCAGGTGGGATGGTTTCTTGGGTTGGTTCTCCATCTGTAGTCTCATCTTTCAGTTCCTGATCAGTCTCAGCTTCAAGTAGCTTCTCCCTGAGCTTCATCATAAGCTCTTCCTGGACATCATCATTATGAGCTAGAAACTCCCTCAATGCTTCCTTGCCATGGTACTTGCGACCATTACAGTCATAAAATGCACCATTTTTCTTGATGAATTTGTGTTTCACTGCCAATTCTATGATCTCCGATTCACGACTTATTCCCTTGCCAAACTCAAGCTCAAATTGAACAGTTTTAAATGGAGGGGCAAGCTTATTCTTCGCTATCTTCACTTGAACTTGAGTTCCTGTTGTCTGCAAAAGAAGAAAAGGTAAGAACCAGCACTTCGACACCAAGAAGACAAAGTAATGCGAACCTCTGTAACCAAAAATGTATAATTGTTGAGATTAAAACCTAATAATCTACAATCTGCACTTCTTGCTTCCCCCACCCCATCCCTTCACCATTTCTGAACAAAAAACCAAAGAGTAAACCAGCTTCAATCCAAAATATAGACAGATACGAGATCCAAAGGCAATGTATAGTCAAAAGTCACGAGATCCGAGGTCATTCATTTCACTTGTTTACTCATCTTGAATGAGACATAAACCAATTGTCAACAACAATCTTCTAAATGTCTTCATGGGCGACTAAGCATGCAGAGGTGGTTAAAACAAACAGATCTCAAGCCAAGAAACGGTGAGGGAACTAACAGTCACTTCCAGAAAACTCTCTGTAACAAGATACACTGATTTGCAAAATAGAGGAATCCATCCCTCTCTTTTCAATTCCTTTGTCAACCCTATTATTTTCTGCCATCATAGATCAAGCCTGTATCCTGTTCAAGCAAAAGCTTACACCAGCAAGCGTCGTAAGCTTTGTTGCATGTCTGGCACCTTGTTTGAAAAACAATGAACAAGACCAGAATCAAAGCCAAGAATATATTGTCTAGAGGAGCCCAAAGCGGGGTGGAGCTAATGCAAATTTAGTCTATTCCACCTAGTTTGGTAATTAAGTATCACAAAAGTTCCTCATCTTGACACGGTTTCAAATTCACAGGTTGAGAAAAGGATGAACAGCCATACCTCTTCTCCCTTCTTGATAAACCCTACCCTTCTTATGTTTAGGCGTACAGAAGCATAGAACTTCAGAGCATTACCACCACAGGTTACTTCAGTGGGCCCACCAAATCCAAAAGTTGAAAGCTTTGCTCTCACCTATTGACAGATAAAGTTAACGAACCAAGCATTATACACACACACACACATACATCATATTGCAATAAATTCTGATGGTGTCGGTATAATTTCATGCCATTACTAGCACAGCCAGTCTCAATTCCAATTACAATGGACTCATGATCAGCACACTAATTTATACATGGATCCAAAATTCATATCCAGAATCATGGAGGCACTAATATCAGAAAAGGGTAAGCTCGATATTGACTGCTTACTTTTGACTATGCTACTGGGGCAACAGAAGGGAAGGAATTAAATTACACGTCAAAGAAAAAGATACAAGAAAGAATAAATAAATAACAAATAAAAAAGAGAGAAGAATAATCTAAAATCTGAATAGATTGATAAAATAACAAAGAAAGTCTATAAAATAACCCTAGCACCCTTATTTATACATAGTTAAAGCCCTAGATCCTTGTAGGAATAGGATTTCTAGTCTTGGGCTCCAATTAAAATAACTTAACCTCCAAGGAAATACTTTAAAAGTCAGATGCTAATCACACGACTCTAGATTAATTAAACATCCTCAATATCATAAGCAAAATAAAATAAATTACAAACACAACTCCTGTATCATTCTCTGTGAGTAGGAAGAAACCCATCCTTGGACCAAAACCATTCTTGCCTTGATCTCGTGTGTGTCCAATCAAGAATCGCCAACCCATTTTCTTTTGTCACTTCCAAGTGGACAACATTTCTAGAAATTAGCTTAGAGTCTCAAATCAAATAACTTGGGTCCTTTACCTTTTGGCCTATCCCTCTTATCCATAGCTTGCTTGAAAGACAAATAGCCTGTCCTTGCCTATTGGCTGGGAGTTTATCAAGCTATTTAGACTAAAGGGAGTGTTGGTCTTTCAGTTAGAAAGGGTCAACACAGTAGTTACGTTTTTCCATTTAGAAATTTTTTTAAAGTGCCAATAGATTTAGTTCGAGTTGAACCTTTCTTATTCTTGGTCCTCACTAATACAAGCTTGCTCTCTTATGCGCTTGCCTCAGATAACTAGTAACATTCTTTAGGCCCTTCTTACTTAGCACAATCAGATCCGGGGAAGAAATGCAAGGGACAAGAAAATCCGACTCAGTCTTGTTCTTTAGTAAACTACTACAAGTATTCTAAGCTTATTAGTTATTTTGTTATCATGCTAGTTAAAAAAGAAAGCTTAATAAAGACTAGTTTATAACTACTGTTAGCATGTTAGCTCACTAATAGCACTGATAGAAAAGATTAGGGGCTTCTTAAACACAATAAGAAACTCTAAAGATGGAAGAGACAAAAATAAAGAGGACTCCCATTCGACACTAGAACCGGATGTGCTTATGCAATTGGATAGACAAAAAGCAATTATCCTTTCACAAACAAGAGATGGTTGAACTTCAACTAATTCACTAGTTTTCCCAACCTTGTCTAATATCTTGTTAAGAAACTGAACTTGAGCCTAACTGCCTATTAACTAGTGCCCCAGCTGCAACTCTTTAATACACTACTGAAAATTAGCTTTCCCAGGCTTGACAGCTCCTTTGATTTGCTTACTAGAAAGAACGTGGCTTTCAATTGATTTACTCCTTGCTTGGGTACATTATAGCGATTCCATGGTTAGTTTTGTTGGACATCATGATGAAAGGACATAGATTATGACTATTGGCTTTGACCATGCCACTAGGCATTTGATTTGGACAATGCACAATGATTCAAACACTTTGTTGCATCTTCAACATGGATACAGTGAAGATCACAGAAATCTCTTTTGTTACCTGCTGGTGTGTCATTTCTTAACTTACCTGGCACAACCCCAAAGGTGTTGACTAATACCTCTTCTTCACACGAACCCATTCTAACTAATCCACTCCTACTAACATGAAGGGTAAAGGCACGCTTCATCCTACTTTCACTCTACTGTTTCAATGGTAGCTAGATTGTTGAGTTTTATGTTAGTTCTATTTTCTCTAGATCTCCTTGTTCTGTTGAATCTTACAATTCAGTAAGGATTTGATTCGATTCAATACAATTCATTGAGCTTTACAAGTCCTCTCGGATAGAAAATTGAAATAAAATGCATAATTTTAAGAGAGGTGGTAAGAATAGGAATGCTAAGTCAAGAGGTCATGTATGACAACATGTAAACAATCTTCTTCAATAAATATTTCTACTAGAAACTTAAATGAATTATAAATTAAATTTTCACGAAAATAGAAAGCAGTGAAAGAAAGCAAGAGTGTCAAATACAAGGAACTACAAAGATGACATCAATGTTGGGGAAGAACAAGATTATTGAGTCTTTAGAATGATCAAGTAGCAATGAACAATATGTTGAATTTCGAGACTTTAAGTAATTAATGACTAAGAACTAAAAATTTAAATGACAAGATTTACTATGTTATCTATATTTTATTAATGTCATTATCATTTGTTACTAAATTTTATGATTCACAATTCGACAAGATTCACAATCCCAAAAATGAACTTTCTGATTCACGAGTCAAATCTCAATTTGACAGCCATTACACACAAGTTCTGGCAATATATCTTTTAAGCCAGTACCTAAAATGAATGTGCAAAAACATCTTTATAGTTTCACAGTAAATCAGTACAGATCTCCTAAACCATATATATATATATATATAATATATATATATATATATATATATATATATATATATATATATATATATATAAACTCAACCTATAATGATAGGACTAATACTTCAAAATAGCACCTGATTGATAAAGATCAGAACAGTCTGTGACTGTGATAAAGAGTGGCTCAGTTTGCGAAGTGCCTGGCTCATTAATCTGGCTTGCATTGCCATATGAGCATCACCCATCTCTCCATCAAGTTCACTTTTAGGCACAAGTGCAGCTACCTGTCATTATTCACAATAGAAAAATAAAAACAAGACTTAATTCCAAACTGTAGTCTGAAATTCAATGGTATGGATAATTCTAAACAAATAAACTTTAACCAAGCATTGATGTCTAATACATGTGCTCTCGCACTATCTGCAGCAAAAGCTGCAGGCATAACAGTTAACACAACTCTGCTAAGATGATAACCATTAAATAGGACATATGAGAAGATGAGTAAGAGGGGGATGGTAAAGGGAATGAATTATCTTACTAAGTATTACATTATACAAACACTGATTCATTGAATACAAGAAACTATAACTACAAAGCCTCATCCAATGAATACAAGAAACTATAACTACGAGAGGACTTGATAACATGTAAGATTACGAGCCAATAAAGCACCTTACTTACACTATCAACAACAACGACATCAACAGAACCACTCCGGATGAGAGTGTCCACGAGACTGAGAGCTTGTTCACCACAATCAGGTTGCGAAAGAAGCAAGTTCTCAGTGTTCACCCCAATAGCCTTAGCTAATGATGAATCAAGGGCATGCTCAGCGTCCATAAAAACACAGTAACCTGCAAAGAAGTAGACATGTTAATGCCATGGAAGAATTGAAACCGAGTCCTTGACAATTCAGCAAAATTATTTGACTTAAAATCCTCTGAAACAATTTACAGTATCCAATATTCTACTTATATGTTACTAGAGAAAGATTAATACTTGAATCTTTTTCTGAACTTACTAATAAAATAGCTTGACAACTTAATGACAAATGGTACCAAAATTGACATGTCATGTCCATACTTTATATTTTCATTATAAATAATGTATTTGTGGGATTCAAAGGCAGGTGTACACCTCCTAACAGCCCAGTTTGAGGAAATGATGGCCCTGTTAGTCCTAACAACTAGCTACTACTGCCATAAGAATTAAAATAAATCTTGTAGGCATTTAAGAAGTAACCTCCTTGTTTTTGTGCTTCAGCAATTACATGTAAAGCAAGAGTGGTTTTCCCAGAAGCCTCCGGACCAAAAATCTCCACCACACGACCCTGTTGAAATCCAATTTCGATATGTAATATGCAGCCAAAAAAACACAAAACTGTGGGGTTTGATTCTTGTTTGCATTAAATATATGGAGGTTCAGAATTCACAGAACCAGAAATGAACCATGAACTCCAACCCTAAACATTCAGTTAAAGCACAATAAACTCAAAATAGATCTCCTCACAAAACTAATACACTTTTAAGCTATTTCAAGGGATAAAAATCGCAAAACAGTAACCAGTCAAAGCATTTTTTGTTTAAGAAACTTTATGCATTGCAAAACAGAGTATTGTTAACAAAAACAAAGCAACAAAATGCTTGAATGAAAAATGTTCAGTCATACCTTTGGAAATCCACCACATCCAAGTGCTATATCAAGAGCAAAGGAACCTGTAGAAACGACTGGAACATTTTTGGGAGCTTCAGAGCGGCCAAACCACATGATAGATCCCTTTCCGAATTGACTAGTAATTTGATCAAGGGCTTGTTGTAAAGCCAAATCTTTCTTTGACGTATTTTCTTCACCAGACTCGCTTCCATCTGACTTGGATTTTCTTTTACCTTATCAATATTGGTTTTTAATAAGAAAAAAAGGTAGACATTTGTTACAAATCCACAATGTTGCCTGAGAAATGAAAAAAATAAATCCACGCCATTACTGCGTGACACGGCTTGTTAATTACAATTACATAATTACTCATATGAACTATAAACTCTTAAGTTTCAGTATAACTTGTCCATTTCATCAACTTTCAATACCTTTTGTAGCAAAATTGCGTGTCTGAGAATAAGTTCCCAGCACAACTCTCCTTAGTCCCTGCTATATATATAAGTAATTCATTAATTAATACACGCAAAACAACCCTGTTTAAACAACAAATATAGAATGAAACATGGAGAGTTTCACAAAAAAAAAAAAAAAAATCAAGCGTATGGATGATAATACTGAACTAGGTGAAACGAATAGTAGTAAAAATGATCAGGCACCTTAAATAAACATCAAACAGAAATGTAGAGATAAGGTACCTCGGGAACTAAAAGAGCGCGTCTAAGAGTAACAAGCCTCTCCATGGAAATTAATATTTTCTTTTTTTTTGGTTGGCGGATTGTAATGGAAAAAAGAAAGAAGCGAAAAGGAAGACTAGGAATATACTTACTTATTATTGCATGCCAGAAAATAAAAAATAAGACAGACTTGAGAGAATTTTAGAAAATGGAAAGATTGAGGTTCTGAGTTCTGTCTCTGTGCCCTATTTTTAGGGTTTTAGGGTTTATTTCCCGCCATTGATTTTCAGTGAGCTCCGAGTAAACGGATGGATTAAAATCGCGAGTTAACCGATGCTTCTCTTTCCGAGTAAAGGGTGTTGGGTATATATATATATATATATAATCTTAATTAATTTTATGAATCTTAAAATTAATAATTATATAAATTTTTAATAATTTTAAAAAATTAAAAAAATATATTATTTTAATATATTTTTAAAAAACACATTTTAAAAAATAATCACTAGCATACTATCAAATATATTTTTCATAATAATATAGGTTTTATTTTGTAGCCCTTTTGAAATCAATTTTTGCTTTAGCTTTCCATGGTTCTATACATCTATTTCTCATCATGATATAAGAAAAATTAAGGCATCGTAAATAAAACAAAATAAAAATGTTTTTGTTGCTGCTGAATGGTAAATAATCATGATAATACTTTGAGTGATAGCTTTCCGTGACTTCTGCTACTGCTGCAAATACTGCTACTTGAGTTGTTTTTGTTACTATTGAAATACTCAGTAACTAATCTATCAGCTAGTATTTTTACTTGGAATATATATTTTAAGATGATTGAATTATATATATAAAAAAATAATTTATTTAAGATTTTAAGATTTTTAAATTTTTATGATTCAAGTTTATATTGTAATTTTTAGATTGTGTGAAAAATATATTTTTGATAATCCTAGGAGGAAACTTGTAAATGTAACATTCCCAAAATAATTGAATAAAAAACCATATTTATACTTATTCAAATCAATTTTTTTTAATCTACTAAAAATTTTGATTGAGCTTCTCCTTTGCTTGAAAATTTTAAATTATCGACTATATTATATTATACTTTTATATATAATTTTAAAATATGATCCAATCATCTTAGATCTCATCCCACATCAATAATATTTTTCATTTCACTTCAATATTTATAATTATATTCACAATTAGCTATGCAACCTAAGAAAAATAAAATTTTAAAACATAATCATCCAAGTCATAGAAACATCATATTAATAATTTATTTATTTCTGTCATGCATAAAAAAATAGAGTTTATAAATCATTGAACATATGATCTTCTCCACCTAAATACACTCTTTAGTTGGCTTAAACGTTAAAACTAGTTGTGCTTAAATGTTAAAACTAGTTGTGGCAAGTAGAAAATTCTCCACTTTCATAAGCATTCACTTAGCTACCTCAATTAAAAAAAAAAAAAAAAAAAAAAAAGGGGGGGGGTAATAACATATGCTTTTCCATTAAACTTGATGAAAAAATATTCGTAAGTCATTAGATTTACATATAATTTCAAAACTAAATAGGAAAATAAATGGGCTCAAAGGCCCAAATTGTTTTTTTAAAAAAATCAAATAATATTATTCAGTCAATCTATTTAGGCTAAAGGTCTAATAGCTAAAGACCAAGCCATTATTGTTTAGTCTTTTGGTTTGGGCCAAAGGCCCAACTATCTAATTAACTAAAAAAAATAGTCAATAAGAAAGAAAAGTAAGCTACAATATCCCGATGGAGAATGGCTAGTTACAGTAATAGAAAAAAAAAAAAAAGATCTCTTAGCAAAAAAGACCATGTAGATGAAGGAAAAATAAGAACAACTTATTTTTCAATGAGGAAAGAGAAAAAAAAAAAAAGAGAGAGAGAGAGGAAAAAGTTATTAAAGCACCATCACACCTCTACCATATACACGTGCCCTATAAAAAAGAAAGAGCTCAAAGAATAAGTCCAATGACACCAAAGAACACCAACATCAAAGGTGGGAAGAAGCCACATACATCTCTTAAAGACAAGTTGTCTCGCATGTGAGCTCATATAATAGACATGCTAGATAATTTTCTCTTCTCCTCTAGGTCAGTTCTTGATTCTTTTAAAATTTTCCATTTCAATCCTACAAGTTATTTTTCCGAACAACATGCAAATGAAGGGAGAAGAAAGGAAAAAAAAAAAACAAAAAATAATGAGCTCAAGTGCCAAACAACCACTTACGCACTTATAGAAATTAGTGGTGCACTCCTTGTTAGTATAATGTCACATAGTCACCTATGAATGTTTTCTTTTCTCACCAATAGATGCCTATCTTTCAAACCAATAGCTAGTACGACACTACCATATCCAATACATCCCTTACACCTGATGAATTATTTTACAAGTTACTTGCACGATAAAAGTAATTATTTTTCATAATTACTCTTACATAACATGTCTGTAACTCCATGCTCCATGAGGTAATTTCATGTGACCAAAGTATATAAATACTTTAGGTCAGCAAGTAATAATAAACATATAACAACACACGACAATCACAACAATAACTCTTCCACGCTCTAATTCTAGTCCTTTGTACTAGACATTATTTTCCTCCTATGATTTACTTAACATCAAAGTATCTTCTATTATGATAAAAAGTTTGTTTTGGTAGGAGTTTATGGCTAGCCTGATCCAACTTAATAAAAATACCTATAAAACCCATTGTATTAGGCATGGAAATACACAAATTTAATTTAAAGTTTTTTTTCTAACTTCACTGTCCAAACTAAAAGAATAGTATCCCATCTCTAAAAGTTGTATTAGGTAAAAAAAAAAAAACTAATCTTGTACTTGCATTAAAGGGACACGTTAAGAGCTAATGCAAAATGGAGAGGCTCAAGCCAGCACAGTGCAATATCATACTCGAATTCCTAAATTGATTGGATGAGACTAGTTTATTTGCCTGCATTTTTGTTGCGAGTTAGATACAAATTTTTTAAAATGTAAAACAAAAAAACATTTAGATTGCTAAAAACTTTCTGGCATTATTATTAAAATTGGTATAATAAGTTAAACTTGAAAAATCTCAACCTAATTTTTTATTGATATTTAGTATTGATATTTAGTTAATCTGTCAACCATGCGACTTGAGTTATGAAATCCACTATGTTAAATTATTTTTTTCTTTTATTATATGATAGAAAACACTAAGATTAATTATCTTCAATTTAATATTAAATGATAAAATTTAATAAAAATCTCACATTAAATAATGGAATTAGCAAAAAAAAAAAAAAATAACAAAAATAACCAATATAAAATAAAGTTTCTAAAAATCTCAATCTTACTCTTTCATTAATATTTATATTTATCCACTGGCCAAACTAACTTATTTCGCTATCTATATTAACATTTTTGCATGTAAATATACGATCAATTAAAAATAACCCGTGAATTGCGTCCAGTATATATATATATATATATGAGAAAATGCCATATAAATGAAGCATGCAAGTCCCAGCATGAGTTGAAAAAAAAAAAACAGAATAAATAAAAATAAAACATCCAGACCACCGGCCTTCTCAAGAGAGTGAATCAATAACAAGTCCCACCCGCTGCCAAAATGGCATTGGGCTGGGAAGAGGGCTCGCAATAATGGATTAAAGAGAAAGGGCACCAAACAAATTGCAAAATTCAGAAAATAAAAGCAAGGGGAGAAGAGTTCATTTAATAGTAGAAGGAAATCCCAGTAGGAAAACAAAATCGAAAGCATAAAAACCTCTTATAACCTATTTCACCACATCCCCCTCCAAACCAACAGGGGATACAAAGAAGTCCAGACCATTCGTTCAGAATATGGCATACTAATGTAAAAGTGAAACAAAAAAAAAAGATAAAAAAAGAAAAGAAATGAATGAACATCCAAAAATTCAACGCCCCTTCCTATCTCCTCTTCCAAACACGGCATCAACACTTGACAAGTATGCTGCAGCAATCAAACTTCATTGCTGCTTGCATTCTGGAGGCCGTTCACCCTGCTGACCATCCCCAACTTGTCCCTTTCCACTTTTCTGCAGTAAAATCATAGGTGAAAAAAATAAGTTAAATTCACCTAACTTGCAATTGGAAAAGTGAGATAATCGAAACCAAAAGAGTTTATTGAATAGAAGCAATACCTTGTTCCCAGCAGATGACTGCCGCAAAATTTCAGCCCAAATAACAAAACAAAAATTAGTATCATACCAAACTTCAAGCAGATGAACAGGAAAACAAAAATACAATGTGAACTCAAATTTCAAGACAATCAAACCTTCTTTTTGGTCTTGCTTTCATCATCCTCATCCTCATCAATATCATCATCATCCTCGTCTTCGTCATCCTCGTCAATATCCTCGTCATCCTCGTCATCCTCATCCTCCTCGTCATCCTCCTCGCCATCATCATCATCCAATCCAAGCTCATCCCCCTGAACTGCCTCCCCAGTAAACCATGACACAGCATGGGGGATGATCTTGTCTCGAATGGTCGACCTTGATCATAGTACAAACAAAGACACATACATAAAAAAAAGTTCAAGTAAAAAAGAAAGGGAAACCGTGGCTAGCAGATTTGGGACTCTTTAACATTTAAAAATAAAGTTTAGCTGATTGCCACTTCGAAACCCAGTCCATGACATGAAGTGAATAGTTGAAAAAAAAAAACCCTCACCCAATGTCATAATCTTGCTCCATCTGATTTTGAAGTTCCTCAGCCTGTTCAAAAAGATGAAAAAAATAAAACAACCAGAAACCAGAATTAAAAACAAGAAGCAATGAGTTATCATTAATCATTTCAATAGATGTAATAAAACTTGTCATTACAGTATCTTCATCAATATCTTCATCATCCTCAGGAACTTGTGGTGGACTGAAGAAGTTGAAAAAACTTTCACAATCTTCAGTTTTGGTAATTGGCTTGGCATTCTTCGATCCTTTCTTGGGCTTCTTCTTAAGAAGCTTCTGGGTCAAGCATTTCCCTGGATACCATTCAATCTCAGTCCTACAACACACCAGGTAACAAAAATATTTCAGTACGAGACCAAGCCTTCTTCAATTTTGGTATTACAACCAAAAAATGGTCAGAGCTTGTCAGCAGAATCATGAGATAGAAAAATAGAACTTACCCTATTGCTTTCTCAAGAATGGGCTCATCTTCATCAATCATGTGGTATGTCTTTGTCAAAACATAGTTCTTGAAATAAGGGTTGGAATCAAAGAAAAACTCAAGCTTAAATCCCTTGGGATCCTCTATCCTATGCCACTTAATATCTTTAAGGTACTTGAGAGCTCCTTCATCACGCTCAGTAATCTGATGACAATACCATAAAAAAAATAAAATTGAAACCATATCATCAGAAGCATTGAAATCAAAACATATGATACAAGCAAACCAAAACCACAAACCTCCTCAGCTAGCACTTCATTGTTCTTCATGGCGACAAGCCAAAAATCAGGAACACCTTTCTCTACATCAGATGTATTTAACTATCAAGCTACACATACTTGTCAGCAAAAGAAATGACCAGTGAAAAATAAGCAGAATGCCAGTACCTTCAGCAGCCTTTTCCCCCTCTTGGTCCATTGCCGCTTCATTTTTAGTTTCAAATTCAGCAACACCATTCACAATCTCAAATCGCTGTAAGTAGGCAGAGAAGCAGAATTAAAAACATCCTTTCATAGGATACTTTAGATGACAAGTGTATTAGAACAAAACAATAATGGGCTCCAAGTATATCTTACCTTAGTGTATAATGGTTGGTACAATTTCTGATACTTAGCTTCAAGGGCTGCTCTCTCCTCAAAGAATTTTGCCTCTAACTCATCATGTTGACTCTGAACATTGAAAAAACTCATATATAAAAGACTAAAGCCACTGGTTAATCACGCAAGAATGAGAACAAAGATGAACATTAAGTGATTTAATGCATAGACATGAAATAGAGAAAAACCACAGCTAACAAACTTTCCTCAACTACCCAAAATAAAAGGGTGTTTGGCACAACTTCAGCTTTCAGATGCTTTTCAAAATTGCTTTTGGTTTGAAAAGGCATTAAATTGACGCTTTTTTTAGTTGTTTTTTATGGTTTTGATATGCTGATGTTGAGAATAAAAAAAAAATCTGAAAAAAAAAATTCATTTTGATGCATTTTCAAGCGAAAAGCTATTTTAAAAAGCACCTTGAAAAGGCATTAAATTGATGCTTTTTTTAGTTGCTTTTTATGATTTTGATATGCTGATGTCAAAAATGAAAAACAAATCTGTAAAAAAATTCATTTTGATGCATTTTCAAGCGAAAAGCTATTTTAAAAAGCACCTTGCACCACAATCCCAAACACCTCCTAAGCAGCCTATTCAATTTTCCAAAGACTGAGAATGAAGCAAGCACAAGGGCAAATTCAAGTCTCGAAAGCAGTAATTTCATGCAAAATTGTTAAAAAGGGATGGGCTGCCTCAAAATTCTTCCATCCACAACCTCAAAGGTAGCTTTACGGAAAAATAACTTTTACAAGAAGGTACAACTTCTGCTAGTCATCAAACCTCTCTGCATTCTTGCCATCTTACAGAAAGAAAATCTTCAAATATACCATCCAAAAGTTCTATTTAAAGTATTTAATTTAACTCAATTATATTCTATTAGGTCCAATTACCATGTTTGGAAACCTCAATGAAATAGAGCTCAACACATTCTCCCAAAATTGAACTCATCCTCCATTTCTTGTTTGCATAGAATCATCAAAGAGGAGTAATGATATGGGAAAAAAATAACTCAATTCCACACAGTAACTTCAACATAATTCTATCTTTTCAAATTTTATTCCAAGCACATAAATTTAACTTAAGTAAATCATCGTACAAATGAAAATTAATTCAATAAATTTCATTCCAATATAAAATTAATTCTGAACAGCTATCAGAAGAAACTATATCAAAGCTGGATTGATGGGTAAGATTATTTACATTCCAATTCACGCAATCTGAAGTACAAAAACTGCATTATCACACAATGGCAACTTTCTGGAACAAAAACAGAGACTTAGAAACAACACAACCTCATAAACAAAAACAATAAACTGCAAGCTGCCAAAACACAAATATAGAAAATCAATAAACCACAGGCTAGAAGAGCACAGCTCTCAATTACACCACATAAAATCAGGTTTGACAACAAAAAGAACATGCCTGGATCCCTCTGAGATCCTCAACACGCTTCCTAACAGTTGGAGACAGATTCTCGAGCAATTCAGAGTGCTGTCCAGTCAAACTCTGTAGCTTATTCTGGACAAAGAGCAAAAAAACTTCATCCAATCAGCCATTACAATATCCTAAATCATAATAGGAAAAGTAAAACAGAAACAACATTGAGAGAGACAAAAACAAAAAGAAAGCACAGTCAAAGAGTGACCAGATAGAGGTTAATCAAAGTCCAACCACCAATCACAAACATAAAATTTAACGAGTGACTACTTAAGGAAGAGAAACATCAAATATCTTTTTTTCATATTCTCCATAGTCGAACCATAAAAAGAACCCAACAAAATAAAAGCCAACACAGAAATACAAAGTCAGTTACAAAACGACCTTGAGAGCATTAACAAGGCCAGCTCGATCCTCGTCATTAAGAGCTGCAGGCAAAAAAGAAAACGCAAAACAACTTTTATTATAAGAAGTCGAAAGCAATAGTGACGAAAATCAAAATCGAAAGAGAGTGGAAAGTGACAGAGAGGAAGAATTAGGGTTTTGGTAACCACCGGCGCTGAGATCACCCATGTTGAAGTTATCCTTGTCGTTGCTCATGTTGAAAAGAGTAAACAGAAAAGAGCGAGGTGTGTGAGAAAGAGGGGGTGTGGGGGGGGTTTGAGAGAAGCGAAGAGCTAAAACCCTAGATGGGTTATGAGAAAAAGAGGGAAGAGGGTAAAGAAAAAAAAAAAAAAAAAAAAAAAAAGGAAGCTGGCTGGAGCCGGTTGAGAGAGAGTGGCGCGGCCTTGCGTTTCTAATCCTCTCTCTCCCCTCTACTTGGAAAAACCTAAACGTGGGCTAGCATTTTATATGTCGCCATGAGACAGTGAAGCTTAATTTATTGCCTAGACAAGCCCTATCAACTACGAGGGTGAATGACTGTTTGTGTTTGTTGTTTTTTTTTAAAAAAAAAATATTAAAAAAATATTTTTTTTATTTTTAAAAATTTATTTTTAATATTATCGTAGTAAAATAATTAAAAAATACTAATATGAAGCAAATAAAAAATAAAAAAATTTTAATTTTTTTCAAAAACACTTTTAAAACACAAAACTAAACAGCTATAAATCACCAAGAACCAGAATGATTAATCAAGTGGGACTATATTATAAATAAAATTTGAAAATTAAGAACCATAATGTGATCTATATTAAGAATTATAATTTTATACTTGGAAAATTCAAGTAAGAACTTAATTGTATAAATTTCTAAAACTATCATAAAATGATATATGTAATACTTTTGATAGGGTGAAGTGATATTTTGCTATTAATAGTTTGTTAGGTTTTCTTTATAAATAGAATGTTATGACTTATATTTTTTTTATGGACGATTAGAGAAAAACACATTATATATATTAGATACACCTATAAAAATAGATAAAGTAGAGAAAAGAAAGAGTTAATACTCATGATATAATATTTCCTCTCTCCTTAGAGTAAAGATGACAATTTCATCTAAACCTTATGAAAACTGAAAACCTACCCAATGAGTGAGTTCTTTTTTCTTTTTTCTTTCTTTTTTTTATAGTTATCTCATCCGACAAGTAATAAGTTATGGATATTGTTAAACTTGACCCAAAACTGACCTAAAACTAAGCCAATCAATATACATATAGACATCAAATATATTTATTACTATTTTATTTTATGTTGAATAACAAATAGTACTTAGATAATAGATACCCATATAGATAACTAATGGATGATTTATGATGTTAAGTTTCCCAAAACATGTAAATACAATGGAAACAATGATTTTAAACAAATTTAAAAGTTCTAAGGAACTTGTTAGACAATTTGAGATTGTTTAGGGTTTGAGAGAAGATTACTAGAAAATCCAATCTTCTTTCTTGGTTTGATTAACTTTTCAAGACTAGATTATCACAGATTATAAGTTATCAAATTATCTAGTCTCTAACAGTAATCACATGAATCACTAAATCAAAAATTTCTTAAAAACCTAAAGGGCATATACATTAGCAATCTCTCACCTAAACTAAAGTTAATTGCTCTTGTATTTAATACCATATCACTCTATATACGGTGATGCTTTTATTGGGACAATGCCTTAATAAAAGGATCTGCAAGATTCTTTTTAGTGGATACTCACTCTATTTTTGCATTCTTTCTCTGTATGATTCTTTAATCAAATGAAATTACCTAAGTACATGTTTGGATCATTAATGATATCTTGGTTCCTTTTTCTTATCCAATGCCTTCATTGTGATTACAGTATATAACTAGAATCATACATAGTTTAATGATGAACTTCTTGATTCAAACAATCTCTTTTGTCCCTTTAAATACAAAGAGGTACTCAGCTAACTATTTCAACTCACAATATTATCATTTAAAGTAAAAATATGTCTTGGTTAAGATTTGCTATTATTAATAGTTAACTGAAAATTAATATTTGAATAACTATGAACTATAAGTTCATCTTCTTTATAGACTAAAAAATCATTTTTAGTTTATTTTAAAGTATTTACAAATGTTTTTAATTATCTTCTATCAACTTTTACTTGGATTATATTGACAACTGCTCATTATATTTAAAGCTTAAGATATATCTAGTCTGGTACATAAAATTGCATACATAATAGATTCTATAGTCAAAGCATATAAAATTATTTTCATCATATCTTTCTTAATTTGTGTCCTAGGGCACAAGTTTTTGGAAAGACATACCCTATGCGAAATAGATAAATATCTTCTCTTAGATTCTTTTATACTAAACCATTTTAGCATATTATCAATATATATGGATTAGAATAACCCAAATAAAATTCTAGATCTATCTATGTAAATCTTTATTCCTAATACAATGTTGCTTCTCCCATATCTTTTATGGAAAAAATTCGTGGACAACCAAATCTTTACTAACTAGAGTAATGGGATGTTATTTTTTTTTTTATCAATAATATATCGTTTACATATAATATTAGGAAATTAATTCCACTTCTACCAACCATTTTATAAACACATGGCTTATCCATATTTGTAATGAAGTCAACTATTTGATTATCTTATAAAAATGGATATTCCAATTCCTTAAAGTTTATTTAAGCCCATACTTGATTGGAAATTTTCTTAAATTAAAAACCTTATATATTATATACACATCTTTGTGAAGATTCTAATTCAATAATGCAGTTTTAACATCCATTTTCCAAATATTATAATCATGGTATGTTGTTATAGCAAGCAAGATCCTTATGGATTTTAACATAACTACTGGTGAGAAGATTTTATCAAAGTCTACCCCTTATCTTTGTTTATAACCTTTGGCAACTGGTCTAACTGTGTATATTTACATATTGTCATCCATGTCAACCTCTCTCTTAAAGGTCTACTTACCATTCAATAGGTTTTATTCTTTTTTTCTAGATCAACCAATGTTCATGTTTGGTTAATGTATATGGAATCCATCTTAGATTTCATAAACTCATGCCATTTCTAGGAATTAATATTAAATATTATTTCCAACTAGTTGGTAGGTTCAACAATTATAAGCAACTTGTCATTTTTAATTTCCATGAGAAATTCATATTTTATTAGTGCATGACATTTCCTATAATATCTATAAAATTCTTGTGTTTTTTTAACTCCAATTTGAACATCTAATATTATAGCTTTGAGTTTGGGCTTTATTTAGATGTTAGTTTATGGTTCTTGAATTTCTTCAAGTTCTATTTTCTTTTTTAAAGAGCAAAATATTTTCCTGAGAATATAAGATGTTATGAAACATATATCTTTTACATATTAGGATGGTAAAAATAAAATTCAATAGTTTCTTTTGAATATCTTATAAACTTACACTTATCTAACTAAGCTTTATTAGAATTCTATTTAAAAGGTAAGTTTTAGTTTGTAGGGTATAACACTATAGAAAAAAAAAAGATAAATGTTTTCTCCTTTAATAAACTCTATTATCATATGATGTTCAAAGAAGTACTCATTGTGAGAGAATCTTGTTATTATCTTGAAATTTTTTGCTTAAGTATTCATCACTTTGATCTGATCAAAATATAGTTGTACTTTTTCTAGTTTGTTTTTTTACTTCAATTCTAAATTCTTTGAACCATTCAAATAACTTAAACTTGTGCTTCATCAAATATACATAACCATATCTAGAATTATTATTAGTAAATATGATGATGATATATATATAACATGAGTTTTTATCGGTCCACATACATTTATATGTAATATACATAACAATTCATTACATCTTTCACTTTTTTAGTAAAGAGTGTTTTAATCATCTTATCCAATAAACAAGCTTTACACATTTCATATAACTATATGATTCATAATAAAAAGAATCAAAATATCCTTCTTTATGTAACTTAATAATTCATGTTTTATTGATATGACCTAATCTATAATATTATAAATAAGATGAATATTGATTATTTTATTTATTCTTCTTGTTGTTTATATTGAACAATGCATTTTGAAGTATATACAAACCATTTATATAATTACCAGATCTATAATAAATATCATTATTATAAAAGGAACATTATTTTTCCTTAATAATAAATTTAAATCCATTTAAAGTTAAGTAAGAAATGGACTAATGTTTCTAGAAAGTACTAAAAATAAAAAAACAATTAACAAGTTATATAATATCAACCACTTGGAAAAAGTTAAACAATAAATTCTAATGTAGCAAATTTTGCTCCATTACCAAAACATGGGTCCACTATGCTTTTATATAATTTTCTACTAATCTTCTACTTTTCTTTACTTCCTATAATTTTTTTGCAATTGAGAAAATCACATTTGTTATCCAATATCAGAATTAATATGCAAAGTACAAAGATAGTTCTCAATCATAAACAAAACAGGATAGTTTAAAGATGAATATTTTGTCATCTTGTAGTGGTATAATTCTCTAAAGATCGCATACCTCTCAATCTTATTAACCATATCAAATTACTCTACTCTTTGAGATGCATAATTATAGAATAAACATCTATATTCATATGTTGTGTTTGAAGTTCAGGCAATATATTAGCTAACATCACACATATAACCTTCTTATCGTCATTGATATCACGTTGATATTCAGTCATAACTTCATCATTAATATATATATATATATATATAATCAAAATCCAATTAAGAAAATTAATTTTGCAATTAATTTCATTTGAAAAATATAAAATCAATATCTTATATATTTAGAGGTAAAATTGTAATTCTACCATTTAAATACCAAATTCTAATTAAGCATAGATTTCAATGGTAGAATTATAGTTCAGACCCAAAAAACCTCTATTGGTTTTAGGGGAATTTTGCCCCTTATCTCCTTCTTCCTTGTTGCTGCTAGTGTGGGCACATTACCCTCATTATTGGTAGTCATAGCTGTCACTACGCTTTAAGTAGCACAATGTGTTGCAGCCATGGACTGTTGCATTTGCCCCCAATAATGAGGTGAAAGGGAACATTGAAAAGCCACCACTGGTGGTTGTCATAGCCACTCCAAAACCATTTTTTTTTTTATTTTTCTGTAGATTCCATCCAGATATGGAGAAATTCAACCAGATCTCAACAGAACAGCAACAAAGATTTCTTTTGAAAATATCATAAGATAAAAAAGAAATAAAAATTATATTTGGAAAAATTATCATAAATTTGATCTATAATTAAATATAATAACAATTAAAATATATAATCAACAACTTTCACGATGACTAATCTACTGTTTGGTTTCTTGAAACATATATAAAAAAAAACAGAAAGTATAAAATCTTTTTGAGTCCCAAGAAATTTTATTAGACAATTTAAAATTATTTAAGTTTATGTAAAAATTACTGAATATTCAATATTTTTTCTCCGTTTGATCAACTTTTTAAAGTTGGATTGTCATAAATTAAGTTTTTTTAATTGTCTAGCATCTAACAATAATCTACAAAAATCATAAAATTAGAAATCTCTACAACCTTGTTATGTTTTTACTGTAGTGTTAACTCCTGACTGTGATTCTCTCCGAAGTAGTTTAAGCAACAAGTCATAAGCAAAAGTCCTGGAAGTTCCTACCTCAGCAAACTCTGCAACTGACAGAACAGCCAGCATATGGAGTCTTCCAGGAGTTAGAAGAGCTTAACTGGGATGTTGCGGTTTGAGAGGCAGTTCCACAATACATTGCTAAGCTGTACATTCACTTGGCGATTAGTTTCCAATGTCATTTAATGGGCACTATAGACAAAGGATCATCACAAAGGAAAGAGCAGTCAAGAGAATCAGAAATTCAGCGCTGTGGTGGCACTTTCACAATTCAATTTATTGCAAAAGTGACGTGCAGAAACTCTAGGCACGGTTCATTTAGTGGAATGCACCGATGCAGGTCCTTCTAGTTGTGCACCGAGGTACATGCTATACGCACCGCCTCCATATTAGAGCCCAGATAAACAGCAGCTAGCAAAGATATGGAGGGAGAAGCATGCACAAAAATTACAAACTTGAGCAGGAATGCTTTGGATTATTTCTAACTGCGAACATAATTTTCCTTGAGGTTTTCTATTAAATAAAAGAAAGCAATAAAAAAGTACCTTCTATACAAGGATGGAAAGCCACCCTGTTTCCTGAAGCATCTCTTCAAAATATTGTTAGCAGCAACAATCATATGCTCCTTTGCTTTCAGAGTTTTCATACACTTAATCTGGAGAAATATAAAAATGAGTGCAGAGGAACATCGTAACAATGACATGTAGAATAATTATCTGGGATATAATGAACATAAAATATCCCAAGTACATTACCAAAAATTTGACTCCGGATATGCAAACTTCTGGTCCTTGATGCATGCTTTGTGGTTTTGCAGAAAAATTACCAACGATCCTGACAAGAGCAGGTGCCTCTCTTAAAATGGTGGAACCGTTTTATGTCACGGACAACTATTTCCTGATTTGTGATGTCAGAGATAAGCTTCATAAAATCATGGCAATCCTCACAGATTCGTAGATTTTTGAAAATCCGAATTGGTTTCACTGCATCGGTGCTTAGAAGAGCAAAGGAAAGAGCCAATCTTTCACTGTGATAGTAGAGATGTTCCATTTTTTCTTTGTCAGAGACATTATGAAGAGCAACTTCTGTTTTTGGCACATAACCTATTGACATCAGACTTTGCCCCAACTTGTCCAATTTGGCATAAATTTCTTTCATTTTGGGGTGTGAACCATCTTGAGACAAGAAGACGTGAACTTGACCATCAATTTCTACCCAGCTACACCCAGGTTCTTTTTTAATGCCTCGCAGGGTCATCAATGCTCTGATGTTTCTTACATCATCCCACCTGCCTTTGCTTGCAAAAATGTTTGATAGCAATATATAACTGGAGTCCATCATGGGTTCCATTTCAAATAGTTTCTTAGCAGCTTTTTCACCAAAGTCAACATTTCCATGCAATTTGCAAGCCCCAAGAACAGTCTCCCAGATCAGGGGATAGGGGGTTAGGTTCATTTCCTCAATAAAGATCTTGACCTCATTGAATTTTCCAGCTCGGCCAAGAATATCAACCATGCAAGCATAATGCTCAATTGAAGGGTTAATCCCATATATTTTACTCATCGAGTCAAAACGCTTTTTCCCCTCTTCAACCAAACCCATGAAACTGCATGCAGAAAGAACACCAATGAAAGTGGCCTCATCAGGCATAATTCCTTCAGATAACATCAACCTAAAGGCTTCAAGAGCCTTCTCCCCCTGGCCATGTTGCGAGTACCCAGATATAATAGTGTTCCATGAGACTATATCCCGTGAAATCAAGCCTTTAAAAATTGTCTCGGCATGTTCCATGCAACCGCATTTCCCGTACATATCGACCAGTGCACTACCAACAAATATATCACCAAAATGCCCAGCCTTCACTGCCACAGCGTGGAGTTGCCGCCCATTTTCCAAGGTTGCCATATGGGAACATCCACTTAAACAGCTGGCAAGAGTGTATTCATTTGGCTTTATACCCTCTCTTTGCATTTGACGAAAATACTTAACAGCCTTTTCTGCTTGATCAGTTTGTGCATAACCAGAAATAATGACTGTCCAAGAGAAAACGTCCCGATTAACCAATCTATCAAAAGCTACACCTGCATCTTCCAAGCATCTGGCCTTTGCGTACATGTCAACAAGAGCTGTCCCAACAAAGTCATCACCATCACTGCTGTTTTTTATGATATGAGCATGTACTTGCTTTCCAAACTCTGAATCCAACAGACTAGAACAAGACCTTAAAACACTAATAAATGTGAACATGTTAGGCTTGAAACCTTCCAAGAGCATCTGGTAGAAGATTCTTGGTCCTCTACCGCAAGTCTGTGAGTCATAGAATCCAGATAAAAGGGCATTCCAAGAAACTAAATCTTGATTGGTCATTGCCTCAAACACCTTGTTACCATCTTCCACACACCTGCTTTTCATGTACATCATGATCAATGGATTGCTGACTAAATTATCAGATTCAAACCCGTATTTGCATATACAACCATGAATGCTTTGACCGTAACGCAGGTCACCCATATTAGTAGCCGTGCTAACAAGACTAGAAAGGGTAAATTGGTTAGGTCTAACTCCTTTGCGTCTCATCAGATGAAATAACTCAGCCGCTTCTTGGCCATGGCCTTGCTGATCAAGGCCAGTGATCATCGCACTCCAGGCCACTACATCAGGATTTCTTATCTTTGTAAACACTTTTAATGCATCATAAACCGTCCCACACTTTGAATACATATCAACAAGACTGCAACCCAGAAATTCATCAATCTCACACCCACTTCTGAGTGCCAGAGCATGCAGTACTTTGCCTTCTCTTAAACTCCCTGTGTTAGCACAGCCTTTTAAGACAGTAGACAAAGTGAATTTACTAAACTTTGTTTCACACTCTTTCATTTTACAAAACAACTTCAAAACCTTCTTCCCATCGCCCAGTTGAGCATAACCATTGAGCAGAGCATTCCACGACACGCCATTCTTCTCAGGCATGCCAAAGAACAACCTTTCAGCAAGTTCCATCTCTCCACATCTAGCATAAAGGTCAACAAGCGCAGACCCGACAAACAAATCCAATAGCAATCCAGCTTTAATTGCTTCCACGTGGACCTGCTTTCCAAACTCTAAATTCAAGCACATAGAGCAAGCTTTCAATGCAGTAGCCAATGCAAACTCATTGGCCCTTACATTCTCCTTTCTCATTTCGCAATATAGACTAACGCCCTCACTTCCACAGCCTTCATTCACAAATCCAGAAATCAGCGCAGTCCATGATACAACGTCTCGCTGGGGCATTTCAGCAAGCACCTTGCGTGCAAATAATCGGCTCCTACATTTTGCGTAGAAATTTATCAAAGAAACCCACAAATGTGAATCTAGCTCCACTCCACTTGTAATCAAGTTCCCATGAATAGCCTTCCCCCCTTTTACATCCCCTTTTGAAGCACACTCACGCAGCATAACAGAATATCGTTTTAGCCTCTCCTTTTCATCAAACCTCACAGGGCTGCTGGTTACGTTACTTTCACTTTTATCATTTAGATTAGGCAAATTCGGACTCCAAAACTTTCTGGATATCTTTGTATTAGCCTCAGGGAGGTGAGCCGGCGAGTTTTGAGGATTGGTGGGATTGCAATCTCTCGTGGGGCTGGGTTCAATAGTACTGAGAGCGGCAGCAGAAACGGAAAAATTTGGCCCAAAAGAAATCAACAACGAAGTTGAACTTGAACGGGGCTTGTTGGGTAACTTCATAGAAGAAGTATGTCTAGGGCAGAATCGATAATTTAGTGACGGGCAGCGCATTTTCAGGGTAATGAAGTCGCATTCCATGAATTTGAACACTAGAGAGTCGTAGGTGGCCTTGTTGCAAAGTATGTTTTTGGCCGCTGTCAGATGCATCAAAAACAGAACCAAGACAACATAGGAATTATGTTAGGCAACTGGGAGAAGCATTATCTCACACCCCCTGATATTTCATGTCGGTGAGTGATTGCCATAATTTCTGTAGACTGTAGGGTTAGGCTTTTGTTTAGGCTTTTTCTATTTGCACTCGGTACGTGATTTTGATAGATGTGCGTGTTGGTTTCCTTTTTGGCTAAACTGTTCGATCATTCCTATTATAACAAAAGTTAAATATAATGAGAATACCTTTGTAGATTAATAAATTTTTTGTTATGAATTTTAATAGTAGTTTTATTTTTATTTTTATTTTTAACATTTAAAAGAAAATAATATTGATTTATTGTGTAGCGCGGGTCAATACTAGTTATAATTTAAATTTAGTTTTACACTTCCTATGATATATTAAAAATCTAATCTCTTGAATTGGTTTTTTTTAGAATTTCATCCGTATTTTATTTAAAATTAATAATAAATTAAAACTTAAGCATCCTTAACTTCAATAACTCGTAACTTAATGGATCAATTTTAGTTGTTTTGATAGAATTAATTTTAGATTTTGAAAATAAAATATAATACCATAATTTTTAATTAGAAATTTGTATTTATAAATTAAAAAAACAAAGATTTTAAGGAAGAAAGGTTATTTAGGCTACTGGTTTCTTTATATAAAATATTTAAAATAAAATCTTTTAGATAAAGAACTGAAATTAAGATAGAGATTATTAAAATTGAGAATATTTAAATCATTTCATTATATTTTAAATGTATAATATGGACAAA
This sequence comes from Populus alba, assembly GCF_005239225.2. NCBI lineage: Eukaryota > Viridiplantae > Streptophyta > Magnoliopsida > Malpighiales > Salicaceae > Populus > Populus alba. Next base: position 8,283,583 of record NC_133301.1, on the reverse strand, counting down.
ATCTTAGAAAAAATAACATGAAGACTTGATTTCAGATATATACTAGATTAAATTATAAGAAGATTAAAACTAAAATTGAGAATATAGAGATTAATTCTATGACTTTAAGTTCAAGAAAGGTTTCATCAATTTAGCTTCTTTTTTTATTAAAAGAATTAGCATATCATAGATAAAAACTCATATTAAAATGTATACTACAAGTACAAAACTTTACAATTATTTCGTTTAACATGTAAAAAAAAATATTAATTATATATATAATATAAACTAATATTGGTATGATCCATAAGAAAATTCACAAAGAATATACTTGCATAAAGAATAAGACAATATACTGAAATCAATCAACTTACATGAGCTTAAATCTATAAAATTATGTCATTTCTAGAGTGACTATGGCTTGTATATATTTTTCAGAAAGTAGTTTTTGAGAAATTATTTTTCAAATTTTTTTTATATTTGTTTGTTATTAAAAAAAATTGGTCAACGAAAAACACTTTTTTGTAAAAAATAAATTGACTTGGTTTTCAAAAAAGTGTTTTTCTTTTATTTTGGGCGGAAAATATTTTTCAGAAGTTATAAAAAATTTAGAAATATCATATTATTTGCTGATTGTATTAAATTTGGTTCTCAAACTTTTGATTGCTATATATATATATATATATTTTTTTTTGAATATTTGTTTTTCAATTTCATCCCTTAGAATTTAATTTTTATATTAATTTTGGTCCTTATTTTTATAATTTTTATTTTCTTTTTTCTTATTATTTTTTAATTGAATTTTTTATCTATCAAATTTGGTCATCGTTCTTTTAATTATTACTTATTTTATTTGAAATAATTTATAAAATGTTAATTATTATTATTACTATTTTAATTTCTTCATCTTTCATTTTTTTTTATTTTTTAGATTTGATCTCTATTATTTTGATTATTATTTATTTTATTTGAGATAATTTATGAAATTATATATTTTTAATTTCATTCTCATTCAACTTTTTAATTTGTAAGATTTATTCCTCATTATTTTAATAAACTTGAAAAAAATAAAACATTAATAAGTTATTTTTCAACTCATTTTTCATGACATAATCAAACACTGGAAAATGTTTTTCAACTTATTTTCCATTATACTACCAAACATTGAAAAATAATTTACTTTTTTTTTGAAATTCACTTTCCAAAAAAAACCAACTTTCCAGAAAACAAATGAAGCCTATAATTTTGTCACATAATACCTTTAATTCCTCTAATATTTTCAAAACTCAAATTATTTAAGAAGCTATTTAGAGACATTTTATTGTCTTCTTCTCCATCAAAATACCTCAAGTTATGGTGTCTCATCTTCAAAAACAATATTTGTAAATAACAAAAGAATATCAAACTCATAATGAACATCTAGATCTACGATCTATATTTAAAAAAAATAACTAAAACTTGATTGAAGCCAATTCTATATTAGAATTTATTTTAATTAAGTAGATTAAATTAATTTGATTTGCTAATTGAATCCTTATATTTGAAGTAATTTTAAAAATTATAGGATTCAATGACTAAGACTTGTTTGAAACCAATTCTATATTAGAATTTATTTTAATTAAGTAGATTAAATTAATTTAATTTTCTAATTGAATTTTTATGTTTGAAGTAATTTTAACAATTATAGGATTCAATGACTAAGACTTGTTTGAAACCAATTCTATATTAGAATTTATTTTAATGAAGTAGATTAAATTAATTTGATTTGCTAATTGAATTCTTATGTTTGAAGTAATTTTAATAATTATAGGATTCATTTTATCTAAGTACATGTGAAAATACATAATTTATCTAACTTTACCTCATCCCCAAATTAATTAATCTTTTTTTGTTATTCTAACTTTAACCAAACCACCATCTAATTTTCTCCATGCCAATTCTCCAACTCTTTTCTTTTTTTGAAAAATAAAAATCCAACAAAATATATATATATATATATATATATATATATATATATTATTGTCTTTGTCGTGAACAATAATCCAGTTATGTTGAGATTAAAAAGGAAAAGAAATCCAACCCATCAAAATCATGACTTCCACTAACAAAATCAACTCAAAGTTGATTCATCATAACTATCCCCATACTTCACCAATAAACCTTCTTGCTATTTGACCAATTTTTTTCAACTCATTTGATAAGGGTAATGGGTTTTTATTATGATTATATGGTGAAAACTTTTGGAGATCAAAAGCTGTTTTTGGAAAAAAGTTATTGTTTAAGTATAAAAAAAATGAAAAACAAAATAAAATCTTCTAGTCTTAAACAAAGGGATTGATTAATTATTTTATCAAAAACACAAGGTTCAAATAACAATTCACTCTAAAAATAAAATATTAAAAAAATTAAAAGAAGAGATGATTTAATTGATTTTTATTATTTTAATTGACTTGGGTTTTATTTGTTTTTATTTTAATTGATTTTTTTTAAAAAAACAATTTCAGTTTTCAGCATTAAATTGATTGGAAATTGAGTTTCATAATTTGTTTTGATTTACTTTCTATAAAGTTATCCTAACCACATGACTCGAGTCATGGATTTGACAAGTTAACTCGGGTTGATCCAGGTCATTTCTTTTAATGTCATTTTTTAATTGATTTGTTTTTTAATTTCATTATTCAATGTTAAGCTAATTGAGAATTAGACTTTATAATTTGTTTCAATTTATTTTTTATAGGGTTATTATGATTTCATGACTTGAATCACAAATTTAACTAATTAATTTGGGTTTACTTAGATTGATCTAATACATTGTCTTCTCAATATTTAAAAAATTATTGTCTTGAAATCTTTTCTAGTCAAAATATGTTTTTATATACCATTTGGACTATCTTAGCAATTGTCAAGTTAACTGGATTATATTGGATAAACCCCCCAAGTAGTTTCTTTTTTTTTTTTTTTTTTTCTATTCATAAACATGTTAAAAAGGTATAAATATTTATTTATGTTCAAAATATTTTTTATCCAACCCACAATCTATCCCATTACAATGATCTAGTATCTACTAAACAATTACACAACCATGCTATGTTAATGATTTTGATATCATGCTTAAAGCACTCTTGTTATTATAAGTAAAAATAAAGGTATTTTTAATTTTCACACATGCAAGCACATGTGCACACATTTTATACACACACACACTAGCTATTTAACTTGCGCTCCACGTAAAAACTATTTAAAAAAAATAAAATTAGGTGTGCAAGCTATTTTGATGTTTTTTTTTTTACATAAAAAAATTCAAACTATAAGTTGAAAAAGCTTATGCAAGCATCTAATTAAATAAATCGATAACCATCTATATAAATAAATAGAAAAAAAAATCGTTAATAATAACTAAAAGAGAAATTAAAAAAATTAGAGAAGGATATAGATCAAGATATTTAACTCTGCAAAATGAAATATTTACCATGTTATGTGTACTGAATTTTTTTTTTTAAAATCAATAGAAATAAAAACACATGAAACTAATTGAATAAAATAAAAGGAAATAAATATTACCCAAGGCCAAACACATTAGAAATATTATTTTGAAATAAATATTTTTAGTTTTAAAAATAAAGTTCATTTGTATAAAAAAATATTGATAAATAAGAATAATATCTTCAAAAATTAAATATAAAAAAAATTAAAAACAAACTCAATTAAAAAGGCTTGTAAAACTTATGATTTAAGTTATGAGATCGAGATAAACTGATAGAAAATAAATTAAAGATAATCATAAAACCAATTTTATTGTAAAAAACTATTGTAGAATGATTAAATTGAAAAATAGAATGAGAGAAAAAAGAAGAAGAATATCAATCCACATTAACTTTTCAAAACTCTAACTCGAGTTATTAGATCAAAAGCACTACAAATGAAAAAAAATCACAAAACTCAATCTCTAACAAATCAAAACGCTAAATGATAAAACTAGGAAAAAAATAAATTACGTAAAAAGATCTAAAAAATATATAATTAAAATAATAAGGGCAAAAAATGGAATATAAAATAAATTAAAGGGAAACCAAAAATGTATAATTAGAGGGTTAAATTAAAAAGAAAAATAACTTTAATAAAATTAGAAACAAATCAAAAGAATAAGAGCCAAATTGAAAAAAAAAAAATATAAACTTTTATTGAAGGATGAAATTGAAAACCAATAATACTTTAGCAAAAAGGCCAAGGAAAAAAGTTAGAAATCTATAGAATAAGGATCTAAATGAAAAAAAATAATATATGACAAATTATAATTGAATGACTAAATTGAAAACAAATAAATTTTTTATAAAAAAGATAAGAACAAAAAAAAAAAAGGATTGAAATTAAAAACTAAAAAAAAAAAGAAGACAACTGTGTACTTTCTTGGGTAAAAAGAAAAAAGAAAGAAAAAAAAGTAACAACTATCAGCAATAAACTGTTCATCATCCAATGCCACATGCAACATAAGGAGAAAGAGGAAAATATCAAAATACCCTCCATGACCTAAATAATTACAAAAAATATGAAATATTTTTTTTTGTTTTTCTATTATTGACATATAGTAAAATTATGTTTTTGGCTTTAGATAAGAAAGAAAAAAATAGGTTTGCAATTTTTTTTATTTTTTTACTTTCACACGAGTTGTTTTTAGTAATTACAGGGGTCATGGGGTGTTTTTATATTTTTATGTTGACTTTTTAATTAGAAAAGCTATTAATGCATGCCACAATGTCTTTTTTCACATGGTGTGGCGTGTCACGATGTATGGTGGGCAGATTGTCGGTGGCAATCATTTCTTTTCTTTTTTTTTCCTTATTTTTTTTCTTGCCAAGTAAAGGGCACGACTGTCGTTTTTAGTTTTTCAATTTCAGTACTCATTCTTTTAATTTTTTATTTCATTCTTATTTCTTTTGTAGAGGTTTTATTTTTTTTTCATTTTAGTCCTTCAATTACAATATTACATATGTTTTGTTTTTTATTTCGGTCCTTATTCTTTTGATTTTTGATTTTTTTTCCCTTTGCCCTTTTATTAAAGTTTTATTGGCTTTCCATTTTATCATTTAATCAAAGTTTTTGTTGATTTATTTTTTTTAATTTAGCCCTCATTCTTTTGATTTGTTTTTTGTTAAAGCTATTTTTCCATTCAATTTAACCCTCAAATTAAAAAACATTTTTGCTCTTTGATTTTATTTATTTATTTTCACCCTTATTATTTTAGATTCTTTTATGGTGTGATTGATATTTTTTCTTAGTTTCATCTTTCAACGTTTTATTTGTTAGGGATTTAGTTTGATACGATCTTTTTTTTCTGCATTAGGTTTTTTTTGTTTTAAAAATATTAGTTTGTGATTTTCTTCAATTTCTTTTCTATGAGTCTATCCCGATCTCATAACTTAGGTCACGAGTTTTGCATGTCTTTTTAGAATATAAGTGTTTTTTAATTTTTTTTGTTTATGTTTGATTTTTCAAGAGATTATTCTAATTCATCTATATATTTTTTTGTTTTATACAAATGAACTTTAATTTTTAAAATAAAAAAATATATTATTAAATAATATTTCTAACATGATCGGCCTTGCGTCATATTTGTTTTAGGGTGTGGGTTTATTCAGTTAGTTTAATATGTGTTTATCTTTTAAAGCAAAAGTTTTTTTTTTTTTTATAAACATGAATGTATTTTTTATTAATTTAAATAAATAAGTTAGTGAACACTTTCGGTTAAATACTTTATTTTGTGTGATTGAATATTTTGATCAACATTCATCTCTTAATTTTCTCGATTTTTTTTGGCTATTGTTAATAATTTTTTTGTTTATTTACATGAATTATTATCAATATATTTAATTTAATACTTATACGAAATTTTTTAATTACACTATGATTTTTTTTATTTAAAATAAGCTGTATATCCTATATTTTTCTGAAAAAAATATTTACAACCTGCAGTGAAGTATGGGTTGGATAGCTATTATATGTATATTAAAGGAAACCCGGAACCTACCGGTGAACCATCAATTGAACAAATGAACTAATGAACCGCGCTTGTTCAATTTATGGTTCGGTTTTGACGACAGGAACACTGAGGCCAGACAGTTAAAAGGCAGTTAGGAACTTAGATGGATGTGTTTTACATTAAAAAATAGTCGGTGGAGGTGAAGTGCGGATCGTTTTTGCAGTTGAGAGAGAAGTTAAAAGTGAGAAAAAATCGGCCGGTATATAATAAGTCATACGCCAAAGCCTAAATTTTAGAGAGAGAAGAGAGGGGGAAGGGGAGATAAAGAGCAAGAAAATTTGAGATTTCTGGGGTTGAATGGGGCATTATTGAGCGAGAAACAGAGAGATAGAGAGAGCCACGGCCATGGCTGAGTCAAACGATTCCGTTTTCGTCGATGTGGAAAAGATCTACCTCGGCGGAAAGGTTTTATGCTTTTCCTTTGGATTTGTCTTTTTTTTTTCCTTGTTCAATTTGGAGTAGTTTTGCCTTCTGTTTCGATGGGCACTATTTCAAATTCAATATTTTTTTTATGAGGGTTGGTTTTGATTTCATTTAGGATTCTGGTTTTGTTTTATATTTTAAAAAGAAAATAACGAGACCCATTTGGATATTTGTGTTTCATTTTTTTTCACAAATGGAATGACAAATATGGGCTAGAAAATTCTTCTTCTTCTTGTTTTTTTTCCTCCCTTTAGCTGGGCGTTTTTTTTTTTTTTTTTCATTTTTGGAGATTTGAGTGTTTATAGATCTGTGCTTTTATTGTTTTCATAAACTCATTTGTTTGCTTACTACATTCTTGTACAGATGGGAATTTTGTAATTTTTAACCACTGGTTGTGCTGCAGCTGTTCTTGAAATTTTCTTGTTTTTCCCTCCTTATTGAAAATCGTATCGTTTTCTTTTCTTGTGCAAGGTTGTAGCTTTCAATGTTTTCTGGATCTGAAGTCTGTCAGAAGTTGTTTTTGGATCGTTTATATTTCGTTGGAATAAGTTATTGGAAATTTTGCTGACGCTGTCAATATGTAAAAGAATTAGGCTTTCCCTTTTCTCTTCTTTTTATATACTTTTTATATTCCTTCCTTGTTGTTTGATGATTTTGATGTCAATGTTCATTGCTTGTGTTTTAGTCAAAGTCTGTTGCAATTCATTGAAGAAACCTTAGCTATACTTTGGCTTGTCTTACACTTAATTATTATTTCAATGTGTAGCTGTCAATTTTATAAATCAGTTTTGTTTCTTCAATCATTCTTTGTGAATAACACACAAGTTATTAGAATATCATGGTAGTGAAGTACTTTCTAATTTTATCCTCTTATAGTTGATTGATTGATGGTCATTGAAAACTTTCTTTCGTCTGTTCATGATTTGCCTTGTTCGAACCTATTTCAGGAACATCATGTAAGAACTGGTTGTGGTTCCGTGTCTGTTATAGTGTATGGAGACCAAGACAAGCCAGCACTAATTACTTATCCTGATTTAGCTCTCAACTGTAAGTGCATAATGTCATATCTCTTGTGCTGTTTCTGCATGTTATTTATATAACTATTAAGAATGTATCTGGCAGAGGCCTTTGGATTACAGTTCATATTTACTGGGTGGTTTATCATCATGTGTTTTATATATCAGTTTTTTCTCAGTTAGCACATTCAGCGTTCTAACAATGTTTGGATTCCTTTTTGTTTATGCTTGTTTATCAGACATGTCTTGTTTCCAAGGCCTGTTCTTTTGTCCTGAAGCGGCATCTTTACTGGTACACAACTTCTGCATTTACCACATTAGTCCTCCAGGTCATGAGGTCAGTTAGCTAGTTGACTTGAGTGCATCTACATATGCATCCCTTATTTCCATGAATCATTTTGTTTTCAGCCAACATTTTGCATTACCAACAAATTGTTCACAGAGTTTCTTTTCTGGCACTTTCACAAGAGTTCTTGCAGTTGGGAGCTGCTCCAATTAGTCCTGATGATCCTTTGCCTTCCGTCGATGACCTTGCAGATCAGATCATTGAGGTTCTCAACTATTTCGGGTAAAGTTTGATGCTTCAATGTTTTCTTTGTTAGTTAACTCATTTTGTTTTGAACTCTTCCATCAATTGGTTTTTAGATTGAAATACAGGCAATTTATCATCCTTGTATGTAGTTGATGCTAATTTAGTCTCTTGTTCCTTTTTCAGGCTTGGTGCAGTGATGTGCATGGGGGTGACAGCTGGTGCCTACATCCTAACCCTATTTGCTGTATGTTCCCTTCTGGAATGTTATAACATTTTCAAACTCACTCCCACCTTTTTTACTGATCAAGGTTTTGAACTACAGATGAAATATAGACAGCGTGTTCTTGGTTTGATACTTGTGTCCCCTTTATGCAAAACACCCTCTTGGACTGAATGGATATATAACAAGGTTATTTCCGCAAATCCTTCCATAATTCTTTTACGGAGATTTCCTATAATTTTTATAAGCATGTTTGAGTTCATTTATATTTTTCAGGTGATGTCAAATTTGCTATATTTCTATGGCATGTGTGGTTTACTTAAGGAGTTTTTGCTTCAGCGGTACTTCAGCAAGGTATTGTAGTGCTCCATGTCCTAGCCATCTATGTAAAAATGTTTTGCAGTCCATATCCCATCATTAGCTAGGTTGAATGATGAGAATAGCTATTAATTTTAACAGGATGTTCGCGGTAGTGCAGAAGTTCCTGAGTCGGACATAGCTCAAGCATGTAGAGGAGTTAGTGCTCAACCTTTCATTAGTTTATTTATTTTTCCCTGAATCACATTAGCTTTAATCTGGCTTTGCTTCGTGTAATAGGGTCACACTGTTTTGATTCTTGTGACTTGTTTGTTTCTTCAGTTGCTTGATGAGAGGCAGGGTGTCAATGTTTTGCGGTTTCTTCAAGCAATTAATCAGTATGAATTTGTCTTGTGGTTATTCTCTGCGCTTCTTCTGCACATAATTCTCTACTTGTGCACTTCAATTTAGATACTTGAAGTTGAAATTCTTGTTTGTAAACCTGCAGGAGACGCGACATTACTAGTGGGTTGAAGAAACTAAGATGCCGCACTCTTGTATTTGTCGGAGACAACTCTCCTTTCTATTCCGAGGCTCTCCACATGATCACGAAGTTGGATCGAAGATATAGTGCCTTGGTTGAGGTGCGTGGTTTAGAGTATTTAGAATGTTCTATAAGAATTTGTAGACAAAACGAGTTGACTCTATTTTACCCATAATATTTCTCAAGTAATTGGTGAATTTCATTCCGTGTCATTGCGTTGGCAACAGCAGCTGAGCTTGAAACTAGTCACTATGTGCAAAACTAGCTCTACATGTTACAAACAAACTTGATGGTACTTGAAAGAAAGTGAAAATGGTTTTCATGCTTGCTGCGCAGGTCCAGGCTTGTGGATCTATGGTAACAGAAGAACAACCACATGCAATGTTGATACCTATGGAGTACTTCTTCATGGGTTATGGGTTGTACAGGCCATGCCAACTCAGCGACAGTCCAAGGAGCCCACTCAGCCCCTCTTGTATCTCACCAGAGCTTCTCTCACCTGAAAGCATGGGTTTGAAGCTTAAACCAATAAAAACCCGTGTTTCGCCTGAAGGTTGAGTTGGAGACGATTCTTACTCGACTTATTTATTCACCTTTTTTATTGAAAAGCTGCTCAATAATTTCTTGTTTCTTCTTGAATCCTTAAAGAGTAGAAGCTGTTGGAAGAGGTGTAGATAGAGGAAGAGTTGTCAATGACATAGGAAGATGACCTGCATTTTATTCATTCTTTTGGTGTCAGTCATAAAAGAGTCCTTGAGCTGTCTGTATATTCTGAAGAGGACTGACATTTATTTTATGCTGACGATGATTTAATAATAGAGACAAACTCGACTGTTACATGCTCTCATATTTTAGCACCTCTCTCTTTCCTTTTCCTCCTTTTAGCCATCCCATTCTTAGTTTCCTTGAGAAATTAGGTGGTGACTCCATGTTTCATAATTCTCTTTAATTTTCAAAGTTCCTATTTCATATGGGTTGCAAGAATTTGTCAAAATGATCGGTGAGTATAAATGCGAGTATCATACACCAACTCCCTACCATGAAGTTGCAAGCAATCCTTATTGAAAGGATTTCTAATTTAATTTTTATTTTTCTCAATAAGAGAAAACAATACAGAAGTCAATGATGAATTAAGATATAAAATGATTATTTACTCTGATGTCTAACAAGGGTATAATTATAAGCAAAAGTGTGTTAATTTTATGGTAAAAAATGCATAAAATAGTCATAATAAAGTTATTGTTGAAATTTTACGTAACAAATCAAAACCTTTTTAAAATACTCTTTGTAAAAATTTTCAAGGTCTTTCAGACATAAATGACTAATAATGTTCTCCTAGCAGATATATTATATAAGAGAAAAAAAAATTATATTTCACTAAGATGTTTATTATAAAGAAAAAGCATTATTGTTTATAACTTAGGTTCATGAAGGACTTTGTAAAGCTCACCAATTTAGAATTGAGATGAGGAGGATAATTATGAACCATGACTTTTATTGGGCCATAATAACCAATGATTATATTAGTTATGCAAAAGAATATCAAGAAAGGTAGTGGTTTGATTCAACATGTATCATTAAATAAACTTAATGTAATGGTCCAACTATGACTTTATACAAAATAGACAATAAACATCATGGTAAAATAATACATCTAACATAATTTAGAGTATATAATTACATCTATATATCCATGTATTACTTCACCAAATGAGTTAAAGTTATTCCATATCGATTAATCAATCAATTAATTATGATCAAATTCATTATGGAATAGATCATCCATATGTTTAAACTCTTGAGAACTATCATTTTGAGCAAAGATCAATGTTCACTAAAAAAAAAGTGAAGCAATTCAAGAAAGAGTATGCTTTTAAAATAATTTATTTTGCTCATTATTATGCCTACACCGATGGGCAAACATAATAGACCAATAAAGAATTAATCCTTAATATTCAACAATAGTTAGAAACAATCATAAAGTTTGGCATGATGCATTGTAAAAATGTTATGGGCATAATGGACTCCATAGATTTCTACTTTAAAAACTTCATCATTCACTCCAACTTATGGCCATGATGTTACGTTGCTCATGGAAATCATAGTACAATCTTAAAAAATGACTATATGGTGTGATATAGATATCTTAGATTACAAGTATGTTATGTTAGCAAAGTTAGAGGATTTAGAAGGGGTAAGATGTACTATATTAGATCATTTACCAGCTCATTAAAAAAAAAATTGACAAATCATATAATAAACATGTTTGATCAAAGTATTTTTTTTATAGTTGAAAATACGTTATGGAATGTTATATTATCTATTGCCTATAAGAATCTAAAATTTTACAAATGGTTCCCAAATTGGAAGGGTCTATATTTTGTTATAAAAATTCTTAAAGAAGGTGCTTATTATTTGGCAAATTTTGATAAATTAGTGATTGATATATGAAGAAATGCCACATGAGGAATATAATAAGAGATTATACTTTTAAAGAAATTGAGGATTGACCTAGAGATCATAAGCTTGAAATCACTCTCTATATTTTTTTTTTATACTTTAGACTTGGTAGTTAAGCTATTTGTTAAAACACATCTTAAAAGTTTTTCTTTCTCTATTATAATAAGGATTTGAGTTGTTGATTTAGTACAACCAATTGATAAAGTTGATAATGAACAAGTATTGTCTATAACATTGAAGGACAACTAACATGAAAATAAGTTGGATTTCATTGAATACAATAAAAAATTTAATATTAAATTAAGTAATTCATTATATTCATGAAGTTTCAAACAAAAAATAATTTTTTTGAACATACTAATGCCTAAAACAATATATTTTTAAATCAAACCCATAGTCTTTTAAGAAAAGAAGTTATGGAATGGAGCTTTTTAATAGTCTTCTACTTTGATGCTCATTGTTGCCTTAGGTTATTCATAAAAGCATCATTTGTTTCTTAGAGGGCTAGGATCATTTCTATATCACTTTTTTCTTTTACCTTTATGTAGTTTTTAAAAGCTTTGGATTTAGAAATGGCTACTTCCATTTAAGCCAATCTTTCCCTCAATATAGTGGTTTAGCTTCATAAGACTTCATGTTGATCGAGTCTTTTTATAGCAAGGTGTGTTTTTGGGGTCAATTAGGGGTTAAATTGACAAAATTCGCAGCTAAGAACCAATCTGTAAAAGGTGCCAAACTATAGGGGCTTAATTGACAAAAACCGGGGGTGAAATTGAAGAAATTGAAAGTTTGATTGTCAATTAAGGGTTAAATTAAAAAATTGAGACCAAGGACCATATTGTAAAAGGTGTGTAAATACAGGGCTGCAATTGAAGTTTCATTAGGTTTAATTGCATTAAATGAATGTTTTGGGTCAATTAAGGGGTTCATTGAAAGAAATTGAAAGATAGGGACTCAATTAAAAATAAGTAAAAATCCCTAATTTAAACCTAAAACGATGTCGTTGTGGGTAAAAAAAAAAAAAAAAGAGGACTAGACGACGTGTCGTCTGGTCACTGTTCATTGTCTTCTTCTTTTACTCGAAATAAACTGCCTTGGTACCTACTTTGTAGGTGCATTTAATGCATCTAATGTTCACCAAATTTAACCAAAATCACATGAAAATAATCCTCTGAAGTTTTTCTACAACGCCATGTGAATAGTTCAGTCTCAATGACAACCATTCGGTGCCGGTGCCGGCATAAACATGCTTACTCAGGCATCTTTTTCTGCAGAAGTGACAACTCAGGGAGCCTACTTTGAACCAACGGATCCCAACCAAATCAAAGGCTGAAATTTTACCCTAGTTTAGACGAGATTACCCTCTTCTACCACCTATAAATAGAGGTGGAGTTGATGGCATGAAGGAGGAGAAAATCGGGTCCAAAATCGGAGAAAAACCAGCCACCTCCCCTATTTTTCTTCCTTTTCTACCGTCTCTACCTCTTTTCTTTCTCCTTCTCAGCTGTGCCTTCAGCCACCACGACCGCTGTCACCACCAACTGGACAACCATCATCTCCACCACACTTCTCCCTCCCCACTGGTGCTTCTCCTTTTTCCTCCACAACAATAACAGCTCATCAGTACCAACATTTTCTTTTTTTTTCCTTCTCCAGCACCAACAGCACAACATCAGTGCCGACCTCCACCTCCACAACCGGCTTGACCACCATAATTTCCATCAACCCAGCTCCTCATTAATGGCAGAGCAGCCATCGTGACCTTCTCTCTCTTCTCCTTCTAGCTTTTCTCTCTCTTTTGCAACTTTTTCTTCTTCCTTCCACAGCCGACTCCGGCCACCATCAGCTCAGCTGACGCCCCCTGAGCTACCGGTCGAAACACCTCATCACGACCTAGACCCCCACGCCAGGCAACTTCCTCCTCCCAGCTTTGCCTCTTTTTCCTCGTTGTGGCTACTGCATGTAGAATTCATTTCTGCATGCATCAAGCCAATTAATTAGCCCCTGGTTTGGGCCAGGCCAGTTATGGCCCAGCCCACGTGGCTAGGTTTGGCCCGCCCCCCCTTTTTTTTTTTTGAAAAATCCAAAAAAAATCAAAAATCATTTTAAAAAAATCATAATTTTCTCAAATATTTTTCTATCTATTTTGCATAATATTGGGTTGTATATTTATATTATAAAATACAAATCTGGTATTAAAATATTTGGTTTTCTTTGAAATATTTCAAAAAAAGAAAAAAATTATTTTATCGCATATGGCCAAATCCTAAAATTTTTCCAAGTATATTTTTCATTAAAAAAAAATTTTTTTTTCATTTTTTTCATGTTTAAAAAAATAAAATAAAAAATGGAATATCATAACCAGTTTATAACTTATCTAGTAGGATTTGGCCAAAATATCAAAAACTTTTTTTAAATCTTTTTTTTAGGGTCTAGATGTAGACTTTAATATTTGTGAGGGTGTAAAATTACACAATAAAGTATACCCTCATGAATTAAAGATACAAGGTGTAAATAAATGCGATATTAATATTTAGACTTTAGAATGGTTAGGATTTAACCCAATAAGGTAGAGACTTTTTCATGAAGAGAGATCTGCCTTAAGCCTTAGAAAAGACCAACGGATAGAAATCCGACCTAGAAAAGCAATCAATAAACAATGCAGCTTACCTTAGGTAGGGTGCACTGGAGGTGATGTGTGTTCCCCTTGCATAATCAGTCCCTTACTCAGACTCTCGCAAACCATAGATTCCTAGTGACCATAATACTAGGTGGTGACTTCTAAACATTAATCATAATTTTATGATTAAATCCAAAAAACCTTCCCAACACACAACACCTCATACAAGAGGCACGACAAGAGCTTCTACCGTTGCCAAACGACATCGCGACCCCTTGCGACAATGACTTGTAGTTCTTTGTTTGACTTGGTAGTGATTCTAGATAGCTAAATGATGTCGAAAATCCATTGATATTTTCATTATTCACTAAAACTTTGTTGCATCCTATCTAATCATTTGATATAATCTATAAGAGAAATGTTATGCCATATTTAGATTGATTTCTTTCATGTATTAAGGTTTATATGGTCGTTTTGCAAAGAAAGAATTTTTCTCTCAATATCCAAAACAAAGTGGTGATATTTTTCTTCATATGGTGTCTTTTAGTAAAATGGATCTGCACACTCTTTATTTGTGTTTCTTCATGCAACACTGGTAATGGACCATTGACATGAAGTAAGCAATTTGCATAATTTTGAAAGTGGGTAATAAGTGTAGATTTTGATGGAGCAAGGCTTAGGGTCGTCATTTTGGTATTTTTTTGGAAGTTGGATGAGGTTTAGGGATCTTGATTCTTTTCTTGTTCTAAAGATTTTCTAAAGTTTTGAAAGAAGAATTAGGGTTTTTTGAGTGGAAGATGAAGAATTGAAGAGTTAATACTGAAATTTGAAACAATAAGTGAAAACCTAAATGTCATGTCCAAAATAGCTAGATCACACTTGTCTAAAATAATTTGATTGGATGTCATTTGATATAGACACTAAAAAGTATAGTTAATATTTTTTGGTAAATAGTGCTTATTCCTGTATTCAATCCAAAAGTAATAATGCTTATTATCAAGGTCATGCATGGTTGATTTGTTTGATCGATTCCAACAATATAGGGGCATTGTTTATATAAAAAATAAACATGTATGTGTCAACTATGTAAAAATACTAATTGTTCATTACTAAAAAATTATAAGAAAAGTTGAAATCAATTATGAAATGGAATTTATCAAGCTTAAAAAATCATACTCGATTAGAGGAGATATGAAGTAATCGACTAATCAATCAAGAGTCATAATTGATTAGAAAGAAGCGATTAACCACAAGAGTTTAAGTCGTGCGAATAATAAAAAAGTTCAATCATACTCAAAATAAGAGTCTTCAACAAATTAAGTTTATCAAAATTGTAGATTAATTAGGATTTATATGGTTATTAACAAAAATAAGTTTAGAATGCATTATGATTCAATATGTACGCTCTTTATATGCTTGTAAAAATTCAAATTAGATGTTTAAATAAAATTCTTGTAAGATATAAATATCATTAAGTTATTGAGAAAGAGATGTTCATATTTATTTATAATTTACTACTTTTATCAAATTTATCTTTCTTCCTTTAATGCTTTTCTCTATAACTTTCTTTCTTAGTCAAGTTTGTTTGTTTCTTTTATCTTTTTATTTATTATTTGCTTGTCATCCTTTGGAATAATATATCCTTTATTGGGGATTGAAATATTAAAAATCCATAATTTATTTGATTTACAAGACTATTACATGTCTTAACTCGAGATTAAATATTTAGTTATAGTTTCTCCCCATAGAAAGAAAGAAATGAAAAACATATAACATAATTTATCTACAAAATTATTTGATTGATAGTTAAAACAATGGGTATAAATAATTATTTTTTAATTTTTCATATTACCAATTATTTGTTTATCACTCATTTAATTTTAATTTGGTAGACTAAAATTTGAACCATTTCATTAAAAATAATATTTACTTATAGGGATTAATTGCATTTTTTCTTTTGTAGGGACTAAACTGCACATATATGAAATTAGGGAGCAAAATCTTTTCAATAAGAACTAAAATGCACAAAAATAAAATATATAAACTGAAATAAATTTTTAAATAATTTTGAAGAATCAAAATAAATTTTTTCAAAAACTTTATTTAATATTGGTTTGCCAAGAGTCCACCAAACACAAGACAATAATAATATGTAATATCCACTCCATTTTTATTTGTATCATGTCTAGGCTATCATATCATACCCAAAAACATTTATGGTGCGCATAGAATAATTAATAACATCATATTAGTTACTCCACTAACTCATTTGTTTATATATATATATATATATATATATATATATATATATATAGAAAATCAAATGCAGGATCCATTAAAGTAATTAGCATATCTGCACCTATGTTTTCTCTCTCATATTTATATATTTTTTAAAATAAGTAAAGTGAAGTAACTAATAAAATGTTATTAATTACTACCATAAAATTATTCAACAAATCTATTCTAAATTTAAAAGGCAATTAAATTTATAAGAATAAATTGAAAACTTAGTCAAAATTGTAATATAAATTCAGCTAATGACTAATTTTCTTTGAAAATGAAATTAAAAAGTTGAAATTAAAATAAAATAAAATATGGGATATGGTTGTCAATACAATTATGCTATTATTATCAATGTTTGCCCGTTAGAAATTTGAAAACACATCTATATTTATTAAAAAAGAGTATGGCTGGATCATATTTTTTAAAACTCTTGAATTTATTTAAAAATAATTTAAATAAATATTTTTAGTATTTTTAATTCTTTTAATACACTAATATTAGAAATATAAAAAAATATTATTTTAATATATTTTAAATACAAAACATTAAACGAAAAACTCTCGAAACTTCCATAGAGGTTCATGGAAACCCCCACCCACGCATGATTCCAAACATTTAAGTTAAGATTCCACACGCAGATCAGTAGAAAATCTGCTTTTGAGGAGAGGTTCTCCCACTGATATAACAACCTTCTTGTTATTTCAATTTAGAGATAGAGAGAGAGAGGGGCGTTATGGCATTGATCAAGCAGACAGTGGTTGTCTTGGTGACGCTGTCGGTGGTATCAACATGGATACCAGTCTCAGAGAGTGCTAAAACAGACAAACCTCTTATTGTTGCGAGAAAAGATGATATACCGTACATCAAATGCCAAGTTTGTGAAAAGGTTGCCTCACAGTTGTACCGGCAAGCTCAAAAGAAGCAGGATCAGATCTCTCCCCAGAAGGTGCTAAGTCTAACTAATTCTGCAATCTAGGTTTGCTTTGATTTTTTTTTTTTATGGGTTTTGTTGGATTTGATTGTAAAATAACTTTCTTGCTTTTTTTCTTTCATATTTCTTTTGGGTACCATGATAGATCAGCGAGTATCAAGTGATTGAGATTGCGGAGAACGTATGCAATTTGAAGAAGGAAGAAGCTGATTGGATAATGAAATTGGATATAATGGAGCAAGGTGATAAGCTAGAGGTATGAATATATATATATATATATATATATATTATATTCCCTATTTTCATCTTCTTATGCTCTCAATCGGATGTGTGAGTGTGTGTGTGTGGCTTCACAGGTCATAACTAGAACCATAGTGATATAATTAATCAATGGAGCAGGACTTGTGAGTACTACAAGTACGGACAATTGGTCGAAATTGGCATGCTAAGTCCTAAGAATTTTTTTTTTCTTAAATCTGTAGCTGATAGAACAAGATACTGAAGGTCAATGCAATTCAAAATGCAAGACAATCGAGCAAACTTGCCAACAGGTGAGTTTGGAACTGATATTATATTGATAATTTTTATGGAAATCAGTTTAGTTTGTGACTTTGTCTGTTCTCTGGATTGTGGAAGTTTAGAAATTTGTCTGCTGGTGGTTTTCCTTAAATTACTACTGGTTATATGTTTGGACCATCCTCAATTGCTAAATGTCAAATAATTGCTTATTTGTTTGAGGGCTTTCCAGGTCATGGACTACGTCGACACTGATGTTGCTGAATATATATATACTACCAAGCCTCAAATTGATTTATTGGTGAAACATCTCTGCAAAGATCTGACTAATTCTTGTACTAAGAAACCACCTCCAGTCCCCAAGGTAGCTGCACTCTTTTTTCGACTGTCATAGGTGGTTGATATAGCTTTTCTTAGGGACCATTTTGACTTGTCAATCTCAGTGCTTTCATTTTGTGATCTTCAAATTCATTATTTTGCATGTCCTTGATATATGATGATAGAAAACTTATCAGATATGAAATTTTCATGCTGCCTTCACTGATTCTTAGAAGGAATTTGAAAAGGCTTGGAAGCTTTGACATAGTTTTGTACTGCTCTATGGTAATTGTTCCACATCGATTGGAAATGACATGCTTTTGCTAATAATCTGAATCTGACAGCAATAATTCTCTGCTTGTTGCATGTTCAACTTTATGTGAATGAAGCCTCTCTCTCCTTTTCTCATTATATTGAGAACAGTTTCTGCTGTATATTGGCTTTCCGGAGTGACACTCATCCTCTGAATTTTAGAAATTGATTTTAACAATTCTCTACATCTATGAATTTCAATAACATGAAGGCACATAAGAGGAAAATGCTTTACTGCCACTAGTTTTTCTTGTGTTATCAAAACTCAAAAACCAATTTAGATCTGAAAATCAGTGAAGCATAAATGGATTTGAAATTCAAAAGTTCCAGAACTTTTAATTTTTCTCTAGTTAATAGAGTTCTTGGGAAGAAAAGGAGTAATAAAGAGAATCTCTGATGTAGGAAGAAAAAGGCAAAAGATAGCTAATTTAGCCAAAGTCTGATTGTCTGGATTGAACAGCAAGAAAAAGAGAACAAACTATTTATAAAATTATCAAAATATCAAATTTGTTTTTAACTATACTCTAGTAGCAGGCCCTTTGATTTCTAGTAAACCTCAAGTAAAAAAATAAATGTCCCCTTAAAATTAACTAAATCTTAGTCATCCAAACTACTACCATAAATTATTAAAAGAAAAATCCTAATCATATGAAAGCTCTTGCGGTTCTAGCTCTTGCATCAATCTCCCTATCCTAACCATGCTTCTCATCAAAGCACTTCTTCTGGCTAGAATTTTGTCTCTGAATTAGCTGCTTTCCCCCCCCCCCCCCCTATTCCATCATACTTGTGTCCAAGGCTTTAGCCAATAACTATGCAGAATATATTAGTTCTATGAAGTGGGAACAATATACTCATTCTCAAGTCATTTTTGTTTTAGGTTATCCTGTTGTGTTTGTTTTCCATTAAATTCAGTGAGAAACACGAGTCATGGCAATTTTTCTCTAATTAGAAAAACATAATGACTGATTTACTTTTTTAAGCACTGTTCCTTTTCTTTCCCTATACCTTCAAATGTTCAGCTCCTAATATCATGCACTTGCATCTCATGTTGACCAATATTATTTCACTCGAGTTCTATAATATTGTAAAATCCATGCCTATCTTTCCAGAGAGCAGAACAACTCATGACTTCACACCTCTTACTTTGTCTTGCACATTTCATTTCAGAACAAACAACTCAAGTTTAATCCTTGTTTTTTCATGTTTTTCAGAACAGGATGCCTGGGGAACCTTTTGTGCCTAAACCATCTAAAGAGGTTGAAATGGAAAAGATTATGAGATCTATGGAGGTAATTTGCTTAAAATTTCTGCATGTATGTTTTTATATGTTGATTTGAGTCTATAATTTATTCCCCTTTGCTTTAGGGTATGCCTGGAGCTCCTGGCATGAAAATGTATTCAAGGGAAGATTTAATGGGAATGAACAATTTTGGTAATGAAGATGCTGAGGATGAAGATGATGAAGATGAACAGTTCCCCTCAAATATGGTAATTGACAAATTTCAGAGCTCATTAATACTTTTCTTCAATACTTCATTGTTTTACTTCAACTGTTGCAACTAATCCTTTGCAGGGAAAAGTTTTAAGAGAGAAGCAGGACATGAAGGGTGACTGGAAACAGAAGATCTTCGAAGGGATAAAAAGCACAGTTGAGGCAATGAAGAGGCATACAAATATAGTCTCCAAGCGGATACAGAAATGGTGGAAAGGAATACGTGCAGCGCCTGCAAAGAAGAATTCAAAGACTGGCAAATCAGAGCTTTAGGACCACTAAATGGCTTTTACAATGCAGTGAGAGAACTCTGAGCAAAAATGGACTTGTAAAGGAATTACTGCAGTTACACAGCAAGGGCGTGCACATCCTTCGTTTATTATAGTGAACTGGTCTTTTGGTTTTACGGTATGGATACCAGAAAACTTGAGCCAGCAGGAACTGCTTAGAATATGAACTAAACCAACTCTTCTTGAAACATCCGTTTTCATCTTTTAGAGGCACGCATTTTTGTCTGCACTATCTGATACTGATTTTATATCTGAATGAGTTGATTCGAAATTGATTTTGTGCTCACAGCTAGAATTCATTCAACAGGATCATATGAAGCTAATGAGTCCTCACGCATCTGTTATTGTGAATCTGGTAGCGTTAAAATGGTATTCTTTATATAGAGAGAGGAAAATGTAATTTCATTGATACTGCAACTAATAATAATTACGTTATAATACTATGTGAATTTAGAGTACAAACTAAAATAGTAATTATTGTTATTGAAACTTCAAAATGGCATTTTTTTTTGGTGTTTTTTTATGCTGGATTATACAAATAATTATTTCGTAAAATGTTTAAAAAATTGTATTTATCAATTTGTTTTATTTTGCTTTTAATAGACTTAGCTAACCTCATGTTTAGGTTGTTCCGAGTTTAAAAAAAATAGAGGGATAATTGATCTAACTTGACTTGGTCAAAAACTCCAATCAACTTCTAACCCGGTCAATTCAAGATAAAACATGAGTAAAATTTCATTGATTTTATATATATATATATATATATTTTTGTCAAAATGAGGTTGTTTTGATTTTTTTTATAATTTTTTGGCCAAAAAGAGGTTGCTTTTAATTATTCTTGTGGTTAACTCCAGTTGATCCTTTCAAGTCATGACTCGAGTTTTATCACAAGTCGATTTCTAAGTCAGGTTTTAAAATTATGATAATAACTATTTTTATTTCTTCTTTGCTTCGGGTTGGATTGACCATCCCAACTCATAGCTTGAGTCTTTCCCCAGGTAGACATTTTAGTTGGATTTTAAAACTATGATAATAATTATTTTTATTCTTGTATTAATTTGAGTCAATAGTCAACTTGGTTCATGACTTGAGTCTGGCCTCGAGTAGATTCTTAAAATTATAATAATAACTATTTTTATCCTTATGTTGACCAGGTTATGGTCAACCTAGCTCGTGACTTGAGTCTGGCTCCGGGTTGACTCATAAGTTGGATTTTAAAACTATTAATCTTTTTTTATCCTTACGTTAACTTGAGTTAATGGTCAACTCGATTTATGACCTGGACCTAACCCCAAGTCGGCCTATTGAGTTGAGTTTTAAAATAATAATAATAATAATAATAATCATCATCATTTTTATCTTCACGTGGACCCGAATCAATGGTCAACTCGACCTATGACATGGGCCTAACCCCTGATCAACCCTCGAGTCAAGTTTTAAAACTATGATAATAATCATTTTTATCCTTATGTTGACTTAGGTCAATGGTCAAATTGACCCGTAACCCGAGCCTAGCCCTAGATTAACCTCTAAGTTGAGTTTTAAAACTATGATAATAACCACTTTTATCTTTACATTGACCTAGGTTAATGGTCAACCTAACTCATAAGGGTCTCGAATTAACCTCCAAGTCGGGTTTTAAAACTATGATAATAATGACTTTTATCCTTACTTTAACTTGAGTCAATGATCCTGCCCACAACCCCACCTTGGCCTCGAGTTAAGTTTTAAAACTACAAAAATAATAATTTTTATCTTTACATTGACCTGAGTTAATGGTCAACCTGACTAGCCTAGGTTTGGCCTCGTTCAAACCTCAAATCATGTTTTAAAATTATGATAATAACTTTTTTTATCCTTATATTATTCTAGGTCGATGGTCAACCCAGCCTGTGACCCAAGTCTTATTCTAGGTCGACTTATAGTCAAGTTTTAAAACTATGATAACAATAATTTTTATCCTTACATTAACCCAGATCAACTAGATTAACTTTTATAAACATAATTGGACAAGTTTGTCCTATCTCTTTTAAGGAGACAAAAATTTCTCCGCTAAAACAACTTTAGACAAGGATAAAAATTAATTTTTGTACTGTCCAAAAATACATCAAACAACTTCATAAAACAATTATCTTGTCCAATCCATCTTACCAAACACTACCCTAGCCTTTTCTTTTAGGTTGTCTATAGTTAATCTTTTTCAATATATTTTAATCCTAATAATTTCTTGCCATCATTTACTAATATAGAGGAACAAGCCACATAACTAATTCCTGTTAATTGAAGAGTCAAGATACATAAACCACTTTTTGACTAAAGATTCAATAACTTCATAAAACTACAAATCTATTTTTTGGATCATTATGAATTCTTGACAAACCCACAATTGATGACAAATAAAAAAACCTAAAGATTAAGGGCAAAAAATAAAAAAAAAATTTTGATTGTGCAAATCTAAATTTGCAATTATTTAAATTATTAAAAATATCAGATCTAGGATCCAGTTAAGGAATATTGAAAAGAAAAGAGTGAAGGCAAAGAGAGTGTAACACCTTTATTATCGAAAAAATAGCGTTGAAAATATCGTGTAAATTTGTTTTTTTTTTTTTTAATATATAAACATATAAATCTATCACTTCTCTCGACTTTCTCTTATGGTGAATCTACCTCCTTATTATTCGTTAAACTAAAACCCATCTATTTTTAAGATTCTTAATTTGGGTTAAACATGGGAGGAAATTCGTCGGGAACTACTCCTCGGAACATAGTTTGGGAGAATTAAGCACACCTAAGCGATTGCAGAGTTACAACAGGGAGGTGTTTTGTATGCAAGCAACTGGGTCATCGATGAAAAGAGTGCAAATATTTGGAGGAATGTTTCTTATATAGGGGTGTTGGTCTCTTAAGAAGAAATTGCCCTAACAGATTTCAGACTTAGAGCTAGAAACAATCACATACTGCGGACAAACCTAGTGGGGAGCATATGAGACTTGCTCAGTTAAGAGCTAGTGCTAGTAGGGGGAGAGGTCGTGGCCAAGGAACTAAGACTCAAGGAAAAGTTTATCATCTCAATCAAGAAGCTACTAAGGCTTTAACAAATATGGTGGCAAATATGAGTATTGTAAATGCACAACTAGGGTATGTTTTATTTGATCTTGGAGCTACTCACTTCTTTGTAGCTTGCAACTTTGTAAATAAACTAAAAGAATAAAAAAGTAAGTTAGAAATGCGGTTAGCTATTATTACACCATTAGGAGAAATTGTAGAAGTGAATGATGTTTATAAGGGGTGCATGGTATTGATAGAAGATTATGAATTCAATGTAGATTTAATACCTTTGAAGATAATTGATTTTGATGTAATTCTGGGGATGGATGAGTTGAGTTCACACCAAGCTACAATGAACTATTATACTAAGCTTATTATTATTTGAGCAGTTGATAGGAAAATGGTAAATTTTTATGGTGAGAAGAGTGTGATACCTAATAGTTTAATATCGGTGATGAAGGCAATAAAGTTACTTAACGAAGGATGTGTGGCATTGTTAGCGCATGTAGTTGATAGAGCAAAACAAACTCAAGAATTAGATCGTATCCTTATAGTAAAGGAGTTTCGAGATATCTTTCCAGATGAGTTATAAGGTTGCCACCTAAAAGAGAGGTTGAAGTGTTGATTGATGTATTTCCTAGAACCATGCCTATATCTCAATCCCCTTATAGGATAACTCATTCGGAGCTAATGGAATTGAAGGTGCAAATACAAGAGTTACTTGATAAAGGATTTATCCGACCCAACAACTCTTTTTAGGGAGCTCCTATTTTATTTGTCAAGAAGAAAGATGTCACCTTATGACTTTGCATTGATTATAGGCAATTAAACATGGTAACCATCAAGAATAGATATCCTCTTCCGAGGTTTGACAACTTGTTTGATTAATTGAAAGGAGTGCAAGTGTTTTCTAAGATTGATTTAAGATTCGGGTATCACCAGTTAAGAATACAGAAACTAGATTTGCAAAAGACGACCAATAAAAATTCATGAAGATCTAGCCATAGAAATGAAGCTGATTAAGATAATTGACCAAAGCTTGAAGGAGTTAAGGAATAAGAAACTACATTTGGTAACAGTATTGTGGGGAAATTCTTGGATTGAAGAAGAGAGATGGAAAAGAAAATAGAAATGAGGAAGAAATATCCTGCATTATTCTTGGGAATAGGTGAGAATTTTTTTGCATAAAAAGAGCGAGTTTCTAAAATTTCAAGGACGAAATTTTTGTTAAAAGAGAAAAATATAAACCCCAGGATTTTTTAAAGATAAAAAAATTATTATATATTTGTTTTAAAAATAATAAAATGGTCACTAGGGTTTAAAAGACTAATATATATAATTTATGTAAGGGTTAAATAAGAAATTTTGAATTTCCTTATATAAAATTATTTATTGATTAGTTTTGTGTTATCGAGTATAACGCTTAATCCGATCATTAAACCGGATTGAAACTTTATGATGAATTTCTTAACATATATTTTTATATACAGTTAAAATTTTAGAGCAATGGTAAGAGTTTGGTAAAGGCGTAAAACAAACATGAAATTCATTAATGGCAACTTTCTAAATACGCCTGATGAGCTGGAAATTCCCAGCAGCTCTCTTATTCCTTACACCCACAGCTGGACATATAAAAAAAATGAAGAGGAGGAGAGAAAAGAGAGCTTGGAAGAGAGAGAGAAAAGGCAAGAAGGAACCCTAAAATTGTGTAAGGAAAATGATTTTAGCTATAAATCAACACGAAACAAGAGAGAAAAGAAAGAACAGGGGAACTTAGGAGATAAATTGAAGTTCTAGAGAGAGAAAGTAGACTTTGAATAAGAAAGATGATGAATAGGAGTCCTGGATAATGCAATGAGCCTTGATTCTTGCTTAATACACTTAAGTAAGTTGTTTTAAAGTAATAATTGCTTAATTTGTTATGTCTTTCATGTGGTTCTTTGAAATTACTAAATTTTGAAAAGTTAGGGTTGCATTAATGTTGGTAGGATATACTTTAAAATTAACTTTTATGGTTTATATATTGATGTTGTGAGATTAGAAGATGATTGGAAAAAAAAATGTGGAGGAAAATTGGGCTTGAATGGCCAGCCTAAGGAGAAGAAAAATTTTATGAATGAGGGGTGTGATTATTACGCAGAATAAAGGAAAGGATATGACAAGGGAAAGATAGGAAGGTGGTTATGGCATAGATAATAAAAGAAATGAAGTTTTGTGGTTTTGTTTAGAAAAATATGTCATGAATCACATATATTAAGGTTAAGATTATTTATAGAAAAAATATGTAATCAGCATAAAGGACAAAATTATGTTGGGGTTGTATTACTTGATAGGTTAAAAATTTAAAAAGAAATATGAATATTTTCATATATGGTGAAAATAAAACTAATAGACTTGATAAATGGAATGTAGGGATTGAATAATAAGAATCATGTAAATAAACATTATCATATAAATATTGTGAAAATATTATGCGAGAAGGTAAATATTATGTGAAAAATATCAGATCTAGAATCAATTAGAGAATATTGAAAAGGAAAGAGTGAAGGCAGAGAGAGGCAATGCTGTCAGAAGCATAGCTTGCACTTATACAAGATACAATGAAAGCAGAGGTAATGGAAGGATATTGTTTGCAAGATTGGAGGAATATAGATAAAGCAGGGAATAATAGGTCACAGGTTGAAGATAGACATCTATCACTAAAGCAAAGGGATAAAAGCTCAAAGGCTGAAAAAGCTGAGGCTAAATATCAACAAGGGAATCATCACGTAATGTAATGATATTGAAAATGAAAATTTTGAAATTCCAGGACGATTGCAATCACCCGCATTTGCCAAATGAGATGCCATTAAGATTACAAACGGGTGACATTCTGGCCAACCAACACATTTCTCTCATCCCTGGAAATAAAAGAAATAGATGCATGTTTCCAAATACATCCTGCTAACAGGTAGCAGGTAGAGCATCCATGTCAGCCCCCCAACTCTTGCAATTTGAAGAACCGGTCATGCAACTCATCGCATTTTATAATGTTGAGTTCTTGAGGCCACGCAACGTTGACCATTCAATGAATATTTGATCATTATGTCAATGTCACGAGGATTCTTTTTGTTCGGTGCCACAGTCATACTTCCACTTAGTGCCTCCCCTTGACAAATGGTCAGCACATCTTCTAGGTACAAGACTGTTTGCTTCCAGTGCGTCGCTCGTGATCTGGGCCCTGCATCATACAAGTTCATCAGGAAGGTTATTTAGGCATTTCACTGGACTGTTAACTGGCGGGTTTGATTTCTGATTTCAGTGTTTACTTGTGCTTATTTTATGATAGTATTTCATTGAGAATACACTCTCAGAAACTTAAAAGCAGCACTCTCTACCTCAGTGTTAGAGATAGTTACTTTTGAGCTTCACAAATATTAAATTATTAGTGCATCACCACAATCAAGTGATGGAGCTTATAGAAGCTTATTTACCCATGACATGAGCCATTTCATGGAAAGGAGCAGTTGTAATGCTAGCCCATGATAAAATAGGTTCCCTTGACTCACTGGATTTCACTGTTTGTAGTAAAACAAAACTTTGTACTTGAAGATGAGAAAAACATAACAGAATAGGGCAAAGAAAAAAAAGCTTGACCTGTAGAGAAGCCCGTCAACTTGTGACATTTCGTAAATGATACATCAAAGTAGGCTACTAATGCATGGATGAAATCATCACGTTCTGCTACAAGCTTAAAAGGAGCTGTGAAGGATGTATCCCCAGATACCATCTTAGAGATGTCCATTGTCTGAAATGATGAATATCAAAATATCACACATTAGCCAGAAAAGCAAAGAACAGCCACCAAAAGCAGGCTGGAGAAATGAGCACAACCATACACAAACATGCATGCGAGCGAGTGCACAAACACAGACAAATGCATATCTGACCTTGAGCTTCTGGCAATTTGTAACAATTTGATTCTGATCAACAGTGTCGACAAGAGGTTCCCCCATGGCCTGCTTCTTGATGCAGGTCATATCAAAGCCATAGACATTATTCCAAACTGGAGCAAACATGAAGGCCAAGGCAACGAAACAGAAATAAGAACTAATTAAATGCCACCCCATTAAATATTTTTAGGTGGAAAATGAATTCAAATAGCAGATGAAACCCAGCATGCAACTGGGGTGAATTCCCCACAGCTTTCATCTATCAAAGTCTGGGCTGTGCTGCCAAATTCCACACATATTGTGGATCTGCAGGAAAATGATTTCATCTACACACATTACACAGATCATAGTCTTACATTCAATCTTATCTTCTTTGTATTCTGCATCCTCAATGGCTGTCAAATAGAGAGAAGTTTTGTCTGGCAGCACAATTCCATCATTGACCTGGAAAAGCAAATAATGAAAAATAAAGGCTGACATTACTGATTAGAAGTTTTTCAGCATCTCCAATGATGATCCCATGGAGTATAATAATAGCTAAAAGAACTTTTGATCACGAAAAACTTATAGTTGTTCCAGATTAATGAATGACCTAAAAGTTGGTTGGCATTTTTACCCTTCCTTCCAATGGTGCATGCATTCAGTTGACCGAAAGCCAAAGAACACAGAGACTCTTGTTTTTTGTGAATATTAAAGTACCAGCAAGCACCATTGCATTATTATCCCAAGAAAGCAATATTCTCATCCACAAGATTTTCATTCTAAAAATACTCCCTGATCAGTAAATTTTATGTGAATACAGTGAGCCTCCTTTATCTGGAAGGAAATTCCTTGAAATTGCCAATGAATGGTGCTATCAGAATTAATATTTTCTTCTTTTCTTCGCATTAAATCCCAATCAAGAAACTAGAGAAAAAATAAATCAAACAGGTATAGCCAAGAAACAGCCAAATCTACAAGTTTCAGAACCCTACAGACACATGAATGCTTCAGGCATCAAACAAAACCATCATATTCAAACCAACTGGCTAGCATTTATCATAACGTTGCATTTAAGAACCAAGTTATAAATCAGAAAAGAGAAGTGTAATTGCAACTTACAAGCCATTTATCACGTGTGTACAGGACTGAGTTTAACATGTTCTCAAACAACAGAAAATATCCCATCCACTCTGAAATAATTATGTCCACTTTAGCAACTGGTAGCTCAATCTCTTCAATCTTTCCCTTCAAAACTGTTATAACTGTAATATTGAAACACGAGTAAGTAGTCAGAATTGCCCTTTGAGGCAACGTAATTAGAGAAAATTAGCAGACTATATGAAGACAATAGCATTACCATTGGAATATCCATTTGATTCAACAATCTCTTTCGCCATGTTAGCCATGTGGGAGCACTCGACCTGGAAACAGAAATGTTGGCAAAAACCATATTTAGCATATAAAAATTCACCTTAGTGGATGCAGGATGTGATAGGGAAAAAGAAAGGAAAACGCATACCGCATAAACATGGGCAGCCCCAGCTTTGGCACAGAATAAGGATAAAATTCCAGTCCCAGCACCAACATCAAGTACCACTTTATCCTTGAATAAAAATTTATTCTGGTAAATAACATTTTGGTATGTTTTAGTTCTCACAACATCCTTCAGCATTTCCTGCAGTGTAAGGGTGGGTGGGGAAACATCAACAACAAGCAAAGTACATAAACATATCACCAGACAATCAACTCCATGAATTTTTTAGAATTCTAGATATCAAGATATAAAAACAAAAGGAAAAAGGAAAAATTGATCTCAACCAAAAGTGACAAAATAATATAGATACAAAAAGTTAAACAATAAACCTGCGGATACAAGAAGGTGATTAACAAAATCTTAACTGATAAAATGCAGAGAAAGCCGCAGAAAAAAATCCAAGTATATCATATAATAACAAGTGCTAGTGGGTATTGTGATATAAAAATAATAACAAAACAGCAACATCAAGTTACAAAAACTTTATCCAGTTACGAGACACTTACTTCATGAATACCTGCAAAAAAAAGAAGAAGAAAAGAGGTTAAGACAGATACAAAAACTTTCTACGCCAAAGACCCCATTCATTACGAGTATAAAACATAAAAACTTTTAAAGTCAACTGAACCTAGTATGCACTTAAACATAAAAACTTTTAAAGTCAACTGAACCTAGTATGAACTTGAGAGGGGTGGGGGGGAGACAAAACACAAACGAAGGGAGGATAAAAAAGAAAAGCGAGCCAAGGAGAGTAGTATTACCAAAGTGAGAGTAAGAATCGAAGTAATAATCGGCGCTGGTTTTATCATCATCGCAGCCGTCGACAAAGGAGACGTCGGGGTCTTGCATAGATACGTCATCAATAGCAATGGATTTTTCGGTGGCTACAATAGAGTCATCGAGATTGGAGCTCTCCTCTTCTTCTTCTTCGTCATTGAAGCGGATTTTGGTAGCCTGGTGACGAGTGTTGTTGAAGCTCATTGAGGTCTGACTGCTCTTTCGACGGCCCGTTTCTGCTTTCTTTTCGTTTTTAGGGTTTTTCTTAGTGCTTGAGGAGCGCGAGAGATAATTTGAGAATTTGATTGCTTCAAAATTTAAATGGCAAAGCTAACAATATGGTCTGTTTGGTCTGTTTGTACCGAGGTTCTTCTGGTTGTGATTTTAAAAAAATTATTTTTATAAAAAATATTTTTAGTTGAGATTGGTTTGAAAAAAATATATGTTTGATTAAAACTGTGGTTAAAATTGAGGTTGAACAAAAAATAGTTTAATGTGTTTGGTCAAAAAATATTTTTTAAATTAAAGTTATAGAATAATTAAATATATATATATATATATTAATGATTTTTAATTTAAATATTTTAGATTTAACCACTGTTATTATATCATGAAATAAATAATATTGATATCAAATATTTTTTATTCTTTCATTAAACTATGTGCAATGTCATTACATACGAAATCTATCCAACAAGGACTATATTTTTCATGGTTTTTTAAGCGCGCAACAACAAAAACTGAATTTTTTGTTATGTCAAGTGCTCTCCTTTTAAGTTTTTGAATAAAACACAATTAAAATAAAAATAAAAACTGAATTTCTTTTTATGTAGTGTTATTAAATAATATTAAATACTAGCTTTTCAAGTAAAACACATTTTTTTTAAAAAAAATTTACAATTTTATTATGTACAAAATTCATTCGACAAGAACTACAAAAAAAATAATTTTTTGAGCGTGCAATAAAATTAAGTAAAATATTATCAGGAATAAAATTGAGATTACAATACGAGTAAATTTAATTCACCTTAAACTAATTTTTTTAAAAAAATAATATTGTTCATGTTCACGTGAATAATGCAAGTAAAATCAATTAATTGCATTAATTTTTCAAGAAAAAAAAAACTAAACTTCTTGCCATGTTTTTCAAAAAAAAAAAAAAACTAAAAACTAAAACTGTAACAGTGCGAGTGAATTAATTCACTCGCACTGTTGCAACAGTGGAGCATGGCTCCACTGTTCTGCTTTTGTACCCTACGAGAAGCAGCATTTTGCTGCTTCTCCAAAACATGTGGCGCGGCTGGGAATTTGATGGGTCCCACCATCAAAAAGCAATTTTTTTTTTTTAATCAAACGGCATTTGGCGTGGCTGCGGGTGAACCTCACCAGCAGCCACGTTACCAAACGGGCACTTTATCGGAAACTCTAGTTGGCGTTGGTGCGGTGTGCTGCAGAGGATATCATTTTTGCTTCAATTCAGTTTTTAAAAATAAAAAAAAATTAAATTAAAAAAAAATTTTAAAAATTAAAAATGGGTTTAAATTGACTGGTTTCTGATTCCGGTTCAGTTTGATTAGGTTTTTTTTTTTATAAAAACCGATTCAAACCGGAACCAAACCAAAACTGAACCAAACCAATCGATTTTTTAAAAATTTTAATTAGTTTAATTAGTTTTTTTTCACAGTTTGGTTTTTTTGGTTATTTTTCTTCCGGTTTTTTCAGTTTAATCGATTTTTTAGTTTTTTTTACTCACCTCTCCAGTGTGCTATACTGCAATAGGTTCAACACATTAAATTGTTTTAATAATTTGCAATGAAATTATTTTGAGAATTTGTTTTTTATGTTTTAAAATGTTTTAAAAAAAATTAATTTTTTTTATATTTTTAAATTATTTTGAAGTGCTCACATTAAAAATAAATAAAAAAAAATTATTTTGATATATTTTTAAATTATTTTGAAGTGCTCACATTAAAAATAAAAAATAAAAATATTATTTTGATATATTTTTAAATATAGAATATTTTAATAAATATCTGCTATTACAATACCAATACTAGATTCTAAATCTATTTTATTACAAAAAAAAAAATGTTAAGGATTTTAAAAATTGATTTGAAGTTGAAAACTATTTTTTGTAAAAACAATTTAAATTCTTACTTGACTCTCTACTTTCCTTATTTTTATTTCTTTGTTTTAAAACCAAGCAATGAAAAATATTTGGTTAGAAGTTGGAAGATGATTTTTATAAAAATATATGAAAGATATATTTTAAAAAGATATAAATATTCTTAATATTTTAAAATTAACTAACATCAATTATTTTATTTTAACTATATTACTTTTGAAATTTATGAATCTTAATTAAATATTTAGTAGTTTTATTTATTAAAAAACTTATATGATGTTTTTAATAATATTTAATCATTTTTAATAATATTTCACAGCTTATATGATGAACAGGAGAGATTGAATAATAACCAAAAATATGACTTTGTAGTGAAATTATTATTTTATATTTTTAACGATATTAGATTTTAACTTTGTGTTAGACACAAACATTTTGATTTACTATATGATTGGTTTAATTATTTATTTTATAATTAAATATATTTTGAAAAATAATTTATTGATTGGATAAATCATAAATTAATTATATTGTCTTCTTAGCAATGATTTATCCTTTTATGATTAATGCAAATATTTTTCAATATTATTTTGATGTGAGAAGAAATTACCATATTAAGTTAGTTAAAAAACAATTAATGCTCATTATAAAGCAAAGTGAAAATAATAATTTATATATGTTTTAAATATTGTAAGTTTAATGGTAATACATATCAAAGATAAAACATATTTTTTATACTAAAATATGATTTTTAGAAAAGCAAGTTGAAGTTATATTAGCTTCCACTTTAAAAAGAATAGGAAGTAATGTTTTTTGAGTTAGAAGCCTGCTCATTTTATTTAAAAGATAAAAATAATCTTAAGTATTTTAAAATTAACTAATATTTAATTATATATCTAATTAACTAACCTCTTTCATTTTTATTTTATACATATAAATAAACTATTATTTAGTCACATAGCTAGTAACCTTTAATATTTTTAATGATAATTTTAACTCAAATGGCTCAATAATTGATTACCAAACAATTTACTCAGTGTAACCTGTTTGTTTTTATGTTTAAAAAATATTTTTTTAAAAAAATAATTTTTTTTTATTTTTTGTTTCAAATTAATATTTTTTTAGTATTTTTAGATTATTTTGATGCCCTGATATTAAAAATAAAAAATTATTATTTAAATACTTTTCTGAGTAAAAAATACTTTGAAAAGTAATGACAACCACACCCCAAATAAACAAAAAAGTTATTTTTTTAATACAAGCATAGCACAATACTCTGGATACAATAAAGGCTAACTAAGCATTAAAAGTGAAAAGTGATCTTTATAAAAATAGATTAAAAGTATATTAGCTTTCATTTCACAAACCTTAAGAAGTAAGTTATTTTTTACTTTATTTAAAAGAAAATTAAACTTAACTATTTAGTAGTTCCATGTACTTAAAAAAAAATCTATTTACTGTTTTTATTCTATTTTTTTTTTACATTTTTTTATGATATCTAAGAGTTTGTGAAGAAAAAAAAAAGGATTCTTTTCTTAAAGAAATTATTTAGTTATTTAAAAAATGTTTAATTAAGTTATATCTTTAATGGTAATTTTAAATCAAATAGCACAATAATTATTATCAAACAATTAGCTAACAAAATATTACAACAACTCATTACTAAATATTTTTATTTGTTTAATATCAAAACATAGTGGACACAATAGAGGCTGGACAAGTTTTTAATGGCTATTTTTGTCCTTTTTTTTCCTTAAAGATTTGAATTTGAGTTATTTCATGCATCATAAGATACATATGTTCTAATTTGATTAGGTGTTCATGGTTCACGTAAAAGTAAAATATCAATGTCAAATATAACAAAGACAAAATCTAAAAAATTCAATTTAAAAATAACTAATCTTTTGCTTGACAATAAAAGAATCAATCTGAAAAGAAAGAATAATGAAAGCCATATTATATAATCAACAACCAAACCTAGAGGAAGGGTGGATAGGTCTTTAACAAAATAAAAGAACACTTGGAAAAATTAAAACAATTCAACAAAATTCAAGGAAGAGTAAAAATAATGCAATATCCAAGCACAAGACTAGAAAATAAAGTGTACAGAGAGATCAAACATAAATATTTATCATGGCTCATCTTGGCTTCAATCCAATCCTCTTGCATACCTTGCAATTTCCTAATCCATTAACTGTTTTTACTTACATATGTGAGGAATAAAGTTTTCACAATCACAACTTTTATGGGCTTAAGAGCTAAACTTAATGATCTAATACCACTCACACCATGATACCATGTTACTTTGTTACTTTATTGATTAGTTATATAATTTTCTAGATTAATTAAATTATTTGTTTTTTACTTCTTCCTTTGAATAAAGAAAAACTACAATTAGAAGCTAAACCCCGAGTAGAGATAGATAATAGCATCGTAAATCAAACAAATAATTAAATTAATCTAGAAAATTATAAATCTATAAATAAAAGCATGAAAAGTGATAAAAATAAAGTATAAATTCCAAGAGGTAAATAGTAGAAGGAAGGTAAATTGCATTAAAAAATTATGTATATAGGTTTTGTCATCATCTCTATTAACTATTGACCTTTATATAATGAAACCCTATATAAACTATAATTTTTAACCCTATATGACATGTTCATATAACAAATAAAGGTGCTCACATTATAAATCCTAATACAATTTATATCCCTATCATCGCTTATCTTTCTTAGCAATTATATGTTTTCTAACTAATTTATAATTTTTACTAGTGTACTCTACTATTACAAACTTTTTTTAGAGTAGGACTTGGTCTTCTAGTCAATCACACTAACTCTTATATGATACGATTCAAACTACACCGAAGTATTCATTAAAAGTTCCTCATGGGCCAATTACAAAGTAAATGAAAAAAAAGCTTAAATATGCATTCAATAGACTTATCTAAAGTATTTGGGTCAAAATAAATTTTAAGGAGGCTACATCTTTAACAAGTGATGATCAGACCTTAATCAACTTAAATTATGTACATTAGTGGCCTGATTCATCTACTTTATATGCTAATTAATTTTGGCAACCGGAGGCTTATTTGTTTCCAAGTGTTTTATGGATTCCAAGTTATGAGATGATTCTTTATTATGGGTGGAAACAGAGGAGGCTAAAGAAGAATTATTTCCTTATTTATTTTAGATCTTACGGGGCAACATCATGGGCTATTAGGCCAATGGTCCTTTTTAAGAAAGGATTTCATTCAACAATCATTTTTTTTAGAATTATTATTCATATTTTGGGCCTTATTTGAGATACTTAGGGCCTTTATTTTAATTTGGGTTGAGGTTAGTCTATTAAGTCAACTAGGGTTTACTTTATTCAAATTATAAATATTATTTTGTAAGATATTATTTTTAGGATTAATAATACATCATTGACACATCTATTATATGTGTGTGAAATGAATTCTTTTAAATTGGTTATTCATTAAACTACTCTGACTTATCAAAGAATTAATGACATGATCAAAAGATTGATGTCTTATCCCATGTGCAGGAGTGTCAAAGTAATAAACAACCCGGAAAAACCGAGGTCGAACCATATGGAGGTGAACTATATAAATTACAAATAATATATATATATATATATATATATAATAAAACAAAAAGTTTATGAGAATTTTATGAGATATTGATGTAAGGATTAAAAATTTGAGGAGAGGTAGGACAATAACAATTCAATGTCTAGATAATAATAATTGGACACTAAGAGTCCAATGTTTATTGATGAGCAATTTTGACTGTCTTAAAAGCAGAATTGGGTTCTCCTTCCTCCAAGAACTTGTAGCCTCGTGTCTTAACTTTCCAACAAGACCAATCTCGCTTGAAACAAAGTTCAATAACTCTAGATATGGTTACAACTCTTATGAGAGGTCGGATATTAACAGTTCAATATCTAGACAATAACAGTTTGACAGTAATAGTCCAATGTTTATTGATGAGCAATTTTGACTGTCTTAGAGGCAGAACTGGGTTCTCCTTCCTTTAGAGAACTTGTAGCCCCGTGTCTTAGCTTTCCAACAAGACCAATATCGCTTGAAACAAAGTTATATAACTTTAGACATAGTTAAAAATTTAAGGAGAGTGAATAATAACAATTCAATGTCTAGAGAGTAACAGTTGGATAATAATAGTCCAATGTTTGTTGATGAGCAATTTTGACTATCTTAGAGGCAGAACTGGGTTCTCCTTCCTCTAAGAACTTGTAGCCTCGTGTCTTAGCTTTC
This sequence comes from Populus alba, assembly GCF_005239225.2. NCBI lineage: Eukaryota > Viridiplantae > Streptophyta > Magnoliopsida > Malpighiales > Salicaceae > Populus > Populus alba. The sequence continues at coordinate 8,247,636 of NC_133301.1, read as the reverse complement.
CAACGAGATCAATCTCGTTTGAAACAAAGTTCTATAACTCTAGATATGGTTAAAACTCTTAGAAGAGGTCAAACAATAACAATTCAATATCTAGACAGTAATAGTTGAACAGTAACAGTCCAATGTTTGTTTATAAGCAATTTTGGTTATCTTAGAGGAAGAATTGGATTCTGCTTCCTTCAAAGAACTTGTAGCCTCATGTCTTAGCTTTCCAACGAGACTAATCTTGTTTGAAATGAAGTTTTATAACTCTAGATATAGTTAAAAATCTGAGGACATATCAGACAGTAATAGTTCAAATATAAAGAAAAGAATGATAACTATGGTTGGACAAAGAACAAAAATATTAATGGGTGTAATGAGAAAAATGTAAAATATAAAGAAATGTCTGAAAGAAAGATTTATTGACTGTTGATATGGTATTTTAAAACATATCCTTGAGTGAGAAAAGTTTATGAGATAAAACTATGATTTATAGGAGGGACCACATGTGAGGTGCAACAGCAGCAACAAGGGAACACGAGTAGAGCTTCTATTGCAGGTAGGTGACTTTCACCTTTCTTTTTAAAATCATTGAATAATGAAATACTTTATCATGAATGTTACCGTATTGTGTTAGTTCAGATATCAGTTTGTCAAATGCTTAAATGTTGACAAATGGTTGATTAGCTTCGGCTAATGGCATCCGAATGGATGACTAGGACAAACGAATGATTAGCTTCGGCTAATGGCATCCAAATAGATGACCAGGACAAATGAATGATTAGCTTTGACTAATGAAATTAGAATAAATGACTGAGACAAACAATTGATTGGCTTTGGCTGATGGCATCCGAAGTGGATGGTCGGGGTGAATGAACGGTTAACCTCGACAAATGAGGCCTTAAGAGAATAGCCAGCCGGATTTAAGATCATGGCTGATTACAGGAATTGGTGCATTTATATGTACTACAAGTTGTTTATACCAAGTAAATGAGGGACTATAAATGTCATACTCCAAACATAAGACAATGTTTATGCTTCATGAAACTTCCAGACCATTCATTATCATTATTATTATTAATTAAATGAATTCTTATAAATGTTTTATACTGCAACAGGGACATCACACCAACAAGGTGCTTAGAAAAACCTAATACACGGGAACCTACTTTTGCAAGAAATCATGTAGTTGTATTCTAAATCATGATGTATTTGTATGAATCAATATACTGAATGTATAACTATTATTAGATCCTTGTGTTTAAAATTCGTTGTCGCACGTCACCTGCGCAACGTCCGTTGGTGATTTTTTGTTTTTTTGATTGATTCGTTGGGAGTCGCCACCTAGTATTTAATTGAGGGCCACTAAAAAACCCGGGTGTACTGGTCTTGTCAGAGATTCACGGGTAAGGGACTGGTTGTGGCTAGGGAAGATATTGGCACCTCTAACGCACCCTACCTGAGGTAAGCTGCTTCGTGGCTTTGATGTGTTAAAAAAGTTTTAAAATTTTTGTTTTTTCATCGGATATTAGAAATATGACTTACGTGTAAGTTCATAATTCTTGACCGTGAACAAATCCAAATATTAAATTCTTCTTTATTCTTTGCAATTTTATCATAAAAAAACATTCATAAAAAAAACACATTCACTTTCACTATATTTTTTCTTTTTTTTTTACATCCAAACTACAAATTATAAAAAATTTAAAGCTAAAAAAAATTACATTAAACGATTTAAAATTTACAAAATAGGCCCTAAAAAATCCAGGAATTATAGGGAAAGCCTTCTGGAAATGCAGGAATAGTGGCAGCGCGTTTCCTCCATGCGCCACCGCCACTAGCGGCGCGTGGACCCACTCATCACCGCATACAAACCCGAACAATTGGTGGATGTGGCTCGACTCCGTCTCCTCTTCCCTTTTGCACCGACAATGAGGAGTAGCATCACCTACAAAGAAGAAAAAAACACAAGCAAAGTCTCGGTTCTTCCCTTCTTTTTTTAGATCTGCTCTCTTTCTCTAGGTTCGTTGGGCTTCGCCATCTTCTCCTCTGCTTCAGGTAGCTGGCGGTAAGGAGAAGGAAATGTTGGGCAACAGCTGGTGGAGATGGAGGCCGTGGCTGCGAGGAGAAGGCCTGATGCGTGGCTGGTCGAGTTAGTGGCTCTGGTTTTGAGAGGCCTTGGCCGAGTGAGAGGTGGGTCTCTGTTTAGCAGAGACGGGGGTGGCTAAAAGAGCAGAGAAGGAAGTAGGGACGAACCAATCTTGGTTTGTGGGGGATGCTGCTGCTGACAACGAAGACCGACTAAGAGGAGAGTGAGAGGGTGGTCTTGGCTGGTTCGAGAGTCTGGGAGGTTGTGGTTCTATGAGGGGGAATTTGGTGATGGTTACGGGGCTGTTGGATGGAGATGAGGTTGGCTGTTTGTAGAGGGAAATGCTGAGGGGAGATGAGAGCAACTCAGAGGAGAAGGGGCTAGTGAGAGAGGCCTCTGAAAAGGAGAAGAAGATCAGGAAAAAGCTGGGGGGAGGGCTTGAGCGACTAGTCTGGGAGAGAAAAACCAAAACCGGGACGGGGGCGACTGTTTGGTTAGAGATAGGTTTAGTTTTAAGGTTTTTCTTTTTGTGTTTTTTTCTTTTCTTTCAAAATTGCCCCTCTTTTTATGAATGTGTTGGAAACTCTTATTTGTAGGCAAAAATGTTGTTAGGTTTTCAAACTTGGTCCCTCAACTTCTTTTTTTTTTTGTAAATTTGATTTTTCTTAATTCTTTTGTATTTTTTGAAAATGAGCAATATCAACGTCGACTCAATGAGAAAATCAATGATTTAAAAATGACGCGTGAAAAGTCAAACGCGTTCGAAAGACCTTTGAAAATTTAATTTTTTTAAGACGACGTTGAAAATGCTAAAAACGATGCAAATATATTAAAAGTATATATTTTTTTGATTTTCGTTGTTTTTCGCTATTTTTGGATTTTTCAAAAAAATGATCAAATAGATGGGTCAAAAATTGGATAACAACATTCGTGATGACTATTAGTAGAATAGGAATGCATACTCATGTCTATGTAGGTGTATTTTTAATGTGAACTGCAAATCATGCAAACTTATGTGTTTATGTAAGATTCACTTTTAATTGAAATGTTGATTGTTATTGATGTATGGATTGAATCTTGATGATGTGAGGAAACAAGTTCGTTGATTCTCGACACGATGTGTGTCAAGTAAAAAAAACATTACAACTGTTTTAGGCTTGAAAAGTCGGGTTGTTACAATAAGTCATCTAATTATTTAACCTCTAAAAGTAATCCACATGAACAACCATATTAGGAATATCCTAAAACCTTTTTGGGAGAAAGGAATTGTCGTCCCTTGTGTACTAGCTCTTTTTAGTCTTTTAGGCTCACACCAAATATCTCATTATAGTGTAATTAAAAAGACAATATGAGAAATAATATTCTATTTATAAGAAAAACCTGATAACCCTATAAATAAAAAAAAATATCATTTTGTTATGTGAAATACATTACATATATTATTTTAGGATAATTTTAAAAATTTATTCAATAAAGTCTCTACTTTTTTTTTCTATGTCTAAATTTTTAAACTCATATCTAAATTCAATTCTAGTCCTTATTTTCTAAAACTTATTTACAATAAAGATATACTTGATTAATTATCTCAGTTTAATTTCTTACTTATGATTCTTTATTTGTGTATCCTATTAGGTTCCTAATATATTAACCCAAATATGAATCACAATCCTTGTTACACCGTGACATTAACAATATTCTTCTAAATAAAAAGAAAAAATAAATTTGAAAAATTAGAGTTTCCATCTATTAATTAGAGAAAATCAGGAACCTGAAGATTAACACTAGTTACAAATATTCAAGTAAGTGGGAAGTTATGCTTAAGGGAAGAACGACATCACATTTACAATATCATTTCTCAAGAAAGGTTACATTTTATGTGTTTTCTCTTTAAATTTATCTTTATAATTGTCATTAATTATCCGAATTATTCTGTAAAATTATTTAGAATTTGTATTTTAATTTTATTTATTTACTAGAAATTCAACATCGCTCCTAAAAAATGGAAAGACTCATCTACTTGACCATGCATGAAAAGTTTGATGTTGGTTCCTTATAAAGGAGACTTGTAGGTTCAATAATTCAAAAACAATTGACATATATCCCTTAAAAAGAAACTTGTTGATTGGACTTATCACAAAGAATTTTAACATCGGTCCCTTAAAAAAAGGAAACTTGATTTTAGCAAAAAGAATATGATATTAGTCCCTTAAAGAAAAAGAAAGACTTATAATTAAAAGTCACTTGAAAATTCTAATCTTCAAATTCCTAGATCAAAATCTAAAAACTCTTGAATTTTTATTTACTCATCTTGTAAGCAATTCATGCATATATTTATATCTAGAAACCCTAAATAATTTATAATTTATACTTTTCTTTTTCTTTTTAATATATATATATATATATATATATATATTTTGTTTTCTGCTTCTTTATTTTTTTAAAAATAATGATAATTCAAATTGCATAAAAAGGGATTACAATATAAAAGTCTTAAGAGAAATGTATCCTTTATTTCATTCCTACAAAATTATGACAACAATAAACTAAAGCCTTTTTTTATATTTGTAACTGCGAATATATGTTTTGTGCAAAGAAATTTATTTAAAGAATGCATATACAACTCATTTATTAGGAACTATCCCTCGCACAATAAAGAAATGTATTTTTAGATTTTAAATTTAACCCCATTTAAAATTTATGTTTGAATTTCCTTTAAATTAAGTCATTGACCAACCCCAATTGTAACGCTATAATTTGCCTCATTTTATAGTTTGTAAGAATAATGTTTTGATGTAATATGAATCTCATAATTATAATTACCTTATAATTTTTTTGCTAAAGATTTTTGTTCCAATGACTTTATCTTCACTATAGACTAATTAATCAAACATATATGAACATTAAAAATAAAGAAATTCTTTATTAACAATAAATATTGTTTTAAATGAACAAAGTCGGTGTCATTTGCAATCAATTGATTGGTTATATGGTATAACACTTACAAAATATTCATGGCTACTTGAATGTTTTTTAAACTTGTTTTTCACTTCTTTGTTTAGATTCTAACACGACATTCTATTTCAAGATCAAAAGGTACTAACATCTGGTCACCAACGGACCCTAAGATAGGGTGTTTCCCTTCGTGAACAACACTCCTCTAGTCATTCTCGGGCCCCCTCACCCCCTTCTATCCCTCCATAAACAATAATTACTCTTGTAGATGTTGTTAATTCCAATTGTGAAGCTAAGGTTCACACAAAGCATCAAAAGAGGGGTTGCAGCGCACACCCCAAGCTGCTCCTCCATCGTCTTCTCCAAGGCCTAGTGAGCACACTTCAACCTCCCCTATCTCTATTAGACCACGTCGTGGTCCCCCTGCTGAGAATGGTTCTCTGAACTTACGGTTTGGTGCCGACGGTTGGAACTGCTCCTTCGCCGCCACCCCCAACGCAAGGTAACACCACTTCAGGGGACCATAAACCTTCTTCCTCACATCACCACACAGTTTGGGTTAGATTCCCTAACCTACAACTTCAGTGCTGGTCACCATTGTGTCTTTCTAAACTAGCAAGTGTGATTAGGAAACCGGTGCATTCTGATTCTCCAGCAACTTCCATGTCTCGGCTCTCATACGCTAGCGTGATGGTTAAGGTTGATTTACTTACTGAATTACCATCATCGATCAACATCACCCTTCCCAATGGTGTTTCCAAGTCCCATACAGTGCTATATGAATCTTTGCCACGGTTCTGCAAGCGGTGCAAGACCTTGGAACACTCCAATTTTGCATGCACCAAAACTTCCAGTCACAAGCGCAAAAAACATCCCCCTACAACTTCTGCTCCCTTTGGATGCTCTAATCACTCAGCTGACACTAAAGCTATTGACAAACAGTCAACCAGGGAGGAACCTCAAGGTGAACCGGCTATTGATCCAATGTCTGCTGAGGCCAAAGTTTTGAAATCCAGCCCGGCTCGCGCGGGTCGACCCGGGACCCAGCTGACTCGAGGTTGGAACCGGGCCGGGTTGAAGAAAAAATAAGGAAAGGTAAAACCCGGCGTGACCTGGCAAGACCCCGTCAAAACCAAGTTGCAAACCTGTTGACTTTTATGTTTGTTTTTTGTTTTTTTTTTACTAAAACGACATCATTTTGTTTTTTTTTAAAAAATTGACCCGGTGACCCGGTAAAAATCCAGAACCCGAACCTTGGACCGGGCCGACCACCAGGCTGGGTCTGAAACTATGGTTGAGGCAGCTGTGGTTATGGAAGAAAGAGTAAGTCATTCTGAATGCAAGCGGGCTAAACTGGCTTCACAGCCTGGATGCCCTGATGCTTCTTTTGGCTTTCCACAGGTTGTTCATGTATCTGAAGATCACTTTAATGATACTGCAGCATTGCCTCCAAGGAGGCAATATTTGACAAGAAGAAAAGCTGTGGCCACCTCTACCTTTGGCCGATCAGGGAAGTCAGGCCAACCTTCCAAAAGTTCCTCCCCGGCTGACTCCAGGATCCAAGGCAGCACAGCTTCTACCCCTTCCTCCTCCCTTTGATGTTTTCTGCTTTTATGGAATATTGGCCAAGGAATTTGTCCTTGTGTCTATTTTGGGTTTTGCTAGTATTGTATTTTGTTTGCCTTTGTAGGCCTGACTCAGTTGTTGCAGTCTATATATTTTTGCCTGTAGATGTGTTGTATTGCTCTTGCTTGTTATCTTTGTTGGATTGGTTTGCAGGTGCATTGCTTTTTGTCTCTGCCTGTGGCCTTTCTATTTGGCTCTTGTTCAACTTCCTGCAGCCTAGTTGAAGTCAGTTTTTGTTAGTCTTGCCTGCTGTCTCTGCATTCTTGGAGCTGGCTTGTTGCTTCTAGTTTTGGCTGATGGATTTCTTTTGTAGAGGCTTTGTGGGAGTCTGATCCCCTAGCCTTTGTTGCTTTTATGGGAAGCCTGTTCACTTTTGGATGCTTTTCTTGGATTGTGGTTATGCTAGCTTTGTTTATGCTGTTTATCTCCGTATGAGGGCTGTTCATGCTGTTTTTTCTACTGGTTTGCTGGCTGGTGTGTTGGTTGCTAAACTGACTTTGTTACTGTTAGAAGTTGTTGTTTATTGTTTATGCCATTTTGGTTATATGCTTGTTCAAGGGAGCTTGTTCCTTTGCACATGCTTTTCTTGTCTTAGGCTACTTGTAGTTTATATGGGAGTTTCTCCCCTATATCTAATGGAGCTTGTTCCCTTTCTTCGTTTGTATTTGTAAATATTCTATGACTTGCTGGTTCTCCAGCTTTGTTTTAGATCTATATATTTCTTACACTTGATAAAAAAAAGGTACTATCATCTATGATGTTGAATCTCTTTTAGTCACTCAGATACCTTTATATATTTATGTTATTCTTAATATCTACATATTTTTTTACCTTTAATTAAAGCAACGTGTAGTTAGAATCAAAACATAACCCCATATAAGTTAATTAGTAACTTCAAATCTAGGGATACCACACCATTATCACTTGAGTCTTTCCATAGACACAAGTAATCTCTTCATATAGGATCCTCATGTGGATAAGTTTAGTGTATAAGTTATTTGACAAGCTTATGAGAACAACTACTTCTTTTCATAAAAGAAAGAACATAATATGAAATGATCTCAATAAATATAATTAATATCATGTCTTACTAGAGGATCGATTATGATCATTTAGGAATAATGCTTTGATGTAATAAGAATCTTATAATTATAACCACTTTATAATTTTTTTACAAAGCTTTTTTGTCCTAAAAACTTTATTTTTATTATAGACATGATCAAACACATATAAATATTAAAGATATATAAAAACTTTATTAATAATAAATATGCTTTTTTATATGAACAAAGTTAGTGCCATGACATGGCTAAAAGATTGATGTCTTCTTCCAAGTGTAAGAGTGTCGAAGTAATAAATAACCCAGCAAGACCGGGGTCGAACCATAGGGAGGTTAATTGTATAAATTATAGACAACAATAATACAACAACAACAACAACAATAATAATAAAGAAGAAGAAGAAGAAGAAGTTGATGAGAACTTGAGATGGAAGATTAATGTAAGGATTAAACAATTATAAAAACAAATGTCAAGGTTAGAGGATCCACTAATGGTATTTCAAACAAGTATAGTATAAACTCTTATTATTCAACTGGAAATCACACACAAAGGAGGTTCCGATCGGATGATTTGTCATTAATAGCTCATTATAAATTGTTAACATGGTCATATTAATTATCTTATTTAAGTAACACCAAACTTTTAAATATTGTCAGGAATTCATGATGCTAACTTATGTTAACAACAAATCAAGTTCCTTTCATAGCACAAGTGTAGGTAATACCAGACGGTTGGGCTCTGAGAGTGTCAAGCATTTGTTATACCAAGTATTATACAACACAAATCTAGATTAACCATTTAACAAGCAAGGTTTAAGAATTAGTAAGATAAAAAGATAAGACATGTTAATATTAAACATTAAGGTCCATGTTGAGTTTACACTATACTTATTCTTACACCATTAGTGTAACCTTTTCACCTTGACATAATAAACTTAGCTAAATATAATGAAGAAGAGAAACATAAATAAATAAAATAAGAACATAAATAAAATACAAGTTAACTAAGTAAAACAAAGATAATGAAAAGCATAAACAAGATATTAATGAAAGCAAAATTTAGGAATTATATATATATATATATATATATATATATATATATATATATATATATATATATATATATATATAAAGAGAGAGAGCAAGAACAAGTTCTTGATCTGAACAACCAAGCCCCCAAATGCATGGCAAATGCCTCCTTTTATAGGCTAAAATTTGGAACTATTAATTTGATGACTAATTGTTGAGTAGGTGGCCAACTCTTGACTTGGTGAAAATCCTTATCTTCTTGTCTGAATAAAACGTCATTGCTAGCATCAGAATTGAAACCACCTGTACTCATGAAAGTTATAGAAAATTATCTTATCTTTCCAAGAAAAAAAAAATTAAGAACGGTGAACGCTAAACAGTGTCTGGGCTGCAGGACAGATTCAGACTTCTCCGTTGTTGCTATAATTTGGACTTGAAAACGGTCTTTTTAAATCTTGGACTCCACATGAAAGTTGTAGGCCTATGTCTTACCGAATCTGTCCAAAAACTTGAGGTCATTTGGACATCTAGAACTCGAGATATGACCCAATTACCGAAAAGTGTTTCATTTTGGACTGCACCAACATCTCTTTTCTAAGTTTGGCCCTCTCTTTGTCCTTTCAATTTCAATACTTAAACTCATCAATCAATCCTTTCATTTATGTGATAGGCCTGCATTTAAGATGAACATTTACCATAAATTAAATGTATGTTATATTATTAGGTATGTTATTATAAAACATGCTTTAGTTAAGGAGTTATTGATACTTCAAGTGCAAAATGATGATATAAAACCTTGATAAAAATACGCTTTTAAGTACTAATCATGCCACTAGCATCCAGCTGATTGGCTGCAAGGTATATACACTAACAAATTATTCATGGTTACTTGAATGTTTTATAAACTTCTATTTCCTTTCCTTATTACACGACCATTCAATTTCAAGATCAAAATGTACTAACTCCACACTACAATAACATATGATGCACAACACAAAAAAAATCTAAAAAATCATAATAAGAAAAAATAAAAATTAAATATAAGTAAAATTAACCTATAACCAGTTGGTATGAAAATTAATAGGAATAAAATACTCCCCAAAAACAGAGCCAAAATCTTGATGCAAAATTTAGATATCAAGTATACTAATCGCTTCAAGTAAAATAATGTTAGTATGATTATTATTCATACGAGGATTATCTACCTTTTAGCTATTGAAATTTTTCTAGGCTGAAATTATTTGAAAGTTACAAATAAATGAATATATGTAAGACAATTAATATATTAGCAAAAAAAATAAAATCATATAGGAACACTATAGTGAAAATGAATTTAATCATGAACAAGAAGACTTCTGATTTACCTAACCAAGCCAATTTGATTCGTAAACTATGTTGCTATGAATTTATCTTCCAAATTGATGTTGAAATATTCTATTTTATCAAGACTCTCTCAAGTAGAATTGAAATTACCAACATATCATAACCCATGATATTTCTATATAATTTTAAAAGCATATAAACACTTTAAATTCTATAATATTTCAAGACAATAATTGCACAAATCATATTGGGACATCTCTATCTTTCATTCAATTTAAGGTATACATCATAAAAAGCAAATAGCATGCATAATAACTAGGTATCAACATGCACAATAATTTATACTAATGATGATCAATCATTTAAAGGCATTAGATACAATGAGCCATACTTAACAAGGATTGATAAATACTTTAATAATAAAAATATAAAAAATTCAAGAATGTCATGGAGAGACTACATTAGAGCTTTAGAAATAATCTTTAGTTCATAATCATATTATTATAAACCAGAATCTCTAGACAATTCACAGTAATAGAATAAAAGAGAGAACAACAATATAGGAAATAAACTCATAGATTGAATTTCTTAATCATTAACAAAGTCTAATTCAATCTTTTTATTGCTCCTCTTGAGCCCAACACTATCAATTGTGAAAATTCATTTTCTATTAGCTCTAGTTGAGTTCTCTTCTCTAGCCTCATTCTCTTCTTTTCTTTAGTCCAAAATCTATTTGTTTTCTTGATTTTCTTCTTAAAAGTGGCAGATTCTTCCCCTTACTTCAAGCTTAGTTTCTCAATTAGATCAACTTATTTTGAGAAATTCATAAATATCTCCATCTTATCTTTATCCTACTACCAATATAATTTAATTTGGATATCTTTCAAGAATGTTTTCTAGATTTTCTTCCTAAAACTGATAGATTATGAAACTTGACTTCCAACTTATTTTCTTAATCAAATTGATTTTTTTGATAAATTCATAAAAATAAAAGTTCTATATATCTCCAAGATCATTTAATTTGGATATCTTTTGAGAATATCATGTTTGATTTATTGAGATATGTTTGTGAGATTGTGGATAAGGAAATTTATTGCTTTCTTTATAATTTTTTTTTATTTTGTTCCATTTTTTATTTTGCCATTCTTTTCTCTTTTTTTCTTCTTAAACTATTCTTATACTTATTTGGTGTTGTCCTGGAAAACATTTTTTTAGTCTTTTCTAAAGATTTAAGTTCTTGCATCCCCGCACTCCTCTCATGGTTAAGTTTCTATCGGATAATTTGACAAAAAAGGTCACCAAGTTTGGCTGGAAAATTAGAACTCAAATTTGCGATGTCAAAGAACTTCTTGGTTTCACATTATAAAATTATATTATAATCTTGTTAAACCACAGCCGCAAGCTCTGATCTGAGTTGCGTGTGTGTTGGTATATACAAGTGGAGGCTCTGTTGTCCTCCATCATCATTGTTCTACAACCAGGTGATCCGCCGAAGCAAGTTGAACAGCACGTACGACTTTAGAGGATCCTCAATAATTTCCCAATAACATTTACGTTAATGAATATCACTTTTGACTCGGCTGGCCTACCGTTTGGGAGAATATTTTATAGACCGGGTTGACGCCAGCAGTCAACAACTATCTTACATTCCCCTGGCATCGTGTTCCATGCCTTTGCAACTTATTAAAGGCTCCAATGCCTCTCTGACAATAAGATTATTATTTTTTATTTTCCCCCGAATATATCATTTATCAAAATAATTAATTTAATAAAAAAAACAAATAGATTCAACAACCATGCCATTCCAGATTTTTTTTTTTTTTATGATCTAGTGTTATGTTAATCAGGCAGCATTTAATTATCTAAGTTAATTTAATTTACTCGCAATTAGGGGTGATCATTTTCTGTTCAGTTCGGTTTTTACAAAAAAAGACAACCAAACTGAAAAAAAAGAGACCCGAAACCGAACCGGAACCGGCCCAAATCGGCAGGTTCCAGTTCGGTTCCGGTCCGGTTTTTTATCCAAAAAACCGGACAAACCTATATACATTTTCTGGGCTTTTTAATGGGCTTTCTAATGGATTTCCGTTGGGCTTACTATTATTGTTGCTATTATCTCATTTTCTTTGAAGATTCCAAATACATTTAATTTTTTGACCCCAATATTCAAATCTATTAAATTATTATTGTCAATCTTATGTTTATTAATTGTTTTGGCCATTGAATATTCATTTATATGAAATTATTAGTGACAATCTTGTGTTCAATATATTTTTTAACTTACTAATATTTTTCTACTTCTGAAAAGTTTAAATAAATATCACACACCAACAATCACACACCAACACACACTCACAATCACACACCAATAAGTTAAAATCCAAATTATAAAATACAAACCATTGCCTTCAAAAGGCTTAACAAAAAAACAACAAATAACATTATCATAAAACACTCCAAGTCACAAAAAATAAATCTTCATGTGCACATCGTCTTAATAAAAAAGCACTTCAAGAGCATTGCACTTTGATTCCTGAAATTCATAATCTAGAATTATAACATGGTAAATTAAATTAGAAGATATAAAAATAAAAAAATAAAATTTATACCATATGTTTTCAATTAATGCATCACAATTTGTGAACTAATTATCATCCGTTGCTAAATGCAACTTTCCACCAAATTCTACAAAATAAAATATTAAACATGTTAGAATAAAAATGTGTTAATTAATAAATAATAAAATAAAAGGTGTAAGTTTTTAAGAAACATTACCCAATTCAAGGTTTTCGTAGGTTTCAAAATCATTCATCAAGGTTGCATTATCAGTTGAAATTGGACCATGATGCAACCAATTTTGACAACAAATAAGTGCTTGAACTGTTGTTGGAGATAGAGAACTTCGAAATTGGTCAAGTATATGACCACCTGTGCTGAAGGCTGATTCGGAAGCCACTGTGGATATAGGAATAACAAGAACATGTTGTGCAACTTTCGAAAGTATCTTATATTTTGAAGCATTAATATTCCACCAACCCAAAATATCTAATTTATCATCATTAGGATCCTCACAACCATCACCCAAATACCTCTCAACCTCATTTCTATTTTCCACACTATCTTCCTCTTGTAAATGCCTTTTGAACCGAGCTAAAGTGTTAACATCTACCTCCATGTCATCAATAGCATCATTATCATCTTGTTTATGCCTATTGTCATCCACCACTTCATCGGCTTTCAAATAAAACTCATACAAGCTCACCAAATTATCTCTCACTTTTTTTTGTTAGCAATTGTGATTTGTCATAATCATACAAATCACCAAAACAAAATTTCACATATTTCAACTTAAGACGTGGATCCAAAACAGTAGCCACATACAATAAAAAATTCTGATTTGCTCCATAACCTCAATACTTCTCAAACTTACTCATCATGTTCATCGCCATTCCATTCAAAAGATTATCTCTACTTTTACACAATTGCAACAAGTTTGTATGCATGTAAATCAATTCAGTGAAGAAAGAATTTGATGTAACATGCAATGAGCCAGAAAATTTCAATGTAACCATGTAAAAGATCTTTAAAAACTTCAGCAAAGTTCTAGCATTTTCCCAATCCTCCAAACTAGGTGGCCCCATATTTTTTTTATTCCCCTTTGAATCAACCTCCAAAAAGTAACTCATATATCTAGGTTCACTTTGACTTAACCTCGCAAACACCTTTTCAAACTTTTCAGCAGCTTATAACATAAGATAAGTTGAATTCCATCGAGTTGCAACATCCAAACACAATGATTTCTTACACTCTATATGCAACTTTTCTGCACACTTTTTAAATGCAAGTAACCTAGAGGGTGAAGATCTCACAAACCTCATTGCATCTCGAATCTTAACAACCGAAACATTCATCTCTTTCAAACCATCACATACAATGAGGTTTACAATGTGTGCACAACATTTAACATGCAAATGTTCATTTGACAATTTATTAGTTGGCCAATCTTTCATCACATTCTTCAAATATGAAATAGTAACACTATTAGAGCTTGCATTGTCTACTGTAACAGTTAAAAGTTTATCAATCCCCCAATCTAACAAACAATTCTCAATAACTTGACCAATTGTCTCACCCATATAATTGGAAACTTGACAAAAATTCAGAATTCTTTTATGCAAATTCCATTCATTATCAATCCAATGAGCCGTTAAGGACATATAGTTAATGTTTTGGATTGATGTCCATGTATCTGTTGTTAAGCATAATCGTTGACCCTTAAGAGCTCTTTTTAATCTTTCCTTCTCTTCAACATAAAGTTTCAAACAATCTCTCATAACAGTGAAACGAGAAGGAATGTCAAATCTAGGCTGCAATGTCCTAGAATATAATCTAAATCCCTTACCTTCCACAAAATTAAAAGGCAACTCATCAATTATAACCAATTTCACTAGTGCCTTTCTGCATTCATCATAATCATAACCTATTGCCTTAAGAGTTCCCACACTTCGATCTCCTAATTTACCCCCTACTTTATTAGGTTCTAATACCAAAATTTTTTGCTTCTTATCAACCACAAAAGGAAACTTTTTTCATACTTTCAAATGACTCCACATATTACTTGTCCCATTAATAATAGTATGACATGCATAATCCTTTCCACAATAATTACATTCAGCTCTAGGGGTTTTAGGATCACCATCAAGTTTTGTAAAATGATCCCAAATTTGTGATTTTTTTTTTATCATCAACATTTCTTTTCCTAGTTGCAAGGACTTGAAGTTGTTTACCTGTATTATCCGTGGTGGATCCTACAGTAGCTGATGTTGGGAGAGTGTTTGAAGCTGGGGCATTGGTTGATGTTGGGGTAGTGCCAGTGGATGAAGCATTTTGATTTTGAAGGTTTTCCATCTGTAATTACCAAATAAAACAAATCACTTGCACATTTCATTTTCAGCACTTAATAAACATAAAGATAAAATCATGTTTAAAAATTAAAATGAAACAAATATTACAACAACAACAAAATCAGCACAGCTAGTCAGAAACAACATCAACGATTCAACAGAATCAACACAACAACAGCAACATAATCAACATAGCAACAACAGCAAAATCAAGACAAGTCACAAATTCAATTCAAATTATCCATAAGTTGAACTAAGCTTAATAACACTTCTGTCGTAATTAATTGGGATTGTTAGCCATACAAAATCATTACTTATTATAGACCTCAGAACTAAATCACTTGCAGCATCTAACAAAACCAGCCATACATGACTAAAATATAAGCCTAATATTTATGAAACAACGATACTGTTGCAGACTCCAACACCGTATTAAATCTTCAATCCAAATATCTACATTACTGAGTGAAGAGGTAGTAGTGGAGAGGCTAACACATTTAAAGCTTGTAAATTCATACTCAGTACATATTCATTATAGGACTAGTCAACAACACAAGTGTGCTACTCAGGAGAGGCAACAACGAATTATTCAAAACAAAGAAAAAGCTTTAGCAAGAACATAGTGGCTTCTCTATCATTACACAACACATATGCGGCATACAAAGTCCAGTTTTTGTAATATGAACAAATACTCAATTAGTTTCAGGAGGCCCATAATGGAGCAATTATTTTGTGCAATCAATGTTTCTTGTTTTGCATAAAGCATAGGTTATATTTAACAAACAATACAACATATCCTGACCGTCTATATTTCAATCTTAAACAATCCATGTTTCAGAAACCCATGTCTCAAAGCATAGGTCTATTCCTCAAAAGACCAGACCTTTACCGAAATTGGAGATGTAAAAGACCACCGCCTTAATATAGAAATTCTAATACCCAAATACTTCCATCAGTTGTATTCCTAGCTTGAACAAATCTAAAAAATCAAAGTTGTCAAACCACAATAAGATTTTCAAGCTACAGACTCTTAATTGGTAAATACCATATTGTCTTACCTTGTTTCACAGCAAGAAGAGGGTAGCTGTGAAAAAAAAAAACTCACCGGTTTGAGAGGCTGAGGAAGCGTCGACTGTGTTGATCGGTTGATCCAGTGGAGACTGAGATTAAGGGCTGATCCTAGCACTAACAGTGGCTAATTTTTTGATTAAACTGGAGAAAAGAAAACAAAACTTAGAATATATGCACTATTTAGAATAATAGAAGAGGATCCGCCTGGTTTAATTAGAAAACCAAAAAAAAAAACTCACCGTCATTGCCTCACTGGTTTTGAGAGGTTGAGAGGAAACGCCGGTCTGATGGAAACACAACGCAGCGTGTTTTGGACCAGTGGAGACTGAGGAGAGGAAACGTCGATCTGTGTCTGTGATTCACCGAGAGCCTGAGACTGGAGAGGAGTTAAAGTGTTTACTTTACTGTGGAGACCAGTGGAGACTGAGGAGAGGAAACGTCGATCAGGCTGAGAGTGAGAGGAGTTAAAGTGTTTACTTTACTCAGTTACTGTTTAGGGTTAGCGGAGACTAGAGAGTAAAGTGAAGACTGAAGAGAAGAGAAAAGAGGGGCGCGGCGTGGGCAGCAACATTTTCTTTTATACTAGGGCGCAGGGAACTTTTTTTTTAAACCGATCCGATTCATCCGGTTTTTGCACTGCAAAACCGAAAACCGAACCGAACCGGGGTTTTTCCTACATAATCTAATCGGTTTAATCGGTTTTATTTTTCGGTTCGGTTTTTTCGGTTAACTGTTTATCGGTTTACTCGGTTTTTTGGTTTTTTTAAACACCCCTACTCGCAATCCAAGATAACTCCAAACAAGAAAAGAAAAGAAAAAGTTCAAATCCCAATAAAACTAATTTTCAAGAATAAAATAAAAAAATATTAAAAATAAAATGTAAAAAAGAAAAAAACTTGAGTTAAGTGGAGTTTATTCTATTAACCTACCATCCATGATATGAAATTATGATCAAAAAAATATTTTTAAAAAATAACATAAAAAAGAATCAAAACTAAATAAATAAAAAAAACATTTAAAAAATTAAAGTCAATCTAACTAATATGAAACTCGAGATAACTTTAAAAAGAAAACATAAAAATAAAAAATCTCAAGACTAATAGTTAGATTAAAAAAAAAAGGGGGAAGAAAAAGAAGAAGTAAAACAAACAAAACACGCCAAAGTG
This sequence comes from Populus alba, assembly GCF_005239225.2. Lineage (NCBI taxonomy): Eukaryota > Viridiplantae > Streptophyta > Magnoliopsida > Malpighiales > Salicaceae > Populus > Populus alba. Next base: position 8,230,434 of record NC_133301.1, on the reverse strand, counting down.
GTAGCCTTTGATTCTTTCTTTTTTTCTTCTAAGGGCATGTATGTAATTCAACAATAAAAAGAAGAGGATTGCTTAATCTTGCTTCCGTCGATCAAAAACGGTTCTCTTCCACCAATATTTATTGACATCCTTCGTAGCTCACTATTATTGAAATGCTGACGTGGGAGTTAGCTTCGTCATTGTGCCGATATATGTTGTTCTTGTTTAAGAAAATTAAGAATAATGACTTTATTTTCTTCAATAAAAATCGATAAATCAATCTTATTTATAGGTTTTAAGGAATTGATCAGGAACATGTCTTAATTAATTTTAATGGTGTTGGCAATTAGACCAAACATTATCGTTGATAAAATGAATCATGTCTTCTCACGACAATCAACCTAATATTATTTGTAACACAATCAACAAGTAATTATTCATTCACAAAGAATATTAAGAGAGAGGTTTATGAAAAGGCAAATTGAAGAACAAATAAAAAAAAATAAGTTTTTAAACATTTCATCTACAATAATATATATTCATTTATGAAAAAAGTACACTCTCATGATCAGTTAAAGAATAATAAGCTAAGAATATATTTACAAAAGAGGTCAAGTTTAACCATTTTTTATTTTAAATAATTATGACAAGAAGCAACCACCTTTTATTTATAATTAATTTATAATTTAATAAATATCCTTGGTTGAAATACTATATTGATCACCATTTGTATTATATATATAAATATAAATGACGGGGCAAATCATTACGGGATGGGAGACCGTTTCCATAATGCAGTGGTCCGCGGGATGGGAGAGTTTTTTCCATGGCATGGGTCCGCGGCGTTTTTTCCATGGCAATGGTCCGCGGCGTTTTTTCCATGGCATGGGTCCGCGGCGTTTTTAATGCAGTTTTTTCCACGGCATGGGTCCGTAAAGTCCTCTATAAAAGCCTAAACCTCCTCCCTGTCCTCTATAACAATTGATCAACATTTATTTTTGATATTAAGATGGGGCTGTTCCTTGAGATGTTCACGGTGTTAGTAATGGCGGTTTTCTTGCAAGGATGGCTGCCTCTTGGTTGCTTGGAGGAAGAGAGAGCCGCTCTCTTTCAACTCAAAGATGCTTTTAACTATCCCAACGGCACATCCCTACCCTCCTGGAGAAAAGGTGACATCCACTGTTGTTCTTGGGAAAATGTGGAGTGCAACAGCAGTACAGGTCGAGTCATCGCACTCAATCTTTGGAGCCTAAGCAATCACAAACAGGGAGATTGGTACTTTAATACCTCCTTGTTTCTTCCTTTTCAAGAACTCAACGATCTCTCCTTGTGGGATAATCGTATAGCTGGTTTGGTTGAGAAGAAAGGTTTGCTCTCCTCTCGTATTACAAAATATTTAGATTAGTTTTTTTGAATTAATCAAATAAGGTGTTGTTTAATTAATAACATTTTGGTTCTCCACAGTAAGTAATCCATCGAAGAAAATAGAAATCATTTTTAGTAATAAGGTGTTGTTTAATTCTTTGCATTATTAATATAATCATACCACCACAATAAATATTATTACATTACCAATATTATTATAATTATGCATCACATGTCACTGTAACATGTACTTCTTTCACGTTCACCTTCATCGCCTTAACCTCTTTACGTGAAGTCATTGTAACAATTACATGCCTCTAAATCCATCATAATTAAATCACTCCAATAATAACTTTTTTTTTTTATTCTGAAGTCTTAATTTATTTATTTTTTCTATATAGGTAGTTATGAGTTACAGCAATTGAGCAAATTGAAGTATCTTGACTTGAGATATAATCGTTTCAATAACAGTATTTTATCATCAATTGTGGGGTTTTCGTCTCTCAAATCACTATATCTGAGTTATAATAGACTGGAGGGATTAATAGATTTTAAAGGTTAGTTTTTTATATATTTATCTTTTTTTAAAAAACACAATTTATGTTTTGTAGTGAACTAATTAACTATTATTTTGATAAATATCAAGAATCTCTAAGCACGTTGAAGGTCTTGGATTTGAGCGGAAACAATATTAACAAATTGGTAGCTTCAAGAGGTAATTAGTAAAACATTCACATTACCTTGTAGCATGACGATAATATATGAGCCCATCCAATTATTAATTATTTTTGCTTTTGGAAAGCCTTTCTATACATTTCTTCCCTAACTTGCAGGTTCAAGCAACTTGTATTTACGGTTAAATCATATCACAACCTATGGAAGTAGCTTCCAGTTATTGCAATCATTAGGAGCATTCCCATACCTCACGAAACTTGATCTGAGCGACAATAATTTTAGAGGAAGAATATTAGGTGACGGTAAGTTATTGCATATAGTGATGTTTATATTTTTGGGTTTAATTGAAAATTTTAATTTGCTACTTTTGAACAGAGTTGCAAAATTTAAGCTCCTTGCAAAGGTTGTACCTGGACGGTTGTTCTCTAGATGAACACTCCCTTCACAAGCTTGGAGCACTGTCTTCTCTAAAACTTCTATCATTGTCTAGAGTGAGTGGCATTATACCTTATCAAGGTAAATTAGCCATTCTACTTCTTTCTATGCTTGCTACGATTAGACGTGTCTATATAGAATTCATCTTTTATGTTTTAGCAGCCTACTAAACAAGTCTTGAAGAGACAATTAAATCTCAAATTTAGAAATTAACCAAGAGAAAATTGACCAATAAGAGAGAATTAAATCCCAAATTTAGAAATCAACTCAATTGAGATCCTTATTATGTATTCAATAAACTTCTTCTTGTTAACTCTTTTCCTTTATAATTAATTGCTTCTAGATTAATATAATCTCTTGTTTAATTGATTGTGACAGACTTCCTTGATCTCAAAAACTTGAAATACTTGGATTTGAGTTCCAATACTTTCAATAATAGCATTTTTCAAACCATCAATAAAGGTGATGACTCTCTCTCTCTCTCTCTCTCTCTATGGTGTGTAAGTTATATATTTTCCATTAGACACTCATAGTTCTAAAAAATTTCCTAAATTATAATGTGATCAGGCATATGCGACTTAAATCATCTCCAAATACTATATATAGACAACAATGATCTCAGTGGCTTCTTGCCTTCGTGTCTAGCAAATTTGACTTCCCTTCAACTACTCTCTCTCTCTTCCAATCACTTGAAGATTCCTATGTCATTGAACCCATTATACAACCTTTCAAGACTTGAGTATTTTGATGGTTCAGGTAATGAAATATATGCAGAAGAAGATGATCATAATCTGAGCCCAAAGTTCCAGTTAGAGGTCCTCTTTTTGAGCGGTCGTGGACAAAGTGTGGGAACATTTCCCAAGTTCCTTTACCATAAGGTGAACCTGCAATATATGAGTCTTACAAACATCCAAATAAAGGGAGAGTTTCCAAATTGGTTGATTGAGAACAACACATACCTACAAGAACTTCATTTAGAAAATTGTTCTCTCTTGGGTCCATTCTTGTTGCCAAAGAATTCTCATATGAGTTTGTCATTCCTAAGTATATCAACGAATCACTTCCAAGGCCAAATCCCTTCAAAAATCGGAGATCGTTTGCCAAGGTTAGAAGTTTTATTGATGTCTGACAATGGCTTCAGTGGAAGCATTCCTTTGTCATTGGGTAACATTAGCTCGTTGCAAGTGTTAGACCTGTCCAACAATGTTTTGACTGGAACAATACTTTCGAACAATAGTTTGCAAGGGCAAATCCCTAGATGGATAGGGAATATGCCTTCTCTTGAATTCTTGGACCTATCAAGGAACAATTTCTCTGGTCATTTACCACCTAGATTCGGCACTTCTTCAAAATTAAGACATGTTTCTTTGTCTAGAAATAAGTTGCAAGGACCAATCGCAATGGCATTTTATGACTCATGTGAGATATTCGCTTTAGATCTTTCCCATAATGATTTAACTGGTAGAATTCCAGAATGGATTGATAGGCTATCTAACTTGAGATTTCTACTATTGGGTTATAACAATCTTGAAGGTGAAATCCCAATTCAATTGTACAGGTTGGACCGATTAACTCTGATTGATCTATCTCACAATTATCTTTCTGGAAACATCCCTTCTTTGATGATATCTGCTCATCTTTTTCCTTTTCAATACAATTCCCGTGATTCTGTGTCCTCATCAGAACCTTCTTTCGAGTTTACAACAAAGAATGTATCCCTTTCTTATAGAGGCAGTATTGTCCAATACTTCACAGGAATTGATTTCTCATGCAACAATTTCTCAGGAGAGATTCCTCCTAAAATTGGAAACCTCAGCATGATCAAGGTATTGAACCTTTCGCACAACAGCTTGACTGGACCAATTCCACCAACATTCTCGAGGTTAAAGGAAATAGAGAGCTTGGATCTTTCCTACAACAAACTGGATGGAGAAATCCCACCTCAACTTACTAAACTATTTTTTCTAGAATTTTTCAATGTGGCACACAATAATCTGTCTGGCAAGACTCCGGCGAGAGTTGCACAGTTTGCCACGTTTGAGGAGAGCTGCTACAAGGACAATCCTTTTCTTTGTGGACAACCACTATCAAAAGTTTGTGGTGCGGCAATGTCACCATCACCAACACCAACTTTAACGACCAACGAAGATAATAGTGGTTTCATGGATATGGATGTTTTCTATGTGACCTTTGGGGTTGCATACATCATGGTGCTGCTGGTGATAGGTGCAGTTCTATACATAAATCCATATTGGCGACGAGCTTGGTTTTACTTTATTGAGGTGAGCAGCAATAATTGCTATTATTTTCTGGTGGATAATATTCCTATTTTATCAAAGTTTGGATTTTCATAGCCTTGGTGCTTCATTGTGTATTCTAGTTTTAAGATTTAAACAAGTTTAAAGGCAATGTTCTATTGATTTTCATTTGTGTTTTGTTTTTTGTTTTTAGCTTTTGTGTGACATATAATAATGAAGTTTCTTCACTGATTGCTCTATGGTTGGATTTATAAAGCTTAGGTCTAGTAGTTTCTAAGTGAATTAATAAGAGGATGTCTTGGTATTCTGGATTGGGTTTGGCAGACTATATGTTTAAATAAAATAGATTACTAAAGGGGATCGATTTTGATTATGATTTGGCGTGGAAATTCTCTGCATGCCTACTTAGAGCGTGGCTTCTTAAAACTCCAAAATATATATATATGTAGGTATGTGTCCAAACCAGTATTGGGCAGATCAAGATATGTCAGGATTGCCGAGGAAGAGGCTATTCAGGTTAGGGCGAATAGGGTTATCATTAGTTATATAATCAACCCTAATCAGAATTTCCCAATAAAAAATTAACTAAAGACTTTAGTTAATGCTGATGAACATGAGTGAACCTTGTAAAATCTATTTACATGTTCTAGAGCCACAAATCACTTAGATTTACTGGGGTTGATCCCAACTTGAGACAAATCTATTTGTCTAGTTCGGAGAACCTTCAAACAAAAAGAAGAGTTAAACCTTGTAAAATTGGCTATCATTAAAAGGACAAGAAATAGAACAAAAAGGATCAGCCTCACATTTCTTACTTAAGTAAAAGAATTCACTTGCTGACGGAAAGGAGGACTCTGCAACAAGTCTAAAATATCCTCTAGAGTCCAGTGACCCTGCAACCTCATAATTACCTCAGAATGCACCGACATAAAACACAGAGGAAATCCTAAACATAAGACTGTCTTATACCTCAGGTAAATGAGATGTTAATCCTTCTTCAAGTGGCAATGTCTCATTCAATGGCATTATCAAATCAGGCTTCAGTATATCACCTAATCCTAAGCCTAGGATAACAAATGAAAACATCATGAAAAAAAAAAAAAGATTTTACAGTAAGGCACCCCGTGCCAGAGCATATAATTAGCAGGAAAAAAAAAGATTGTACAATCCTTTCACAGCTTACAGTACGTATAGAATAAGCATTAATAATTACCTTCATCTGGATCACCCGAACTACCTGCAACATGTATCATCACATCACGTGGGCCAGCCTAAGTACAACAAACAAGGTTGTGGTCAATTGCACTATCTGAGCAGAACATACCTCCACCACCAATATTACTCAGGATTCTTTGCAAGTCTTCCAATTTCACTGGTCTCGATGAAGAGGTTACTTCTGCACCAAGGTTTGGGACAACTAAGTTTCCAGTCCTGAGAGTGATGAGCAAAAATCTTTCTCACCAGAATAAAAGAAAATGACCATGTAATTTATACTGGGCCATTTCTTTTTGGTAATAAAAGTGCTCCTTAACATTTTTGAAGTTATTTTACAATGAATCACAAGAATTAACAGGTATATACATAGACAAACACCAAGTTATGACTCTAAATTTCCATATAAAAGATGCCCCAAGTTTTAGAATTTACCCCGAGGGCGAGTCTGTGTAAGGGCATAGGGGGATGAAGGATTTCACAAGGGCTAAAGCGGGTGAGATGTTTTTGTCAAGAAATGATTTTGGAAAATTTCTTGATATTTCTTGAATAACTAAGATAGGAGTCTTGATCAAGGCAAGAACATAGGCTCTCCAAGATGATTGACCAGAAGGAGAGAAGGGAGGCTCATTCTGCTCCACTGACTCTTAGTCTCAAAGAACAAAAAATTACTTAGCTCTATATCCTTACTCTTACTTGCTATATCAACTCTTATAGTTGAAGTATCATCTTTGAGTATGCTTCTTTATTATAATAAATATACCTTAATGAGATATTATCTTCAAGCATGTCTTCAAAAACTTGGAAAGGAGTAGAAGCGTCAGGATCTTCTTCATCAAGGAACTCTGCCAAACAACAAGATAAAGCAGCGACATTGCTGATGGAAAAACTTCACTATTGAATGAGTGCTGAAGTTATAAGCCAGGTCATTAGTTTGAAGGTGTAAAACCGGTTAGTAAAATTTTAAGAAGACCAATTCACACATACGGAGAGTGTAACTCAAATAAATAAACAGGAAGTAGAAAACAAGAAATCCAATTAGTCTAATATGATCTTTCTGTGAAATAGAGGTTTTCTTTATGAAATTGAGGGGATGGGAGAAGATAAATCCAGATGCAAGATAAAAACAAAAAACAAAAAACCCTCTATGAGAGAGATGACCATAAAGCAATTATACAACTTTCTGATGTAAAATTAGCGAAAGTGATTTATCAACTACACCAAATTGTTTGCATTTAACAGATCGGGGGAGGGGGGCAGAAGATTAGACTTTGCATTTAAATATAAGCCAAGATGATTAGGAACAAAATAATGAAGAGTCGGATGGCTAACAAAGGACTGAAAAGACAAAAGTATTTACCAAATGGACGATTAATATAATAGTTGACAGAGCTACACAATTGTGAATCATCTTTAGCTTTGGCTCCTGCAAACATGTTACACAATTTTCCAAAATCATGCAACTAACAGCTGAGTCAATGTTACACATAAGAGAGTGAAAAACTTAGAAAATGAACCTGACCTGCATCCAAATGAAAAACTTTTGATCATCTATATTGAATTTCAAGATGTAAACTCTTCCCAAAGCTTGATTAACCTGAATAACCCAAAGAATTATGAATCTATGATATTACAATCAATTATTAGAGTCAAATATCTCCCATCTAAGAAAAAACTAAGAGAGAAAAGTGTACCTTCTCAGAAACAGCCTCTTCAGAAAAAAAAATAATCTGATGCTATCAATCAACACGTCAAGAAAAAGCTACCAAGTTCTCACCACAAAAGAACATTAACAAAACAAACAACAGAAAAAGAAATAAAAACCAATGTTGGAAGAGAGAAACAAAATCCCCAGGCTCAAAAATATAATAATAACTAGGATACATCTTCCACAACATTCAAATTCCTATCAAGCCACTGGAAATGAAGCAAACCCTCATCACCCTGGAACAATTCAAAAATTTCAACTTCAAACAGGAAACAAGATGCTAGAAACACACTATCTAGTACTTAAGATAAACCAAAACAACAGAAGTAACTAAAAATCTTTACACAGACTCGAACTCTATATAGCACCAAAAAACCAAAAGACACCAGTTTACTGGTCCAATGCGAACAAGTCTTTTTCGAGAATCAGGAACAACCTTTTTTCCATAGAAAACCATTTTACCAGAACGAAACTTAAACACAATTTCCTACCAACAAAACAACCACAACACCATAACATAACCCCATCAAGAAAAACATACTTGTGCATCCAAAAAAGCAATTACATGCTCTAATTAATAAGAAACAGAGATTTTAAGCAAAACCCACAATTTTAAATGTGATTTTATTTACCTACATTGCTGGAATATCTTCAGCTGATAAAGAACCCATTTTCACATACTTCCTCTATAAAGCTTCCTTTCTTTCAACACTTCAAAGAAGGACATATCAAATACCCAAATCATAAACAATAATAGAAAAAAAATAAAAGAAAATCCAAAGCTGGAAAATTAATGGTTCGGTTGTTGTGAGATTACCAAGATGACACTCCAAGTTTGCCAAATTTCAAACAAACAAGGCAAGATGTTTGTGGCAAATGTGGGTCTTACCCGCTATCTATAGTTATTGGACGGGCCAAACAAATCAATCTGATGGATCACCAATCTAGATTGAATTAGGATTGTTTTTAAATTGTTTTTCGATATTAAACTGGTTAAATTTGTGTAAACCAACAACATGTGATTCAGTTAATCCAACAAAACATGGGTAAAATCAGCTGCATCCACTTGAAGTATGAAATGCAAGGATAAGATAGACTAATCGGCACAAACACATAGAGGCAAAATAGTGATTTTGGCTAAAAGAACATTGTTTGAAATTTGTTTCTTTTATTTTTTTAAAAAAAAAATATATTAAAATAATATATATGTTGCTACCCAATTTTTGACTCATGTTTTGATAAATTTTTTTAAAAAAAAAAACAGAGAGAAAGAATATGTGGCGATAACATAAAGCATTAGGGCTAATATTAAGGAAGCAATATGTCAATGAGATAATTACTGAATCATATATAATTACTGCAATATAAAATATCATAGATGTAAGATTTGATTCGTACTGGTCGTGGAAAATAATCATTGCAATATAAAATACCATATGTATAAGATTTGTTAGTGCTGGTTATAGAAGACAATCTCTGCAATAATTATTGCAATATTTCCTTGAATAACACGTGTTGAGATTTTCTATACAAGTGAACCTCCAGCCATATACAAAGGGGGGAGCAAATTTACAAAGGGGACAATTTTACACAAGGAGAAGAACTATAAAAAAAAAAAACCCTGAACCTAAACCCATCTTTCCCCCCATAGACCAACTACCACCCTCACTCTTAGCTTCCCCACCAGACCCGCTCACCTCTCATTCCCTCATTTCCTCTCATCTTCAAGGCCAAGCCAATAAACCGGCCTCGATTTCTCTTTTCTTCTTCTCCATCAGCGATTGAACCAGGTCCCCCCTTTCATTCGGTCTCCAATAGCAACGACCAAAACAATAACCACAACAGCGCTGCCATCACTGGAGATCCAGCAGCTTACAGAACTCGTCTATTCCTTCACCATCGACCACAACAATGGACCAGCCATGGCGTCCCTCTCCTCATGTAGCGGTGTCTCCTTCCCCATCAGCAGTGTCTGTTTACCCTTCGGTCTTAACTATAGCGACCAAAACCGGTGCCGTCTCCAGCTTCCCCCATCTTTGCTAAACCAAACCAGAGCTCCCTCTACAACCATAAGATCGGCCACTGGAAGAAGAAAATAACAACAAACCAGAGCAGAAAAACCAACACAAGAATAGATTTGGAAAGGAGAAGAAGAGAAAGAAAAACTGATCCGTGAACAAGAAACAAAAACTAAAATCAACTACTTGCTGTGTTTTTTGGTGTTTTGCAGGTCACCACCGACAAGGAAAGTGAAGAGGGGACGAAGCCATTGCAGATCTCCCTCGTTGCCTAATTTTTTACAGGGCCGCGTCAACCCATGCGCCGCCACTATTCCGGTGGTGCAGAAAGGGTGTAATTTTTGGTGTAATTTTTTGTTTGTTTAATGTACTGTTTTTTTATTTTAAATTTTGTGGATTTGTAACATGTAAATGTGGCTGTCTAAAAAATAATAAAAAAGAGATGTGTGTGTGTGTTTGTATTTTTATTATGTATGTTATTTGAATCATTAAATAAAAAGAAGGCAAAAATAGAATTTAATGTTTAATTTGCATATGATCAAGTATTTCAGGGACAAATAAAATCATGTTCTATTTCCTATGAAAATGTAAGAACATGTTTCTACATATTTTTTGGGATTTAATAACTGATTTATTAAAACCTTAAGAATTTGATTAATATGTGGTTTGTTGACTTCAGTTACGATTAACTGTGATGTTTGTGTTTTTGACAAAGAAAATATATAAAAATATTTTTGTGTGTTGCATACGGCCAATACTCTAACATATTTTGAATTTTCTCTTAAAAAAAACAAATATTCAAAGTTTTTAAAAATGTGTTTTACATGGATTTCTTAAACACAAAAAAATTATTTTCTTGCATTTTGGATTTTACAACATGTTTGTAAAACTCCAAAGGGTGTTGGCCAATATTTTAAAAATACAAAAATCTTATTTTTGGAAAAATTCATCTATTATTCACCGTTAATGTTTGGATAAAGAAATCTCAAAAGAATGAATATCCAAAATATTATTGGGAATAACTTGTTATTATTCGTTGTTAATGTTTGGATAAAGAAACCCGAGTGGTTAATATCCAAAATATTTTTTTAGGAATAATAAGTCATCACACATCATTGAAAGAAGCCTTGATTATAATTAAGGACATTTCAATTTCTGACTCCATAGTTTACGAGCCATGAGAGTATGAAAAACTAAGACAAAAAAAGGCTTTTAAAGCACCTTGAATTTCCTTAGATTTCTAAATTTTTGTCCCTCCTCCTTGTGATTTACAAGTCGCAAAACTCTTAAAATACTAAGGGGAAAATGAGCTTTTAAAGCATATGAAATCTCCTTGGATTTCTATCTTAATAAATTTAGTCTGAATCAAATACAGATTTTAAGAGATCTGCATTGGTTCTCATTGGTACTTTGTAGACATATCTAAGGGTGTGATCCACATTGACCAAGGGTTCTTTCTTTTTGGACTTTCAGTCCAAGTTTGTTCATCATAGCAAAACATATCCTAAGAAAACTAATAGGATTAGAAAACACCAACACCATAGCAATTATAAGGCAAACCAAACACCAAACAACTTACCTTAGGTATGGCGTACTAGGGGTACTAATACCTTCCCTTTACGCAACCAGTCCTTCGTCTTAGAATCTCTGAAAAACCAGTTAGGTTTCCTAGTGACCATAATACTAGGTGGCAACTCCTTTATTCACAAAAACAAAAACCCCGAAATCAATCCCCACTCATGGGGAGGGTCGTCGCTCTGTCGCGCTCTTCCATGAAGGTGCAACAAGATGGCGACTCCACTGGGGAACCTTGGACTAGGCTTGGTAATTTGTTTGTTTATGTTATGTATTTGTTGTTCTTTGATTGCTATGAGTGCTTTACTTTGTTTAAAAGCTTTATCATGCATCTTTACATTCTATCATACATGGTATAGTCATGCATCACTTTATAATTATTATTATCTTTTTTAGGGCACACACATTAAACTTTAAGTTAAGTGGGAGACTAGCAACTTGCTTTATGACTTGAGTCAAGGTTTGAGTTTGTATAAACCCCAACTATTTGCTGAGTGTTTAGACTAATAGTGATTGGTATATGTGCCATCCCACTATCTGCTGAGCCCTCATATTGCCTTTACGAGGGTGATCACTGGAATAGTAAAAAACCCTCTGTTAGAGACCAAGTAGTAAACCTACCCTATGTCTCACATAAAGGAACTAGAACCAATCTTTAGGGTGTATACTCCATAATATCTTTTGCATCAAAACAAGTCTAACCCTAAGGCATCTTAAATTGTAGGACTTGTGAACGAAATGACCACCACTACTAAATTTTCATCATAGAATATGGAAACATTTTGAACTATCACCATTGACTAAAGAAGATTGCCTTAAAACTGATACTAAGAAGCTATCACCAATCAAGAACCTGAGTTGCATTGTGAACGAGTTAATGGCTCACTCCCATAATGTGAATTAGGTTGTATTTTTTAGGAAATGTTGCACTTATCAAACATTAATGAGAAGGGCGTTGACCCATCTTTTGTGCAAAATCTGTCTCTTGGTGAATAGGCTTCAAACAAACGACTCGAAATGCAGTCCTCCTAACAAAGTAATGTGACAAGAGAACCTATGTTTATGAGGTGGTGGCTATTAATCATTCACGAGAAGGCTGCATCCATACCCAACATACAAAGCATTCTTATCACAATTATGCATTATATCATGCATTTTCTTATACATCTATGCACACATCTATAGACCTAAAACATAATTCCCCCTTTTAGAATCCACAAAACTTGACTAAGGAAAAGGATGGAAAATGAAGAAAGGTCACACTCAGAAGCTCAGAACCAAAAAGAGCTTGAAAGAGTTTGGAATGATGTTGCGCACCTAATCGGTTTGCTCAAGGAAATGTTTTGTAACAACTCTTTCCCTTTAATGAGATCATGCATTTTTAAAAGTTCATCTTGATGTTTTTTAGACATCACTTTCTATTTTCAAAGCGGATCTTCATAACAAAACACCTGCACTTTACACTGAGAATGAATGGCCGAACTTTAAAGAATACATATTAGTTGTAGAAGTGGAAGAATGAGAGGAAAATAACATTAGGGGATTCATAAAAATTAATAAGAACAATATGAACAAGCTTGGAAACCCGCTAAAGAGGAACTTGAAACCATAAATATGGGCAATGAAGAAATTAAGAGAGAGTTGAGGATAGGGACTTTGATCGCCTCTGAAAAAAAAAGAATAGTTGATTGCAATACTCCGAGATTATGTAGATGTTTTTGCCTAGTCCTACAAAGATATGCTTGGTTTGTATAAGGTACCACTAATAGAATGATGAAAATTGGTTAAGCAAAGGTTGAGAAGGACCAATCCGAATGTCTTAATCAAAGTAAAGGCAGGAATTGAAAAGCAGTGGAACGTTGATTTTCTAAAAATAGTCAAGTATCCATAATGGGTGTCCAACATAGTGGTAGTACCCAAAAAGAAAGATAAAATCAGGGTTTGCATGGACTCTAGGGACTTAAATCAGGCTAGCTCTAAAGACAATTTCCCTTTACCACGCATAGATGTATTGGTCAATCCACACATTCCTTTATGGATGGATTTTCAGGCTATAATCAGATGAAAATGGTGCAATAGGATAAGGAGAAGACAATATTTGTAACACCATGGGGAATATTTTGTTACAAGGTCATGCCATTTGGGTTGAAGAATGTCGAGGCCACCTACCAAAGGACCATGGTGACTCTATTTCACAACATGATGCATAAAAAGATTGAAATATACGTGGATGACATGATTGATAAATGTAGAGAGGGAAAGAATCATGTCCAAATTATTTAAAAGACTAAAGAAATATAAGTTGAGGCTTAACCCTGCAAAGTACCTGAAACAACAATGGGATGTGTGCTTAGACAACATGACGAAACCGGAAGGAAGGAAAAGACCATTTATTATCTAAGCAAGAAGTTCATGGAATGTGAGTCTAGGTATACTATGATTGAGAAAACTATGTTGCGCGTTAACATGGGCTACGAAGAGATTGCGTCAATAGATGTTGTATCATACTACATGGTTGATTTCAAAATTAGACTCATTAAGATACATCTGCGGAAAGCCCTATCTGTCAAGCTAAATTGCAAGATGGCAAGTTCTACTGGCTAAGTATGACATAGTATATATGACAAGGAAAGCTGTGAAAGGGAGTGTTATTGTCGATCACTTGGCTGACCATGCTATGGAAGATTATGAGCCTTAAAATTTGACTTTCCTGATGAAGATGTGCTTTCAGTTGAGGAAGGGAAATTAGATTGGTGGGACTATGTACTTTGATGGTGCTGTAAACGTATGTGGTAACAGAGCTGGTGCAATGATAATATCTCCTAATAAAAAGCAGTATTTGGTTTTAGTTAAGTTGCAGTTTGGGCGCAATAACAACATAGGAGTATGAAGCTTGCATTCTCATTTTAGAGGTGGCATTGGAGCTGAATATTAGAAAGATAGATATGTATGGAGACTCGATTTTGATTTATTTGCCAAGTGAAAGAAAAATGGCAAACCAAGGACGAGAAGTTGAGACCTTACCAAGAATACCTGTCTAAATTGGCTAGAGAATTTGAGGAAATAAAGTTCACCCATCTAGGAAGGGAAGGAAACCATTTTGCTGACGCTTTGGTCACACTAGCTTCTATGGCTAGAATAGACTTTAGGCATAAGGTACAGCCGATACACATTGATATCAGAAATAACTCAGCTCATTGTTGCTCAGTTGAAAGAGAAGTAGATGGAAAATCTTGGTACTATGATATCAAGAATTTCATCCAAAACTAGGCATATCCCATTGGGGCATCCAAAATCGACAAGAAGACCTTGAGAAGATTGACAACAAGTTTTTGTCTTGATAGGGAGATTTTGTATAAGAAAGCATTCGATGAGATGTTGTTGAGATGTTTGGATAAAGATGAGGCCAAAGACACATTATGAGAAGTTTATAAAGGGATTCGCTCAACCCATGCTAGTGAACATATGATGGCTAGAAAGATACAAAACGCATGTTACTTTTTGGATGACATTAGAAAAGGACTGCATCGACTATGTCTAAAAATGCCATAAGTGCCAGGTGTATAGTAATAAAATCAACGCCCCTCCAATTCCTCTATTTAACTTGACATCTCCATGTGGGGTGTCGCACCCTCGCGGCGGAGCGCGGTGACTATCGATCGATTTCAGGGTCTTTTTTTTTGTTAAAGGAGTTGTCACCTAGTATTTTGATCACTAGAAACCCTAACTGGTCTTTCAGAGATTCTAAGGTAAGTGACTGGTTGCGTAAAGGGAAGGTATTAGCACCCCTAGTACACCCTACCTAAGGTAAGCTGCTTGGTGTTTGGTTTGCTTTATAATTATTATGGTGTTAGTATTTTCTAATCCCATCAGTTTTCCTAGGTTTGATTCAAACTAAATTTATTAGGATAAAAATCCAAGGAGATTCCATGTGCTTCGAAAGCTCATTTTTCCCTTAGTATTTCAAGAGTTTGTGACTCGTAAATCGCAAGGAGGAAGGACATAAATTTAGAAATATAAGAAAATTCATAGCGCTTTAAAGGCCTTTTCTTGCCTTAGTATTTCATACTTTTACGGCTCATAAACCGTGGAGTCAAAAATTGAAATGTCCTCAATTATAATCGATGCTTCTTTTAAGAATGTGTGATGACTTATTATTCCTAGAAAAATATTTTGGATATTAACCACTTGGGGTTTCTTTATCCAAACATTAACAGTGAATAATAACAAGTTATTCCCAATAATATTTTGGATATTCATCCATCTGGGATTTCTTTATCTAAACATTAACGATGAATAATAACAAGTTATTCCCAATAATGTTTTGGATATTCATCCCTTTGGGTTTATTTATCCAAACATTAACGGTGAATAATAGATGAACTCCCCCCAAAAATAAGATTTTTGTATTTTTTGAAATATTGGCCAATACCTTGGGAATTTTACAAATATGTTGTAAAATCCAGAAATGCAAGAAAATAATTTTTATTGTATTTAAGAAATCCATGCTAAAACATATTTTTGAAACTTCCATTATTTTTTTTAGAAAAAAAGAACATTCAAAACATGTTAGGGTATTGGCCATATGCAACACACAAGAAAACATTTCTTTTATATATATATTTGTCACATTGCATCGAAAACCGGATATTCTAATGCGAGATTGATATTTTTTTATATAAAAAAAACACAAAAAAAAGAGAAAAAAATACACGTTCAAATGATTTTGCCTTCCCTAGTTACTATTCAAGTGAATTAAATTTCACTTGAACAGTAACAAATGCAACTAAGAATGCATGCAAAAGCTGGGAATAATAATAATAATAGACGTTCAAGTGAATTTGCCTTCCCTGGTTACTGCTCAAGTGAATTAAATTTCACTTGAACAGTAACAAATGCAAACTAAGAATGCTAGTGTCTTAACATGCAAAAATGCAAAAAAACTGGGAGAGGAGAGACACGGCTTACCTGGTCCGCTGGCGACCGCGGCTCTTTCAGTCCTCCACTGTCTGCAACTCCCTGCTTGTTCTGAATGCCAAAGATGACTTACGAGCTGATGGACAGAGCTTCTGCTTTCTCGCCTCTGGTATCCAAAGATAGACTCCTTTCTCCTTTCTTTCTCTGTTTCGGTCTCCTCTCATTCTTCTGGTTTTTTGCACCTTCTTCTCCTCTGTTCTACAGATTTTATTTGCAGAAAGTCAGTCCTTGCTTCTTCCTTGTTTCTCCTCTCTTTTTTTCGTCTTTTCTTTTCTCTTCTTTCTCTTCTGCTGCCTGCGTTCCTGATCTCACAACAACGCAAGGATGAACGAAGAAACTCCCTCTATTCTATGCGTTTTTTTTTTCTCTCCTAACTGTCTACCTCTCTTGCATTTTTTGTCTCTCTTTTTATGTTTTTCTCCCTTTTAGGTCAACAGCCGACGCTTCTATATAGCCTATACATGGCTTTATTTAGGAAACAAATATTACATTAACTCTATGGTGTAATATTGTTGGGAAAACTAGGAACAACCGAACACCAATTTAGCGTAATATAATTCACAAGTCCCAATTATTTCCCTCTTTGTGCAGTAAAAACAGAATCAAACAATGACCAAATATAATGCAAATAATCACACAAATCAACACCAAGATTTTTACGTGGAAAACCCGATGCGGGAAAAACCATGGGACCGTAGTCCACCTAAAAATTCTACTATTAACAAATAATGGTTCACAATTGTTCTTCCTCAGATTCAACTAAGGGATACAACATATATATATATATCATCAAGAATAACATATTCTCGGATTACAACAAGATTAAAGAGAATTATTGGAGAAAAACTCACAATATTGACAGCCCCGTTTTCTGTCACAACGGCTAGCTTCCACACTACCAATCTTTGATCCAACCGTCCAGAATGAAGATCAATGTGTCTAGAAGCTTCTGTCAAAATTTTAGCCCGATCCAACGGTGAACGAGCTGGGAATTGAAGGAAGAGCACAGGCTGCTATGTTGCCTCTTCTTCTCTTTTTCTCTCGGTTTTCTCTTCTATCTTATGTTTCATCTATTGCCATCTACAGTGAACATTTTGTGTTTTTCAACTAAAGAGACAGCCAAGTCTCTTGCCAATTAATGTGGTGGTCCCACCATGTAATGTGGTGGTCCCACCATCACATGGTGCAGGAGCACACATAACAAATCTCCCCCTCACGCACCATGTGAGGAATTCGCCATACTAGCGATCAACATGTAAGCTTCAATGTAGGAGGCTCTGACAAGCCTGCTTCCTTTTTGCAAAACTCAAACTTCTCTCTCGGTAGAGGTTTGGTCATCATATCTGACACGTTGTCATCGGTATGGATCTTCTCAACAACAAATGACTTCATCTCCATAGCATCTCGAATCCATTGATATTTAACCTCAATGTGCTTTGATCGAGAGTGAAAAGTTGGATGCTTACTGAGATGGATTGCACTTTGACTATCACAGTGCAACACAAAGTTCTCTTGAACTAGGCCAAGTTCATGTAAGAACTTCTTCATCCATAACAACTCTTTGCCCCCTTCAGTAAGAGCAATATATTTAGCTTCTGTAGTGGATAATGCAACACATTTTTGCAACCTTGATTGTCATGAGACTGCTCCCCTTGCAAACTTCATCAAGTATCCTGATATGGACTTTCTAGAATCAACATCACCAGCCATATCTGCATCTGTGTATCCATCCAACACAAGTTTATTATTACCAAAACATAGGCTGAAACTAGAAGTACCTTTGAGATACCTGAGTATCCATTTCACTACTGACCAATGTTCTTTACCAGGATCGAAGAGGAACCGACTAACCACACCAACTGCATGAGCTATATCCGACCTTGTGCAAACCATGGCATACATCAAGCTACCAACTGCGGATGCATAAGGAACCTTTTTCATCTCATCTCTTTCTGCATCACTTGAAGGACACTGCTTAGAACTTAGTTTAAAGTGGCTTGCAAGTGGAGAACAAACCGGTTTGGAGTTGCTCATGTTGAATCTCTCAAGTACCTTTTGAAGATATCTCTCCTGAGATAGCCAAAGTTTCTCCTTCTTCCTGTCACGTGTGATCTTCATGCCAAGAATCTGTTTTGCCGGTCCTAAGTCTTTCATTGCAAAAGACTTGCTTAACTCTTCCTTTAACATCTGAATCTTCTTAGCATCATGGCCAACAATCTACATATCATCCACATATAATAGGAGAATAATAAAGTTTCCATCAGGAAACCTTTTCATAAATACACAATGATCAGAAGTGGTCCTGTCATAACCATGATCCACCATGAAAGAATCAAACTTCTTGTACCATTGTCTTGGAGCTTGCTTTAAACCATATGTCGCACGTCGGAAACTCCCGCACGACATCGGCTGGCGAGGTTACTAGGAAACCCTGATTTACTGGTCATGGTCAGAGATTCGCGGGTAAGGGACTGATTGTGGAAGGTATTAGCAGCCCTAACGCACCCTACCTGAGGTAAGCTGCTCCGTGGACTTGATGTGTTAAAGAAGTTTCAAAAATTTTATCTTTTCATCGGATTTTAGAAAGACAACTTCTGTACAAGTTTGTACTTTCTACACCGTGATCCAATCAAAATATTAAATCCTTCTTTATTCTTGCAATTTTATCCTAGAAAAACATTCGCAAATAAAATACGCACCACACATTCACTTTCAAGCTTCATGGGCTTGATGTAATTTTAAAAATAATATTTTAGCCCACATCCAAGGCTTTGATAAATCAGTTATTAATTCCCAGAATATATGTTGAAACATGATCTTACATTTTCATGAAAAATACAACATGATTTTATCTATCATTAGATATTTGTGCATTAAAATATTAAATACATTTTTTTATTCAATTCCATGTATAACAAAAAAACAAACACACACACCCTCTTTTTTTTTTTTTTTTTGATCAAATGTAAGAAATAATATAGATAAAAAAAGAGCAAGCCAAGCTTGCGATACAAGCTGTAAACCAGCAGAACAAAAAAGGCATCATAAAAGGGAACAGACTCCCTCATAGAGCAAAACAACAAACCATTGGAAAAATAAATCAGCAGACTAAGGCCTAAGAGAGGAACTCAAGAATACAATGTTCCCAACCAAACCAAAAGAGAGACAAATCAAGCAGAGCTGAAAGACCAGAACAGAAGCTGAGCTTCCACGAAATAAAACAGCAATCCAGTAGAACAAGTCGGAAGCTGATGAGTCACCAACGGCTAAGAAACCTGGAGTAAAGAACCAGCAAGCATACGCCAAGAACAGCCAAGCCGCTCAGCACAAGAATAAGTTATACAAGCCATGCAGAGAATCCAGCCAAAAGCAGAACCAATGAGTAAACCTGCCACTTGAATAAAGGCCCATGTGGAAAAGGGCCTAAAGCTAAGCACCAACCAATCAGGAGACAAGCTAAACATTGCGAGACCATGCAGAGATTCCAGCTGCCCCCGGACGAAGCCCCCAACAATCCTAAAGAGGATCAACCAAAGTCAGTTCCACAAGCAGCAGCACGACAGGGGAGACCCCTCCATGCACGACAACAATCTCACACAACAGGTTACAAGCCAACATGGAGAGATGAGTGATCCTGTTCATGGAAATGGAACACCAAGAAGAACAGTGTCTGAAACTTGCGGAATAGAGAAGGGAGAGAAATGCTTTTGCAATCAAATACTCGTTTGTTCCTCTCCTCCCAGATAATGTAAACAAGAATACCAAGTGATGCCCGCCTCATTCTGCCATGAGCATTATTTCCAACTCGACTCAGCCCCCGAATGGCACTACTTAAAGAAGACATACGTCTTGTTATGTGCAGCCAATTCCTAATCTTTTGCCAAAGAGAGGATATCCAAGGGCAGCTGAAGAAGAGGTGATTGTGTGTCTCCTCTTCGTCCTGGCAGAAAACGCATGTTAAATCCGTTTGGAGGAAATGAAGTCTGTCTTTGGTTTGAAGTCTTCCCAATGCTGCCAGCCATAGAGTAAAACTATGTCTTGGCATAGACCACGGCTCCCAAACTATATGCCTCCAGTACACAGGATTGCTTTTAAGCCGCAAGAATTCATAAGCATTGGCTGTGAAAGATCCAGTAGAGCTGCACCAGTTTTCCATCAAGGAGAGAACTTGGGACTGGCCACCTCCCGTTTCAACGAGCTTGTCCCGAAAGTTGATAATTGATTTCCACAAAGGAGAGGAATTCAGGTGAGCTTCAGTGTCCCAAAAAGATTGGGAACGTATATAGTAATGATGGATCCATTGAATCCAAATTGAATCAGCCTTAAGATGAATATTCCAGATGTGTTTAGCTAGAAAACTGTTATTTCTAGCTCTGAGATCAAAGAAACCCAAGCCACCTTCATCTTTAGGAAGACAAACGGTGCGCCAAGCAACCAATGCAGATTTGCTCCTGGAGATGGAGCCAGACCACAAGAAATTGCGGCAAAGACAAATGAGTTGCTTAACAACAGTTTCCGGAACCGGGAAAATGTTCAGCCAGAATTGAATAATGCCATATAAAACAGACTTGAGCAGCTCCAGCCTCCTGCATAACTGAGATGCTTGCCCATCCAGCTTTGAATAGCAGAGTCAAGTGTATGGATGAGAGGAGAATACTGGCTGGCTAGAAGTCTGTGGGGACTGAGGGGGACGCCTAGATATCGGAAAGGAAAGGACCCTTCAACAAATCCCGTGTCTGAAAGAATAAGCTGCCTTACACTATCTGGAACACCTCCGAAGAAAATTGATGATTTGGATGCATTGATTTCCAGCCCCGAAGTCCTCCCAAAGATATGCAATTGCTGAAACAAGGTGGATACATAATGATGATCTCCCCGGGAAAGCAGGATAACATCATCAGCAAATGCAAGATGACAAATGCCCAACGTGTCACATTTCGGATGAAAACGGAAACCAGGAGAGAGAGCTGCAATTTGGAGCATCCTGGAGAAATATTCCATGCAAACAATAAAAAGATAGGGGAATAAAGGATCTCCTTGTCTAATACCATTCAATACCCTTTTTTTTTATTATTATTTGTTTCTCTTTTTCCCTTTTCTTTTCTTTTACATTTACATTTACATTTACACAAAATACAAATTTAAAACAAATAAACAAAAATTACATTAAAATTACAATCAGATTTACAAAATAGTCCTTAAAACTCCAAAAATTGCAGGAAAGCCCTTTTGCACCACCAGAACCGTGCTGGGAACAGTGGCAGCGCGTCTTCCCACGTGCCACCGTCACTGGCGGCGTGTGGATTCACGCGCCACTGCTGGAAAAGTCGAGCAAGCAGGGTTCAGTCACGGCTTCCTCTCTCCTTCACCGGCGTTGAGGCTGTGACCTGCAAAACAACAAAAAAACGCAACAACACAGACAACACAGTCGACTCTCTCCTTCTTAGATTTGTTTAGATCTGCTTCTCTCTCGTTCTTCTCCGGGTAGCAGATTTGTTGTGGAGTGTTGGGTAACTCGCCGGGCGACTCGTGGGGTCGGTCACCGGCTAGATCGGGTAAATCGCCGACCCTTCTTTCCTCTTCGGCTGGCGGTGGTCGTTTGTGTTCGCTGAAACTAGGAGGCGATGGTTGAGAGGAGAAGAAACCCATGGGTCCAAGCTAGGGAAGCAGCGGTCATCTTCAACAGGAAAAGGGAAGCTTCGGCTGAGGAGAGAAGACCTGGGAGGCGCTGGAGCTGCGGGTTGATTTGGGTGGAGGCGCTGCTATTGAGAGGAGAAGAAGACGCTGCTGAGAAAGGGGGCTTCGGCTGGATCTGCTGCTGGTTTGTAGCAATGGGGAAAACCGAGGGGGCTTGAGCCTCTGGTTTTTTGGTTGAGAAGAAGGAGATGGTGCTGTAAATGGCTTCGGGGAATAGTGTCAGGTGAAGGGCTGAAGGAAGAAGAAAACTGAATTTGGAGGGGGGAAACGGCGACCAGTTTTTTTTAACCAAGGGAGAAGGAAGGTCAGGCGGTGGCTTTCCTTTTTTGTGAAGGCTGGAGAAGTCGTCGGCTTGTCTTTGGCAAGGCAAAGGGAGAGGGGTCTCTGTTTTCTCCAAAGAGAGGGGGGCGACCAGCTAGTTTCGAGAGCCAGAGAAATCAAACCGGGGAGCGGCTCAGGGAGCCAAAAAATAAAAACCAGCGAGCGGCGGCTGGTGTCAAGGGAAGAGGTTTTTTAGGGTTAGGTTTTCTGTGTTTTTTTCTTTTGAAAGTGCCAAAATTATCCCCCTGACAAAATGACCCCCCTTTACTGATTTTTGTAGGCTGCTATTTATAGGCAAAGTATTTTTCGGACCTCAAAATTGATCCCTCAATTTTTTTCAATCAATTCACTTGGTAAAAATTAAATTTGATCTTAAAATTTCAATCTTTTCAATTAAGTCCAAATTAGGCTCCCAAACTTAATTTTTCACCAATTAAGCCCCTAAATTAATTTGACCCATTTAAAGTATAATTAAGTCCTTGCACTTAATTAAACCTTCAATTGGACCTAAATTAATTCTTAAACATAATTAAAATTTAATTTGGCCAATGATTAAATCAAATGGGCCCATTAAAAATTTCATTATGTCATTGGACTTACTTTTTATGCAAATTCATCCAATAATCATTTAATTTGACCTTCGAATTTGCATTTTTCTATTCTTGGGCATAATGGGGTACAATTAGGCCTTGAAATTCCTCTGAAAATTGCAGCTTGATTTTTGCCTATTTTTGCAGTCTTTTTTTATTAGCTTTCTTCACATTGCCAGCCTTTATTTTATTTTATTTTATTATTTTATTTTTTTTTAAAAAAAGTGAATTTTGGGGAATAACCCAGAATTGGGTTATGACACCATATAGGCTCTTTTTCAACTTGCAAACTAACTGCTCTTTACCTTTTGCTTCAAACCCTTCAAGTTGCTCCATGTAGATCTCTTCATCTAAATCACCATGGAGAAAGGCAGTTTTCACATCAAGTTGTTCAGCTTCAAGATTCAAACTAGCAGCTAAACCAAGCACAACTCGGATTGAAGACATCTTGACCACTGGTGAAAAGATTTCTTCAAAATCAATACCCTTCTTCTGACCGAAACCTTTCACAACCAATCTTGCCTTGTACCTTGGTTGTGAGCAATGTTCATCAATTTTCAACCTGAACACCCATTTGTTCTTGAGTGCTCTCTTACCTTTAGGAAGCTTCACTAACTCAAAAGTATGATTTTCATGCAAGGATTTCATCTCTTCTTGCATTGCTTTCAACCACTCACTTTTCTTCTCATGTGACATAGCTTCATCAAAGCATTCTGGCTCTCCCCCATCAGTAACCAGCACATACTCATAAGGAGAGTATTTGGTGGAAGGTTGGCGAGGTCTAGTTGACCTCCTCAATTGTGGCTCATCAGGAGCTTCCTGCATAACTTGTTCAGGAATAACATCAATATCATCATTAGCTGATTCAAGATCACCAACTAATGGCTCATTAAGAAAACCACCATTATCATCATTTTGCAAATCTCCCTCGTGATTAGCAGGCATCAAAGGTAATTGTGGAGTAGGTCTTGGATTTGAATTAGATGGAATAAAAGTAGTAGACTCTGTTTTCTCCTTTTGTTCAAAGTCTTCAATGGTTTGATCTTCAAAGAAGATAACATCTCTGCTTCTCACAATTTTCTTCTCCTTTGGATCCCACAACCTATAGCCAAACTCATCATCTTCAGAGCCCAAGAAAATACATTGTTTTTTCTTGTTGTCAAGCTTAGACCTTTCATCTCTAGGAACATGTATGAATGCTCTGCATCCAAACACTCTCAAGTGTGCATAAGAGACATCCTTTCCTTTCCAAACTCTATTTGGAACATCAAAATCAAGAGGAACCGATGGAGAAAGGTTGATCATGGCAACTGCAGTCTTCATTGCCTCACCCCAAAAGGACTTAGACAACTTTGCATGAGAGAGCATACATCTAATTCTTTCAACAATGGTTCTATTCATTCTCTCAGCCACTCCATTCTATTGTGGAGTCTTAGGAACTGTCTTCTCCAACTTGATACCATGTTCCCTGCAATACTTCTCAAAAGGACCTCTGTATTCACCACCATTGTCACCTCAAATACATTTCAGCTTTCTACCAGTTTCTCTTTCAACTCTGGCATGGAAATCCTTAAAGACATCAAGCACCTGATCTTTGGATTTCAAACAAGTGGCCCAAATTTTCCTGGAGTGATCATCAATAAAACTAACAAAGTACAATGCACCTCCAAGAGACTTATCAATCATAGAGTAAACATCAGTATGAACTAAATCAAGAACATGTGATCTTCTATGTGAAGGTGATCTTTGAAATGCGACTCTATGTTGTTTACCAACTAAACAATGAGTACATATGTTCAGGTTCATACCTTTCAATGGAAGGTAGTTCTTCTTGGCAAGGATGCCAAGGCCTTTCTCACTCAAGTGTCCAAGCTGTTTATGCCATAAATCAGTAGAGCAATATTTAATTGCTTTCACCTCCCCTTTGATCACCTTGGCTTGTGACATGAGAGAACCTGCTTGGACTTCTCCCTCGACTTTCTGTAACAAGTGCATGAGACTCGGAAGTGCTTGTCCCTTTCCTCCTCTTCTCTTCATTGAGGATACAATCCTTCACTGTTTTCAAAGTGATCTTTCCATTCGGAGTACAATTGCTAAGTGACACTACCAAAGTCTCTCAACTATCTGGCAATGAACTCAATAGGATTAATGCTTGCATTTCATCAGCTAACTCAAGATTCATCAATGACAGCTGATTCAAGAACCCTTGGAATACATTTACATGCACCAAAGCATCTTCACCATCTCTATACTTCAAATTCACAAGGTCTCTAATTAGAAAAACCTTGTTTTGTGCACTCTCCTTGGAAAAGGTTTCTTCCAACATCTTCCAAACTATATAGCAGTCATGTTCTTGAGAAATATGATTAATAGACTTAGAAGATACCCATTTTCTAACATTAGCGGTAGCCTTTCTATTAAGCCCATTCCATTTTACATCATCCATTTCATCAGGCTTTATTCCTTTACATTCAATTGGTAAAGCCAAATCATTGCAATATAAATGATCCTCCATCATTGTTTTCCATAGAAAATAATTTGAGGAAGTGAGCTTTATCATGCTCGAATCTTCCTTCTCCATTTTAACTGCACAAGAAATTCAATCTACACAACCAGTGCTCTGATACCACTTGTTGGGAAAACTAGGAACAACCGAACACCAATTTAGCGGAATACAATTCACAAGTCCCAATTATTTCCCTCTTTATGCAGTAAAAACAGAATCAAACAATGACCAAATATAATGCAAATAATCGCACAAATCAACACCAAGATTTTTACGTGGAAAACCCGATGCGGGAAAAACCACGGGACCGTAGTCCATCTAAAAACTTCCACTATTAACAAATAATGGTTCACAATTGTTCTTTCTCAGATTCAACTAAGGGATACAACATATATATATCATCAAGAATAACTTATTCTCGGATTACAACAAGATTAAAGAGAATTATTGGAGAAAAACTCACAATACTGGCAGCCCCGTTTTCTATCAAAACGGTCAGCTTCCACACTACCAATCTTCATATTTGTTGAATAACTAAGATAGGAGTCTTGATCAAGGCAAGAACAGAGGCTCTCCAAGACGATTGACCAGAAGGAGAGAAGGCTCATTCTGCTACACACTAACACTTAGTCTCAAAGAAGAAACAATTACTTGGCTCTATATCGTTAGCGCATCAAGCACTCCTTTGCACATTGCTGCACTCCTCGGGGTTTGCCATGGTGGTGATGCAATGCTGTCCTCATTTATCATTTTTTGTCTTTCTGCTCATCAGACATGTACATGCTTCATTTAAGGAAACAGAGGACAATATATATATACAAGGCAGTATATATATAATAGCCCAGTATTATTTCTGCTTCTGCTTCTTCTTCTTTTTATGATAGTCGAGTATTACTATAGAAAGGTGGTAGAGCCACTATTAGAGGCTAGCTAGCATAAAATAAAAACAGAGGACGGCGGGGGGGGGTGAGGAATAACATCTCCAACCTTTTGAGCCTATTTGCTATAACGAATCTCTAAACAAGGAGTTGACATAATTAAACTATATTGATCTATGAGGTCAACATATGATCTAGTTAAAATTCAAGTGAAACTAGATTTGACTTTTCAAATATTTTTAAAACAACTTTGTTATAATTTTTTTAAAAAATAAATCTTAAAATAATATCATTTTAAATTAAATCACTCAATCTATGACTTGAATAGATTTTACAAGTATAATGAGAGATAAAAGAGAAAGAAAAATAGACAAAGCAGTCCCCAAAAATAGTACAAGAAGAAACAATAGTGAGATATAGATGAGAGGATAGATGTGGATCAATTCTTATTAACTAAATAAACTTATGTTACAAAGTTATAATTATTAATATTAAATTCAAAAATACATACATATTGCACATATTTTACATATGTTAAGTGGTTTAATAAATTGGATTTTGACTAGGTTGTTGATTGATTTATTTGGTTAATGAGGTTTGATTTAGTCAACTCTCACTTGAGATTTTTAAAACTTGAATCAAGTTAGGTTACATATTAACTTATTAATCTTGAATCTAATTTAATAATGCTGATCAAAACAAACAACATCGTAAAAAAAATAAAATGAATTGCATAAAATCAATTAACCAAAAACTTGAATTCTTCTTATAAAGTAGCAGTTTTATCGTCCACCGGAAAAGATGACTTCACCCTTGAATGTACTGATACTAACTGCAGTTTTATCGTTCACTGGAAAAGATGGCAATGCACTGATCCATTATTCAAGCCGTAATTGGAAAAGTTGGTTTTTTTCTTGTTTTTGGGTTATGATTGTTGGGGATAATGGATACATCTAGCTTCATACTTATTATCACTGTTTCTATTTTCGCATATGAGATCACTTTTTTGTCTCTCTGTTTTTTTCTGAACAATGGATGCTAATTTATTAAACTGTCAAGGTAGTTTGTTGTTTCTTCGAGCCTTCGTAGTGACAAAGATATCTGACCTTCCACCATTTTTTTTTAGCTTAGCAAGCTCTCCATAAATTCTGCTTTTACATTTTTGTTATAGATTTTATTGTAAATGCATACAAAATATTGGCATGTAATATAACACTTATCTAACTGATATCAATTATTTTCATTCAAATATTTAATTTTTATTTCCTTAACACAATCTAATAATAAATAAATGTATTTAAATAATATTTAAAATGAATATTCGATAACTTTATCCTTTAATAAGATATATATTGAAAAAGTAGGAAGCTGACTTTGCATGACAATGATGGATACATAAGACTTGCTACTTTCATTATGGAAATAGCGTGTGGAAAATCATGCCTTAATTTTGATAGCGATGACAAAATCAAACAGTATCGTTGATGAAATAAACCACAAATGATAAATATTTCTAAAATACTTCTTGTCATTGTCATGAAAATAAGTCTTCTTTTTATTTCTAAAGCACTTATCGATCTATTTTTTGTAACACAATCAACAAGTAAGATAGATAGGAATTTGCAGTGTCGGATGGGTCTATGAGACCATTGCTATCTGCATTTTTTCCACGATGTGGGTTAGTGGGATGGTTATTAAGATCATTGTCATTTGTATTTTTTTCACGATATAGACCAGTGGGATGGTCCATGAAACTATTGCTATCAAGCGTTTTTTGTTTTTTCTATGAGATGGATCCATGAGACCATTGCCCCATAAGCTTGAGGAGGGATAATATGCTTTAATTTCAACATTAATCAACTCTTAATATCTTTCATTTATATATATTAAAACTAAATATTAAAAACTATTATATTAGTTACTTATAATAATTCTAACTAATTCATATTTATTTTGGTATTGATATCTCCATCCATTTACAACATTTACAATGGGAAAAAAAATTAACCAGCTTTTATTATTATTTTTTGCCTAAATAATAAGGCATGTGAACATTCAGAACTATTCAAGTGCCATCCATTCAAAGCTTTTATTATCTCTTCCCGATCTAATATGTAATAATAGCCTTCTATAATTTTCATGCTAGCCTTCTATAATTTTCATGCTTTATCCATTTATATAAATAATAGTACCAGATAATTATATGAATAAATATTAGTGTTGCTTTTAAGATTCAAGGATGAAAGGGCTTCTTTTGTAAAATTATAACATGGCATCTATGTTTAATATTTTTTATGTTTTAAAAAAAAAATTATATAAAAAATAAAAATCAATTGATATTTAATTAGAACTAAATCATCAAAACTTAAATTTAAAAACTAAATTGAAAAGATATAAAATTTTATATAATCCATCCTCAATATTATTTGAGAAAACAGTGAAGCCTTCGGAATAAAAAAAATCCACGCAAACAATACTTAATAATATCAAAACGAAAACGAAAGGGATTGTGATGAAGAGTACACTGCCGTCCTATGCCGTCCTACTTTTTTATCTCCATTTTTTTCCACATGAGTTGGGCCCGCTAGATGGTGACATCATGCATTTTTTCCACATGAGTTGGATCCGAGAGAACATGTCCATCATGCATTTTTTCCTAAAAGATATTCAGATTAAAAGAATTATATAAAAAGAAATTACTATAATTTCCATGCTTCATCTGTTTATATAAGTAAAGAGTCACACAAAATATATATGAATAAATCTCAGAGTTGTTTTTAAAGTTTATATAAAAATATTTCATTCTCATCCAAAAATATAAAAAAGTATGAAAAAAAAAAGCCAAGTTAATAAAAATAAAAACAGAAAATATGACAAAATTTGAGAGAATTAATTCTTCTAGAAATCCTAAAATTTTATCCACTTCAATTCTCATTCATCAACAATAACGTATATTTAAAGTAGTGATCAGTCGTGTTAAGATTAAAAAAAAACTTATCATGTTTCTTCCAAGGTAGAAAATCAATCAAAGATTAGATTTATTTTTTCAAGAACTTTAAAGATAAAAAAAAAAAAACTTAATATGAGCTTTTCTAGTCAAATAAAGTCATTTGACACAAATATCGTCTGTTTTTATGGTCTAAATCGATGTCGAAACACTTTTCTTTCTCTATCACCATAATTTGATAACTTCCCTCTCCTCTCTCAATTAGAGATAAAAAAATAATAAAAATAAATTTTTGTATCAAAATCAAATTGAAAAAAATATTGAAGTACTGAAATTGTATGATTTACATGATTTTTAAAGTTTAAGAAACAAATTATATTCTTTGCGAAACTTATGACTTAACACTCATATTTGATGTCTTTTTTTTTTTTTTTTTTTTCTGTCTCTCTTCTTTCAATTCTATATTTTCATAAGAAATCAAAATCAACTGAAGTTTAATTAAAAAGAAATTGTCAAAAAGAAATTAAAAAAAACATAAAATTTTAAAAGAATTCATCGACAATAATATATAAAAGGATGAGCAGTAAAGTCTTGACAAGGAAAATAAATCAACGAGAGCAATACTTAAAGGTGTTTAAGAGTGTGCTTATCATTGATTTTCAAAGTGTTTTTTGTTTGTAAATGGATTAAAATAATATTTTTTTTTATTTTTTAAAAAAATATTTTTTATATCAACACATGAAAATAATCTGAAAATATAAAAAAAATATTAATTTAAAGTTAAAAAAATAAAATAAAATTTAATTTAATTTTTAAAAAATAACAACAATTAAGGTAATATCAAAAAAAAAAAAAAAAAGAGATGAAGAGGACATTGCCGTCCTCTGCCATCCTGCTTCTTCTTGTTTTTCCACAAGATGGGCCCGTTGGATGGTGCCATCATGCATTTTTTAAAAATAAAAAATTATGTTTTAAAAAAAACACAATTTTAAATTTGTTCTCATTCTCAAATGATCTTTTAATTTGTTAAAACTAAAAAAAACAATAGTGGGAAAATTATATTAAAAAGTTTGTGTTTAGTAGGAAAGATGCCTCTTGGTTGATTTATTAAAACAAATAGTGGGAAAATATATTAAAAATTATATTAAATAGTGGGAAAATTCTCAAACAATCTTGCAAGGATGGGTGCCTCTTGGTTGCTTGGAGGAAGAGAGAATCGTTTTCTTGCATCTCAAAGATTCTCTTAACTATCCTAATGGCATCAAA
Organism: Populus alba; assembly: GCF_005239225.2. Classification (NCBI taxonomy): domain Eukaryota; kingdom Viridiplantae; phylum Streptophyta; class Magnoliopsida; order Malpighiales; family Salicaceae; genus Populus; species Populus alba. The sequence goes on along the minus strand of NC_133301.1, from coordinate 8,200,027 downwards.
GCTGACGTCCACTGTTGTTCTTGGGAACTTATTAAGTGCAACAGCAGTACAGGTCGAATTGCACTTAAAAAAAATTATTGAAAAATATTAATAAAAAAAAAAACTTTTAAAATCAACAAAAAATAACAAGGATAAGATTTGAGAGAACAAAATACGAGGATGAAATTTTAAAAAAATTAAAAATGATTTCATATAAAATAAATAACAATTAAAATAATGAGAATAAAATTTAAAAGATTATAACATTATAGGGAGTTGAAATTAAAAAAAAAAACATTTGTAATTTGATAGATTATTTATATATTAAAAAATAATAAATAATGAAATTAAAAAAAAAAACTATAAAGAATTAACTCAATATAATCAAACCTCAAAAAATTATACAATTTTGTATTTATTATAAAAAATTAATCTTACTCTCAAAGCTTAATTTGTTTTTTTTTTTTTAATTATACAATTATAATGAATAATAATATATGAATATATTTGTTTAAAGCTTTTTTTTTTTTTTTGCAAGAACAAATTCATAATTATACAATTACAATGAATAATAATTTATAAATACATACACAATAACATCATTTAGTATTTTTGATAATGATAATAATTGATCAGCATTTATATTAAGATGGGGCTATTACTTCAGATGTTTATAGCATTATTGCCTCTTGGTTGCTTGAAAATATATATATATTTTTTAGTTTAAATTATTAAGATGGGGCTATTATTGTTACTTTTTTATTCAATAAACTACAATGCTAATAAAAACTCCTTTTGTTTTGAGAACAAAAAAATTACATAATTCAAAAAAAACATATTTTACTTTTATAATTTTATTTATTGTTTCTTTTTGTTAATATTTATTTTCATTATCTTATAATTGAATAAAAATTTCCAAAATTTTCTTATAACAACGTTGGAGAAATATCACTAGTTTTAACTATTTCTAATTTGTGATAATAATATAGGTAAAACTATAGACAAAGCGAAGAAAATAGAACAAATTATAGTTTTAACTACCCACTAATTAATTTTTTGAAAGGCTAATATTGTACTATTTATCATGGAAATCCCTTGAATTTATTCACACCAAATTTAAAATTTAGAGAAATTAAATCTATGATTTATTTATAAATAAATTTTATTGTTAATATTCTTATTACTCCATAGTTACTTTATATAAACCTTACATTTATTAGAGAAATCAATGTAAACAAATTTATGCTCAGACATTAGTTTATCAAGTACTTAAATAAAAAAAATCAATTAGAGAACTTGAATAAAAGAAGATATAAAGTATAAGTATTTTATATATATTTACCGTTCATAAATTAAAATCAATCCAAACTTATCTAAAAAAATTAACTGTGACATCATCATCCTAATAATAAAACTAATAAAGATATTTTATTCATCAGATTTCATGAATATAAGTATTCAAATTAAAAAAAAATATCCATGTTTTTAGTATTGATGCCTCCATTTATTTACAGTCAGAGAAAAAGAACGTCACATGCTTTTTTTGTTTCTTCTTACCTGCAAGATAAGATACGTGATTAATACTTAAAAGTGCATGTTTATCAAGGTTTTATATCATCATTTTGCACTTGAAGTGTCAATAACTCCTTAACTAAAGCATGTTTTATAATAACAAGTTTGATATTATAAGATACCTTAATTTATGGTAAATGCTCATTTTAAATGCAGGACTATCACATAAATAAAAGGATTGATTGATGAGTTTAAGCATTGAAAGTTAAAGGACAAAGAGATGGCCAAACTTAGAAAAGAGATGTCGGTGCAGTCCAAACCGGAACATTGCTCGGTAATTGGATCATATCTGGAGCTCTAGATTTCGGATTTAGGTCCACTTTATATGGATGGAAAGGTAAGACAAAGGCCTACAACTTTCATGAGGAGCCCAAGATTTGAAAAGGTCGTTTTGAAGTCCAAATTGAAGGAACAACGAAGAAGTCCGAAGCTGTCCTGCAGCCCAAACACTATTTAGTGTTCAGCCCATATCTTGAGTTCTAGAAGTCCAAATGACCTCATCTTTTTTTTGTTGGAAAGCTGAGACAATTTCCTAGAACATTCTTGAGGATTCTGGGCAAATTATGATGTTAGCAATGACGTCTTGATCAGACAAGAAGATAAGGATTGTTATCTAGTCAAGATGTGGCCACCCACTCATCAATTAGTCAACAAATCAATAGTTCCAAATTTTGGCCTATAAAAGGAGGCACTTACCATGTATTGAGGCATCTTGGTTTCCAGATCAAGATCATGCTCTTGCTTTCTCTCTTTGTATTGCTTATGCTTTTCTTTCATTAATATCAAGTTTATGCACTTCATTTCCTTTCTTTTACTTAGTTAACGTCTTTCTCATTTATGTTCTTATCTTGTTCATTTATGTTTCTTTCTTTCATTATGTTCAGCTAAGTTAATTATGTCAAGGTGAAAAGGGTACACTAATGGTGTAAGAATAAGTATAATATAAACTTAACATGGACCTTAACGTTGGATACTAACATGTTTTATATTTGTTATCTTGTTCACTTTTAATACTTTGCTTGTTAAATGGTTAATCTAGATTTATGTTGTATAACACTTGGTACAACAAATACTTGGCACTTTCATAGCTCATACTGTATGGTATAACCGACACCTGAGCTGTGAAAGGAACTTGATTTGTTGTTAACATAAGTTATAATCATGAATGCCTGCCAACATTTACAAGTATTAGCTTTATTCGAATAAGATAACTAATGTAATCATGTTAATAATTTATAATCTGAATGGAACCTCCTTTATGTGTGGTTTCCAATTGAGTAATAAGAGTTTATATTATACTTGTTTGAAGTACCATTAGTGGATCCTCTAACCTTGACATTTGTTTTTATCATTGTTTAATCCTTACGTTAATCTTTCATCTCAAAGTTCTCATTAATTTCTTCATCTTCTGCTTTCATTATTATTATTATTATTATTATTTACATTCTGTTTTATATTACATAATATATATATATTTGATCTTTTCATAAACTCAGTATATAGGCTGGAAACCTGTGACCCGATCTTTAGATCATTCTCAGGTATAACAACGCCACGTACTGAGTATAATAGTTATTATTATTGTTATTATTGTTGTTGTTATTGTTGTTGTTGTTGTTGTCTTGTTATTTATAATTTATACAATTAACCTCTCTGTGGTTCGACCCCGGTCTTGCCGGGTTATTTATTACTTCGACACTCCTGCACTTGGGAGAAGACATCAAGCTTTTGGTCGTATCAAGTTTTTGGCGCCGTTGCCGGGGAGGTAAATTCTTGTATAAATTATAATATTTAATTTATTTTCTCTTTTCACTTTTCATTTTATCTATTTTTGTTTCCTTTGTTTTGTTTTGTTTCTTTTTCTTTTATTTTCTTTTCTTGCTTTTATTCTCTTCTTACACGTGCATGAGAGTTTGGTCACGTACATTAAGTGGTAGACTTTGTAGGGTATCCTCATCATTTTCAGAAAATATGGCCGAAGAAGATAATCAATCACTTCATAATGAGAATAATGAGAATAACCGTATGAGAACACTTAGAGACCACATGAATCCCACAAGAACAAGTGCACCCTCATGCATAGTTTTCCCTCCTGATGCATCTCATTTTAATTTTAAGCCAGGCATTATTCAACTTTTACCATCTTTTCATGGTTTAGACTTAGAAAATCCATACTTGCATTTAAGGGAATTTGAGGAGGTCTGTAATACCTATAATGACTCAAATTGTAGCATGAACACCATTCGATTAAAGCTTTTTTCTTTTTCATTAAAAGATAAAGCTAAAACATGGCTACAAAATTTGAGACCAGGATCCATTCGTGCTTGGGATGATATGCAACAACAATTTTTAAAGAAGTTTTTTCCATCTCATAGAACAAACTCTTTCAAAAGACAAATCATCACTTTCACTCAAAAGCCAGGAGAAACATTTTACCAATGTTGGGATAGGTATCGAGATTTGCTTAATACTTGCCCACATCATGGTTTTGAAACATGGAGATTGGTTTCACATTTTTATGAAGGTTTAACACCTAGAGATAGGCAAATGGTTGAATTGATGTGCAATGGAACCTTTGAAGATAAAGACCCTAATGAAGCAATGGAGTACCTAGACTTGCTAGCCGAAAATGCTCAAAATTGGGACACCACAGGTACTTATGAGGCACCAGGTAAAACTCAACCTCATACATCTAGTGGGGGTATGCACAACCTTAGGGAAGATCATGACCTCCAAGCCAAGTTTGCATCTTTAGCTAGAAAAGTCGAGGCACTAGAATTAAAAAAGAGTGGTCAATTAAAATCTGTTCAAGACATTGTGTGTCAAATCTGTGAAACAAATGAGCATGCAACCAATGATTGTCCAACTTTGCCTTCTTTCAAGGAATGCCTCCATGAACAAGCCCATGCTTTAAACAGTTTCCAAAGACCCAACCATAACCCATACTCACAAACATATAACCCTGGTTGGAGAAATCACCCAAATTTTAGTTGGAAGAGTGATAGCAACAATGCACAAACTTCACATCCACCGTTTCAAGCACACCATAATTTCCAAAATTCTCATGGATATGCACCTCCTTATGCTCCACCTCCTAGAAGAAATTTTGAGGAAACATTGCATGCATTCATTGAAAAGCAGGAGACAATCAACACTCAACTTGCTCAAAGCATGACTGATTTTAAAGATGCTCTTGCAAAATTAACATCTGCTCTCAGTTTCCAAGAGAAAGGTAAGTTTTCCTTCTCAACCACAGCAAAATCCAAAGGGGCAATACCATGCAAATGCAAGTAGTTCTGGAAGCCAACACATGGATCAAGTCAAATCAGTCATCACTCTTCGTAGTGGTAAGGTTATTGAAAAACCTATTCTTGAACCTTGTGAGAAAGATGATGAGTCTATCTCTGAGGGTAAGGAAGGGGTTGAACCTGAACATTGCAAAGAAAAGGCTGATTCCCCGCCAGCACTTCCATTTCCTCATGCCATGATCAAACAAAGGAAAGTTAGTCACAACTCTGAAATCTTTGAAATTTTCAAACAGGTAAGGATCAATATACCTTTGTTGGATGCTATTAAACAGGTTCCTTCCTATGCTAAATTTTTGAAAGATCTGTGCACTGTGAAGAGAAAATTGAATGTGAAAAAGAAAGCCTTTTTAGCCGAACAAGTAAGTGCCATTCTTCAGAACAATAATGCTTTGAAATATAAAGACCCTGGTTGTCCTACAATTTCTTGCTTTATTGGAGAACATAAAATTGAAAGAGCCTTACTTGATCTTGGAGCTAGTGTGAATTTACTTCCATATTCAGTTTTTCAGAGTCTCAATCTAGGTGAGTTAAAACCAACCTCTGTAACTCTTTTACTCGCCGATAGATCTGTAAAAGTGCCTAGAGGAATAATTGAAGATGTGTTGGTACAAGTTGATAAATTCATTTATCCTGTGGATTTTGTTGTCTTGGACACGCAACCTGTTGAAGCATGTAATTCAATTCCTGTCATTTTAGGACGTCCATTTCTTGCCACTTCTAATGCATTGATTAATTGTAGGAATGGACTGATGAAGCTATCATTTGGAAACATGACATTGGAGATGAATATTTTCAACATTTACAAGCAACCTGGAGATGATAATGATTTACAGGAAGTTGACTTTATTGAAAAATTAGTTCATGATCAATTTCAAACCACTTCTAGTGAAACTGAGATTGATGAATCTGATGATTTGCAAATGGTCTACTTTCAGGAATCTAAGGCATGCAATTGGAGACCACAAATTGAAGAATTGCCACCACGATCAATTGAGCCCATACCTTCAAGTGTTCAACCACCAAAACCTGAATTGAAGCCGTTACCATTTAATCTCAAATACTCATTTTTGGGAGAAAATGAAACTTTTCCGGTAATAATCTCGTCCAAACTTAATGCGCATCAAGAAGGTAAGTTATTACAGACTTTGAAAATGCACAAAAATGCATTAGGATGGACCATAGCTGACATAAAAGGAATTAGCCCTTTGATTTGCACACACAGGATTTATTTGGAGGAAAATGCTAAACCCTCTAGAGAAATGCAACGAAGGCTTAATCCTAATATGAAAGAAGTAGTGAAAAATGAAGTCATTAAGCTTCTAGATAATGGAATCATTTATCCTATTTCTGACAGCAAATGGGTAAGTCCTACCCAAGTTGTACCCAAAAAGTCTGGAGTCACTGTGATAACAAATGAGAAAAATGAGTTAATTCCAACTAGGACTGTTACGGGTTGGCGCATGTGCATTGACTATAGGAAACTTAATTCAATGACTAGAAAAGATCATTTCCCTTTACCTTTCATGGACCAAATCCTAGAAAGAGTTGCAGGTCATGAATTTTATTGTTTCCTAGATGGTTATTCAGGTTACAATCAAATTGAAATTGCATTGGAAGATCAAGAGAAGACTACTTTCACATGTCCATTTGGTACTTTTGCATATCGAAGGATGCCTTTTGGATTATGTAATGCACCAGCCACGTTTCAAAGATGCATGCTTAGCATATTCAGTGATATGGTTGAACGTTTTCTTGAAATTTTTATGGATGATTTTTCTGTTTTTGGTGATTCATTTGATGATTGTTTGACTAACTTAGAAAAGGTTTTGAGCAGGTGTGAAGAGAAGAATCTTGTACTGAATTGGGAAAAATGTCACTTTATGGTAACAAACGGCATTGTACTTGGTCACATTGTTTCATCGAAAGGAATTGAGGTTGACAAATCTAAAATCGAGTTAATTGCCAACTTACCAACACCAAAATCTGTTAAAGATGTTAGATCATTCTTAGGACATGCTGGTTTTTACAGAAGGTTCATCAAAGATTTTAGTGTAATATCTAAGCCCTTGAGTAACCTTCTAACAAAGGATAATATTTTTGAATGGACTGAACATTGTGAGGAAGCCTTTGTTAAACTTAAAAACTTGCTTACTTCTGCTCCTGTCATTCAACCTCCTGATTGGTCATTACCTTTTGAAATAATGTGTGACGCTAGTGATTATGCCGTGGGTGCTGTCTTGGGACAAAGGAAAGATAAGAAACCTTATGTGATTTACTATGCAAGTAAAACTTTAAATAGTGCTCAAATGAATTACACTACCACTGAAAAAGAATTACTTGCAGTAGTATTTGCATGTGACAAGTTCAGATCTTATCTTGTTGGCTCACCTGTTGTTGTTTTTAGTGATCATGCAGCATTGAAATATCTTCTCTCTAAGAAAGATTCTAAGGCTAGATTGGTGCGGTGGATTTTGTTACTTCAAGAATTTGATATCACAATCAAAGACAAGAAAGGCACCGAAAATGTTGTCGCGGATCATTTGTCAAGATTGACAACCGATTCGAGATCTGACATTACACCAATCGATGACTACTTTCCTGATGAATCTTTATTTTCTGTCTCTACGATGCCTTGGTTTGCTAATATTGTTAATTTTCTTGTTTCAGGACAATTGCCAGCTCATTGGAGTACCCAAGACAAAAGAAAGTTCTTGAACGAAGTGAAGAACTTTTATTGGGATGACCCTTATTTATTCAAATATTGTCCTGATCAAATATTTCGAAGATGCATTCCTGACAATGAGGTAAGTAGTGTCATTAAATTTTGTCATTCTGAGGCATGTGGGGGTCATTTCTCATCAAGAAAGACAACTGCAAAAATCTTACAAAGTGGATTTTACTGGCCCACCATGTTCAAAGACTCACATGCATTCTGTAAAATTTGTGAAAATTGTCAAAAGTTGGGATCTATTTCGAAACGTCACATGATGCCTTTAAACCCTATTCTTGTCATTGAGATCTTTGATTGTTGGGGTATAGATTTCATGGGTCCATTTCCTCCATCATTTTGGTTTCTTGTACATATTGGTCGCAGTAGATTATGTTTTCAAAATGGATAGAGGCAATTCCAAGTCGAACCAATGATCACAAAATAGTGATAAAGTTTTTGAAAGAAAACATTTTAAGTCGATTTGGAATCCCTCGAGCCATGATAAGTGACGGTGGAACACACTTTTGCAACAAGCCATTTGAGTCTTTAATGAAGAAATATGGAATCACACATAAAGTTGCCACCCCTTATCACCCTCAGACAAGTGGACAAGTCGAGCTTGCTAATAGGGAGCTCAAACAGATCTTGGAGAAAACAGTGAACCCTAATAGGAAAGACTGGTCTTTAAGACTTAATGATGCACTTTGGGCTTATCGAACTGCTTATAAAACATCATTAGGTATGTCACCTTATAGACTAGTCTATGGAAAACCTTGTCACTTGCCTGTGGAAATTGAACATAAAGCTTATTGGGCTATTAAAGCTTTCAATTCAAGCCTTGATGATGCTAGTCAGCTGCGAAAATTGCAAATAAATGAGCTTGAGGAAATAAGAAATGATGCATATGACAATTCAAAAATTCATAAAGCAAGAATTAAAGAGTTTCATGACAAGAAAATACTGAGAAAAAACATTCAATGTTGGTCAAAAAGTCTTGCTTTATAATTCTCGACTCCATTTATTTCCTGGAAAACTAAGAACAAGATGGAGCGGTCCTTTTATTGTGAAACATGTGTATCCATATGGGGCCTGTGATATTGAGAATCCAAAGAATGGCAATGTTTTCAAGGTAAATGGGCATCGTTTGAAAGTTTATTTTGATAATTTTTCGGTTGAAAATGACTCTATTGAATTGAGTGATCCTGTATATAAAGATTGATTCTTTTTCTCACATTGTTTTGTGTTTTGTTGTTTTGCTAGTCTCTCTTTCACCCCGGTCAAATGGCGGATAACGGTACTCCGTGACTTAAGTCGGTTTTTTCAGTTTCCCAAATAACTGATATCTGTATATGTTTGTATAATTCTTAGCTCTTTCTTCCTTCTTTGAATCGCTTCTCTAATTCTCTTTTGAAAATGGACACCACTCTTGAAAAGTTGAAAAGGTATTTTCCCGCTTTGCCTCCAAATGCGATTAATAAAATTTACCGTGCTAGGTGTGCAAGATTGAGGTTGTTAATGAATCATGGAATTCCTGAAGATATCCGTTGGTTAATTGAAGCAAAGGTTCGATTATCAGGTGAGTCATCCAATTCTTTCATTTCACACATGCCTGGAACAGGTAAAAGCACTTTTGCAAAGAAACGTCGTGCAAAACGACTGAAAGTCTGTCACAGATGTGCCAGATGGACTTGTAATGCAACATGTCGTTCTTTAGGAATGGTATCTGTAAACCGTGAAGATAAGATACAATTCATTAAGGATGGCCTGAGTAAGGGGTCTTTAGATAATCTTTTGTTGACCCTTGAGACGCATCCTAGTGGAGATGTACATCGTGTAATTCATGATTTATGGCCACAATTCCATAAAGAACATGATCGACTTAGTCTTGGGAATCTGACTAAAAAAGACCCTGTTTGCCAGTTTTTAAGAAAACTGGATGGGAAGCCTATCCCCGACCCATAGAGGGCGTTTAAGCCGTTCTTGGACGTAAAACCAAGGGAAGATGTGAGCCACAATCACAACTACCTGTACATACATGCTTTTTCAAAATAAATAATTAATAAAGAGAGAGAGAGTTTGTGAGACTACAGCTGGCCTACATATAGGTGGTATGATTGCATTTTCACTTTTTCATCTATAAATTCTTCTCTTCCTTCCCTTCATTTCTACTCATCCCATATATTCATCAAATATAGAAGTGTGTAGAAATGGCAGGTTCCTCAAGTCATCATATAAGAAATATTTGTGTTTTCGGTGGATCCAGTTCTGGGAAAGAAAAAGAGTTTTTAGAATCAGCAAATCATCTTGGCCGGGTACTAGCTGAGAGAAAGATTCATTTAGTGTATGGGGGAGGTAGCCTTGGGTTAATGGGAGGTGTGTCAATGGCTGCATTTTTAGGAGGCAGTCAAGTTTTGGGGGTTGTCCCCAAAGCTTTAGCAAATGGGGACATCATTGGAAAAACAATTGGAGAAGAACTACAGGTCCCAACAATGTCTGACCGACTGAATACCATGTTTAACCATGCTGATGCCTTCATTGCCTTACCAGGTGGTCTGGGCACATTGGAAGAGATCTTTCATATTTCATCTTGGGCCCAACTGCACATTCACCATAAACCCATAGGTTTGTTAAATGTTAATGGTTTTTATGATAAGTTGCTGTCTTTCCTTGATCAAGCTGTGGAACAGGAATTTCTAACATCTTCGGCACGACGAATCATAATCTCTGCTGCTACTGCTGAACAATTGATTGACCAACTACAATCTTTCATCCCTGTCATTGATCCCTGCATGAGTCGTCTAGATTGGTCAACTAAGGAAAGCCGTAAAAAGCTTAGATTAGATTTGAGCCTTCATCTGTGAAACCTTGTGTCTTTTGGTTTTATTAATAGCATATTATTTTGTTTTGTTACTTCTTATGTTTGTTTAAGTGTGTTTCAGGTTTGTCATTGTTCGCTGTTTCAGGTGATGTCTTCTATACTCTATCTTTCTACCTTCGAACATTGAGGACAATGTCTCGTTTTGGTTGGGGGGAGAGGGTAGTAGTTTAAAAAAAAAAAAAAAAATACTAACTTGCTAACTGTTTTTTGCTATTATTAAAACCATTTGACAAAATTGTTATTAGGATGGCAGAGTATGGAATCAATTTTATTGACTCTAGAGACGCATCTTAGTAAGTTTCATTACCAAGGTCTATCATAATACTTCTTGAAATATTCAGGTTTACAAACTCTCACATTGTTATCACTTGATTCTGCTTTTATACTCATTTAACAAGTATTATTAAACCTTCATTTTCACACACACACTTTAACATATGATTGTGGGTTGCACATTGGATTATTACATTAATTATGTTCTTTTGTTGAAGGTAACAACTAAGGGAAAAGGATAGTATATAATTTCAAAAAAAAAAAAAAAAAAAAAAAAAAAAAAAAAAGAGATAGTATTGATGATAATAAAACGTGGATAAGTTTGGTTTCGTAGCCTCCCTAACCTAAGCAATTAAGCCCGAAGGGGTGTTTTTAACACCTAATACCCTAAAGTCAACTGACTTGGGAGCTATTGGCCCAAAGCTTGTTACATGGGTTAAGGAGAAAAGCTTAAGGGAATCAAACATTGCACTATCTACGTATCAGTATCTGCAACCCGAGTTGTTAAGCTCGTAGGGGTGTCTCAACACCTAATGCCCTAAGATCAACTGGTCTGGGAGTCATTAGCCTAAAACTCGTTACACGGGTTAAAGATACATTGTGTTTTAAGTTGTATGTGTATATAAAAAAAAGATAAAAAAAAAAAAAAAAAAAGAAGAAGAAGAAGAAGAAAAATAATAATCCCAACCCAAGGAAGTTCACCTTAAACATTTGAACATAATATTGTTTTCTTCCAACAAAAGCCCCATCATCTATGTTTTCATTGAGCACACAAAAAGAAGGTTTATTAATATCTTGTTTACGAAGTATGAAGCAGGAATATAAATTTAATGAGAGTTTGTTTATCTGGATAGATTAATGGAAGTTGAATGATGAATGCCTTGCTTTGTGGAACTTGCAAATTGTTTTCTCTATTTTAACGCTTTAGATTACTAGGGACTAGTAATAAGCTGGTTGGGGGGTGTGATTAATACTTAAAAGTGCATGTTTATCAAGGTTTTATATCATCATTTTGCACTTGAAGTATCAATAACTCCTTAACTAAAGCATGTTTTATAATAACAAGTTTGATATTATAAGATACCTTAATTTATGGTAAATGCTCATTTTAAATGCAGGACTATCACATAAATAAAAGGATTGATTGATGAGTTTAAGCATTGAAAGTTAAAGGACAAAGAGATGGCCAAACTTAGAAAAGAGATGTCGGTGCAGTCCAAACCGGAACATTGCTCGGTAATTGGATCATATCTGGAGCTCTAGATTTCGGATTTAGGTCCACTTTATATGGATGGAAAGGTAAGACAAAGGCCTACAACTTTCATGAGGAGCCCAAGATTTGAAAAGGTCGTTTTGAAGTCCAAATTGAAGGAACAACGAAGAAGTCCGAAGCTGTCCTGCAGCCCAAACACTATTTAGTGTTCAGCCCATATCTTGAGTTCTAGAAGTCCAAATGACCTCATCTTTTTTTTTGTTGGAAAGCTGAGACAATTTCCTAGAACATTCTTGAGGATTCTGGGCAAATTATGATGTTAGCAATGACGTCTTGATCAGACAAGAAGATAAGGATTGTTATCTAGTCAAGATGTGGCCACCCACTCATCAATTAGTCAACAAATCAATAGTTCCAAATTTTGGCCTATAAAAGGAGGCACTTACCATGTATTGAGGCATCTTGGTTTCCAGATCAAGATCATGCTCTTGCTTTCTCTCTTTGTATTGCTTATGCTTTTCTTTCATTAATATCAAGTTTATGCACTTCATTTCCTTTCTTTTACTTAGTTAACGTCTTTCTCATTTATGTTCTTATCTTGTTCATTTATGTTTCTTTCTTTCATTATGTTCAGCTAAGTTAATTATGTCAAGGTGAAAAGGGTACACTAATGGTGTAAGAATAAGTATAATATAAACTTAACATGGACCTTAACGTTGGATACTAACATGTTTTATATTTGTTATCTTGTTCACTTTTAATACTTTGCTTGTTAAATGGTTAATCTAGATTTATGTTGTATAACACTTGGTACAACAAATACTTGGCACTTTCATAGCTCATACTGTATGGTATAACCGACACCTGAGCTGTGAAAGGAACTTGATTTGTTGTTAACATAAGTTATAATCATGAATGCCTGCCAACATTTACAAGTATTAGCTTTATTCGAATAAGATAACTAATGTAATCATGTTAATAATTTATAATCTGAATGGAACCTCCTTTATGTGTGGTTTCCAATTGAGTAATAAGAGTTTATATTATACTTGTTTGAAGTACCATTAGTGGATCCTCTAACCTTGACATTTGTTTTTATCATTGTTTAATCCTTACGTTAATCTTTCATCTCAAAGTTCTCATTAATTTCTTCATCTTCTGCTTTCATTATTATTATTATTATTATTATTTACATTCTGTTTATATTACATAATATATATATATTTGATCTTTTCATAAACTCAGTATATAGGCTGGAAACCTGTGACCCGATCTTTAGATCATTCTCAGGTATAACAACGCCACGTACTGAGTATAATAGTTATTATTATTGTTATTATTGTTGTTGTTATTGTTGTTGTTGTTGTTGTCTTGTTATTTATAATTTATACAATTAACCTCTCTGTGGTTCGACCCCGGTCTTGCCGGGTTATTTATTACTTCGACACTCCTGCACTTGGGAGAAGACATCAAGCTTTTGGTCGTATCAATACGTGAATATTCAGAGCTACTCAAGTCCACCTATTTTAGTAGATTTTTATTTTTTATTTTTATATTAACATACCAACTTTTTTTATTATTCTATCAATTAAATACCTTTTTTTCTTGTTTTCTTTAATTGTGTGACATTGATCAAATGAAATTGAGTTCAGGTTTTCCTCTAGAATAATTAATTGTTTTTGAAAAATAAATAATTATTTCTCCATCAAGTTTTTGCCCCACCACTTTGATGGCTCACTACCGTGACAAATTTGGTCTATTTTTTGGTTTGATTTATTTTCTGTCATCGAATATCTTCATTTCTTGATAAATTTTTCCTGGATATGCCAAATAAAAATTGGATAAAATTTTATAAATCTACCGTATATAAATTGAAAAACTAATTAAGTTTTTTTATCCAAATAACTTTAAGGATGCACCTCTTATATTAATTTAATATATTTAATAAAATTCCCTAAACTACTGTATTTCTCCAACAGCGAAAATATATGGTGGCAATCCTCCAATCTCAAGAGTATACGAAATAAGTATTTTATAAGTACTTAGCCGTCGTGCATTTTTTTTCCCTCAGGATGAATCCTACAGACAATCACCATCATGCATTTATGAGTTCGTGAGACCATTTCCATCTTGCATGTTTCCTCGAGGTGAGGCCGTGAGACCATTTCCAACCATCATGAGTTTTTTTCCACGATATGGGTAATTCGTAAGCTTGTTTAATTCTTGTTCCTTAATTAAGAAGGGATAATATACTTTAATTTAAACATATTAATGTGGTTTAATAGAAATGATTTTTTATAAACAAGTATGGGAATGATAATATTAAAAAATATTATTGTTTCAATAATTGAGAAACAAATTAAAAAAAAAAAACTATAGTTTTAATGGCAAGCGAGAAATACCACTAGTTTTAACTATTCCTAATTTGTGATAATAATATATATGTTTAAATTTTTTGATATGCTGCTTTTAAAATATTTTTAAAATAAAAAATATTATTTTAATAAAATTTTAAATAAAAAAAACTTTCAAAAATAATGCTAACCAACTTTAAATACCATTAAGATGAGGTAACACTCCCTTTTTGATTCGGCTCGCCTACCGTTCAAATAGAATTTTCAAAAGAATTCAGCTTGCCAAATAGAATTTTCAAATCATACATTGCAAAATAGAATTTTCAAACAAGTATTCTTTTTTTTTTTTTATTTCTAAAGTACTTATCAAATTTTTTTTGTAACACAGTCAACAAATAAAAAATGAATGCAGTGTTAGATGGGTTTTGTAAGACCATTGTTATCTATATTTTTTTCAACGATATGGGTTAGTGGGATGGTCTGTAAGAACATTATCATTTGTATTTTTTTCCATGATATAGACAAGTGGAATGGTCCATGAGACCATTGCTATCAAGCTTTTTTTTGTATTTTCTACAAGATGGATCCATAAGACCATTGCTCCATAAGTTTGAGAAGGGGTAATATGCTTTAATTTCAATTTAGTGTATAAAAAAGAATTAAATGCTTAAGCATAAAAAATAAATCTCAAGCGATCCGATTAGTTAATGGAAAATGGACCTTAGATTAATATATGACGCATCTTTCAATGGAAATTTAAATGCTTTACTAGAATTACATACTCTCTTTCTCCAATATTATCAAAAAAAAAATTATATTTTTTTTCTAGTTATATTTATTTTTTTTATCAATATTCCTAACGTAAATTGCTATGTATTTAACGAAGATATTTTATTGATCACACTTTGTTAATATAAATATTCAAATTGAAAAAAAAAATATCCATGCTTTTGGTATTGATGTCTCTATTCATTTACAGCTAGAGAAAAGAACATTACATGTGTTTATTATCTCTTCTTGTCTAGAAAATAAGGCATGTGAACATTCAGAGTTATTATTCACTTAGTAGATTTTTTTTTTATTAGTATACCAAATTTTTTGCTATTATATCAATTAAATACTTTTTTCTTGTTTTCTTTGATGGTGTGACTTTGATCAAATTAAATAATTGAGTTTGGGTTTTCATCCAGAATAAATAATTGTTTTGATGAATAAATAATTGTCTCTCTAAAGTTTTTGCCTCACTACTAAGATGGCTCCCTGTAAAGACAAATTTGGTCCATCTTTTGGTGTCTAATTCCCATGGCAGTGGCTTGATTTATTTTCAGTCATTCTCGGAATATTTTCGTTCCTTGATAGACTTTTCCTGGATATGCTCCGGTTGGTACTGTGTTTCAAATGAAAATGAGATAAAATTTGATTTTTTTTATTTAGAATTATTTTTATATATATTTATTGAATTTTTTAATATACTGATATTAAAAGTTTTTTTAAAAAAAATAAAAATATAATATTTTTAATTTATTTTCAAATAAAAATACTTCAACAAATAGTTATTATCCAACTTGAATTCAG
The DNA here is from genome assembly GCF_005239225.2 of Populus alba. Lineage (NCBI taxonomy): Eukaryota > Viridiplantae > Streptophyta > Magnoliopsida > Malpighiales > Salicaceae > Populus > Populus alba. The sequence continues at coordinate 8,184,165 of NC_133301.1, read as the reverse complement.
CTGGTCGTTGTTAACTATTTTATTTTCACTATAATTAACTGCTTTATCACGTTGACGTCAGCAGTCAACAACTATATTACATTCTCTTGGTATCGAATTCCATGCCTTTGCAAAAATATCAAAGGCTCCAGTGCCTCTCTAGCAATAATTAATTTTATTTTCCTCCAAATACATGTGTCATTTATCAAAATAATTAATTTAATCACACAAAAAAAAATGTAATATAGTTGTTGACTGCTGGCGTAATATACTTTTGAATCATCAAGTAGTGAAACATAAAAACAAAATAAAAAAAATGAAGAATAATCAAAGTGGTGGATAGGAACGACCACATTTATTGGAATAATTAATTTAAATCACATCCTCTCAAACTAAATTGGATTTCAATAACTGGTTGGTACTGTGTTCCAAATAAAAATAAAACTAATGAAAATATTTTATTGATAAAATTTTGTGAAAATAAGTATTCAAATTGAAGAAAAACAATGTGTCCATGTTTTTGATAATGATAATAATTGATCAGCATATATATTAAGATGAGGGTATTAATTCAAATGTTGATGGCCTTTGTAAAGATGGTTTTCTTGGAAGGATGGTTGCCTCTTGGGTTTTCTCTAGAATAATAATTGATTTGATAAATAAATAATTATATCTCCATCAAGTTTTTGCCCCACCACTAAAATGGCTCACTATAGGGACAAATTTGGTCCATCTTTTGGTTTCTAATTCAACAGCTTTGGTTTCATTTATTTTATTTCATTCTCCAAATATCTTCGTTTTCTGATAGATTTTTTTGTGGTTATGTCCCAGTTGATACTGTGTTCTAAATAAAAATAAATTTTAATTTATTTTTTTAATTTAATTTTAATTTTATTTTTTAATACTGATATCAAAAATATTTTTATATTGAATTGGATTTTAATAACATTGAATGAATCAAAAATTAAAATAAGTAATGGATATGAAGGTGCAATGTGAAATGGGTTCATGAAACCTTTGCTATCAAGAGTTTTTTTCTACGAGATGAGATGAATCCGTGAGATTATATTGCCCTGTAAGCTTGAAAAAATGATATTATATTTTAATTTCAATTTAGTATATAAGAGAAAATAAATCTCAATTTAGTGTGTTAGAATGTAACCATCGACTAATTAATGGACAATGGACCTTAGATTAATATACTATCATTTTTTATTGTATTTGTTTTCTAGTCATATTTATTTTTTCATCAAGTGATTACTATGTATAATTCAATGGGTATAATTCCTAACGCTAAATGCTCTGTATTTAGAATTTTGATAGATTGAGAGATGAGATAACAAAAATGGACCAGTTTTTATTAACTAAATAAATTTATATTAGGGAGCTATAATTATTAATATTAAATTCAAAATACATATTGCAAACTCTTAAACATATCATTTGGTTTAATAGAAATTATTTTTATAAACATATGTGGCTTAACATTATTAATCAAAAGCTCATAATATCTTTCATTTTATATATATTAAAAGTAAATATTAAAACCTATTATATTATTAATTCAGATGTGAATTATAATTCTAAAATGTTTTTTAAAAAATTCTCTATATACTACAACTAGCTTAAGAAACTCATCTTCATCTGAAACATACAGTACCAAAAAAATTAAAAGAAAAAATGAATTGCCTGAGAGTAATTAACAGGAACTCATATTTATTCTCAAGATGTTGACCCGAAGTCAAAGTCTGATGAATAAGAGGCTGATGTCAAATTTAATAAGTCTGATGTCAGTCTTTAATGCAAAAACATAAATAAAAGGTTAATGCTAGGAGGCTCATTTTCCATGACAATGATGGATATAGAAGATAGTGTGGAAAATCATGCCTTAATTTTGATAAAATAATTCATAATTTTATATCATTTATAAAATCAAATAGTATCATTTATAAAATTAATAGTAACATTTCTAAAATACTTCTTGTCATGATAATTAGTTTTTTGTTTTTTCTAAAAATAAAGGTATTTTTTTTTTCCAACATGAACTTATCAATAAGTAAGGTGGAAATAAATTTGTAGTATCAGATGGATCTGTGAGACCATCACCGTTAAGCCTTTTATCCATGATATGGGTTAATGAAATGGTTTGTAAAAGCATTGCTATCAAGAGTTTTTTTTTTTTTTTTTTCTATGAGACGAGATGAGTCCGTAAGATTATTGCATGAAAAGTACGAGGAGGTGCTAAGAATTTGTATATTAAATTTATCATTCTCCATATATACATGAATTAGTGACCGAATGAACAATAATAGCTTAAAATTGAGTTATTTTAATTTTGATCCACAAAATGTTTATGGTTGCTATGTCATTACATCAATCACTTTCACTTTTTATTAATTTTAGTATATAAACTTTTATTTTCTCATATCATTATACCCATTTTTTGTATCATATCAATCAAATATTTTTTATAAGAAGTCCATGATTTTCTTGATAACTAATATAAAGACATTAAATCATCATTGAAAAAAAAAACTAATTCTTTCAACTTTATTTTAATCTTCCTATTTCACGAGTGCAAGAAATAAATGCTTTATATCAAAATAAAAATAATTTTAATATTAGCATATCGGTTTAAAAATATATTAAAAAATTATTTTAAATAAAAAAATTAAATTTTAATAAAAAATAAATTAAACCACCTTGCCAAAAAAAAAAACCCTTGTTCAAATTTACTTTATAAATCTAGAAGATATAAATGGAGAAGTGATAATAGTTGGTTTTCAAAATGTTTTTTTGTTTGGAAATGCTTTTAAATAATTTTTTTTATTTTTGAAAATTATTTTTAACATCTATATATTAAAATAATATGAAAACACTAAAAAATATTAATTTAAAATAAAAAAATAAAATTTATTTTTTTAAAAAAATTCTTTTAAAATGTAAAAAATAATCAGTGTGATATGAAAACGAAAACAAATGTGATGAAGAGGACACTACCGTCCTGTGCCATCCTGCTTCTTTCTTTTTTAACAAGATGGACCCGTTGGATGTTGCCATCATGCATTTCTTCCATGAGTTGGGTTCGTTAGACCATTTCCATCATCCATTTTTCTTCAAGATGGGTCCGGTGGATGGTGCCTTCATGCATTTTTCCATGAGTTGGGTCCGAGAGAACATTTCCATCATGCATTTTTTCCTAAAAGATATTTAGATTAATAGTATTATAAAAAGAAACAAAGAGATTATATATATTAAAGATAAATATTAAATGAACCAATTCAGTTATTATGAATTATGTAGTAAAATAAAATATTTTAAAAGAAGTTGCTTTATAAAATATTTTTTAAAAAAATATTTTGAACATCAATATATCATAAGGATAAAAAAACATAAAAAATTATTTTAAATAAAAAATTATTTTTTAAAAAAATATAATTTCAAAATTATTCCCAAACAACCTTTTAGTTTGTTAAAACTAAAAAAAAAAAAGTTGTAGATGATCAACACTTTTCTTACTAAATGTTGAAGAGTTAGTAATATAACCGTGGTATATAAAAGCACAAATATTTGGTCAGGAGGGCTTGAATTTGAGTTGGAAATAAATATTAATATGATTTCGGCCAATTGAAAAATTAAGATAAAAACAAGAGAGAGAGGATGCGACTATGAAGTGGAAATTTCTTTTAACCAAAAAAATGAAGCTTCTAACTTCTGTGGCTGCAAAGTGTGTTTTTCATTAAGATATTTTTTTAAAATTACTGAGAATTTTTTTTTTATATTTATTTTGCTTAAGAAAGTCATGAACATTGAATTATAGATATTTATTCTCCACAAGGGGATGTGTCCGTTGCCATCATGCAGTTTTTTGCACGGCATGGGTCCTTGAAGTCCTCTATAAAAGCCTTAACCTCCTCGCTGCCATTTGCAACAATTAATATTGTAATAGTTGATATATATTAAGATGGGGCTGTTCCTTCAGGTGTTGACGGTGTTAGTGATAATGGTTTCGCTGCAAGGATGGGTGGCTCTTGGTTGCTTGGAGGAAGAAAGGATCGCTCTGTTGCACCTCAAAGATTCTCTGATTCTCTTAACTATCCCAATGGCACCTCCCTTCCCTCCTGGAGAGAAGCTGACGTCACCTGCTGTGACTGAGAAGGTATTGTGTGCAACAGCAGTACAAGTCGAGTCACCAAACTCTATCTTGACGGCGTAAGGGATTGGGAACTGGGAGATTGGTACTTGAATGCCTCCTTGTTCCTTCCTTTCCAACAACTCAACGTTCTCGACTTGTACGGTAATCGCATAGCTGGTTGGGTTGAGAAGAAAGGTTTGCTCTCTTAAGTATTACAAAATATTTATATTAGTTTTGTCTTTTTAGAATTAATCAAATAAGGTGTTGTTTAATTACTATCATTAATTTTGGTTTTCCAAAGTAAGTAATTCATCGAAGAAAATATTTAGCAATAAGGTGTTGTTTATTTCCTTACATTATTAATATAATCACACCACCACAACATATATTATTACATTATCAATATTATTATAATCATGTAATTTAATCATGACTTCTCTTACTTTCATTTTCACCGCCTCAACCTCTTTACATGGAGTCACTAGAACAATTACATGCCTCTTCATCGATCATAATTAAATTACTCCAATAATATCTTTTTTTTTTCCTTACATGAAGTCATAATTTATTTATTTTTTATATAGGTGGTTATGAGTTATCAAGATTGAGCAATTTGGAATTCCTTGACTTGAAATCTAATCGCTTCGATAATAGTATTTTATTATATGTGAAGGAGTTTTCATTTCTTAAAACACTATATTTAGGTTATAATAGACTGGAGGGGATAATAGATTTGAAAGGTTTTTTTTTAAATATTTATCTTTTCTCTATTAAATTCAATTAAAAAAACAAAATTTATGTGATGTAGTGAATTAATTAACTATTACTTTTATAAATATCAAGAATCTCTAGCAACTTGGAGGCATTGAGTTTGGGCGGCAAACAATATTAACAAATTGGTAGCCTCAAAAGGTAATTAGTAACACATGCACATTACCTACCTGACTAGTAGCATCATGAAGATAGTATCCATACAATATTAATCATACGTTTCTTCCTTAACTAACTTGCAGGTCCAAGCAACTTGAGGACTCTATGGCTAGAAAATATCACAACCTATGAAAGTAGTTTCCAGTTACTTCAATCATTACAAGCATTCCCAAACCTCACGACACTTCACCTGAAAGACAATGATTTTAGAGGAAGAATATTAGATGACAGTAAGTTATATATTTTACATATAGTAATGTTTATATATTTGGGATTAATTCAAAAATTCAATCTGCTACTTTTGAACAAATAGAGTTGCAAAAGTTAAGATCATTGGAAAATTTAGATCTAGACCGGTGTTCTCTAGATGAACACTCCCTTCAAAGTCTTGGAGCACTGCTTTCTCTAAAAAATCTATCATTATATTCTCTCAGCAGCACTGTACCTTCTAGAGGTAAATTAATCGTTCTGTGTTTTTTTTAATGCTCGCACCAATTAGATTTGTTTATATAGAATTCATCTTTTATGTTTTAGCAACCCACTAAATAAGTCTTGGAGAGACAATTAAATCTGAAGTTTATAAATTAACTCAATTGAAATCTTTATTATTCTAAAAGTCTACCATCCATTTAATATTAACAATATTTCAATTTTATTTTGGTCCTCTCTTGGTATCATTTCAGTGTAATGTAAACCCAATGATTATATAAAAAACAATAATTTCTTTAATGAAAAAGTAAGTGCTATTTTTAGAAGGAGAATAAATTAACAATGACGTTTGTTTTTAATCTTTTTATATGTGGACCAATCAAAATAATTTACATTGATAGATTGATATTATAAGATATTATTATTCTCAAAACCATTAAAAAAAAAAGACAATTTGAGTGCTTTAAATATCTTGAAAATGACAGATTACAAAATATGAAATTATAAAATAAAGAATATTATTTTCTAAATTTACTATGACATACAAAAAGCAATCTAGAGAGAGAGAACGGTCCAAGTCTTATCAATCTATAGAAAAAGAAAGAATTAAGAAAGAATGTTAATAACACTCATTAATGCTTTGAAGAAATTTATTTTCTCTAAAGAATATCAATTTAATATAGATAAAGAATATATAACCCATTTTCCTTAGCTGATAAAATATTTAACTGGCCTGAATTAAGACTATCTTGAATTCTACCAAAAGAAACATCTCGTCAATAAAGCATTTTCTAAAAAAAAATATGGAATTAAGAATATCAGTTTTGATAGTTTCACTTATAGTTTCCTTACATTTCAACAAAATATGCTTTTTCTAAAAAACAATTATGGAAAAAATAATAGCGTGATATAGGTGGATTAAATTATAATATTTTAAACTTGAACTTGAACTTTTATTTGTATAGCCTTTATTTTTTAATATTAATCTGGAAAATTAAAAAAAAAAGAAACTAATTATGAGTCAATTAAATAAAAACAAAACTCAAAAAAACATAAGAAAAAAGGCATAAAAAAATACACTACTCAACCAATAATTGACTAGAACCATGTGATGCCTATCACTGGACTAGCAACTTCATGCATAGAGAGTGGTATTTTTTTGGAGGAGAATAAATTAAAAATGGTGTATTTTTTATTTTTTTTGGGTTAGGCATATAAAAATCCTTCTGTTCATTGAACAATACAATCTCTACACTTAACAGATATTTTTTGTTTTTTTAGCCATGATTAATAAGTAATTAATTATTTCTAATCTTAATTCCTTCTATGTTAATATAATTTCTTGTTTAATTGACTGCGGCAGGCTTACTTAATCCTAAGAAGTTGGAATACTTGGATTTGAGCTCCAACACTCTCAATAACATCTTCCAAGCCATCGGAACAATGACCTCTCTTAAAACTTTATGGTTGGAGAATTGCAGTCTAAGTGGCCAATTACCTATAGCCCAAAGTAAGGTTGATGACTCTTACTCTCTCTTGATTATATATTTTCCATTAGAAACTCAAAGTTCTATTTTTCTAAATTTTAATGTGATAAGGCTTATGTGACTTAAATCATCTCCAAGAGCTGTATATATATGGCAATGATCTCAATGGTTTCTTGCCTCCGTGTTTGGCAAATTTGACTTCCCTTCAAAAACTAGATCTCTTTTCCAATCACTTGAAGATCCCTATGTCATTGAGCCCATTATACAACCTTTCAAAACTCAAGTATTTTGATGGTTCACGTAATGACATATACGCAGAAGAAGATGATCACAATCTGAGCCCAAAGTTCCAGTTAGAGTCTCTCTTTTTTAGTAGTGGTGGACAAAATGTAAGAGCATTTCTCAAGTTCCTTTACCATCAGTTCAACCTGCAATATATGGATCTTGCAAACATCCAAATAAAGGGAGAGTTTCCAAATTGGTTGATTGAGAACAACACATACCTCAAACATCTTTATTTAGAAAACTGTTCTCTTTCAGGTCCATTCTTGTTGCTAAAGAGTTCCCATGTGAATTTGTCATTCCTAAGTATATTAATGAATCACTTCCAAGGACAAATCCCTTCAGAAATTGGAGCTTATTTTCCAGGGTTAGAAGTTTTATTGATGTCTGATAATGGTTTCAATGGAAGCATTCCTTCCTCATTAGGTAACATGAGCTTGATGTACGAGTTAGACCTATCCAACAACAGTTTGCAAGGGCAGATCCCTGGATGGATTAGGAATATGTCTTCTCTTGAATTCTTGGACCTATCAAGGAACAATTTATCTAGTCCTTTACCACCTAGATTCGGCACTTCTTTAAAATTAAAAGTTGTTTATTTGTCTAGAAATAAGTTTCAAGGACCGATCGCAATGACATTTTATGACTCCGTTGAGATATTTGCATTAGATCTTTCTCATAATGATTTAACTGGTAGAATTCTAGAATGGATTGATAGGCTATCTAACTTGAGATTTCTACTCTTGAGTTATAACAATCTTGAAGGTGAAATCTCAATTCGATTATGCAGGTTGGACCAATTAACCGTGATTGATCTATCTCACAATTATCTTTTTGGTAACATCTTCTCTTGGATGATATCTATTCATCCTTTCCCTCTTCAATACAATTCCCATGATTCTATGTTCTCATCACAACAATCTTTCGAGTTTACAACAAAGAATGTATCCCTTCCTTATAAATGAAGCATTATCCGCTACTTAACAGGAATTGATTTCTCATGCAACAATTTCACAGGAGAGATTCCTTCTGAAATTGGAAACCTCAATAAGATCAAGGCATTGAACCTTTCACACAATAGTTTGATTGGACCAATTCCACCAACATTTTCAAATTTAAAGGAAATAGAGAGCTTGGATCTTTCCTACAACAAACTGGATGGAGAAATCCCACCTCGACTTGTTGAACTATTTTCTCTAGAATTTTTCAGTGTGGCTCACAATAATCTGTCTGACAAGACTCCTGCAAGAGTTGCACAGTTTGCCACGTTTGAGGAGAGCTGCTACAGGGACAACCCTTTTCTTTGTGGAGAACCGCTACCCAAAATATGTGGTGCGGCTATGCCACCATCACCAACGCCAACTTCAACGAACAATGAAGATAATGGTTGATTCATGGATATAGAGGTTTTCTATGTGAGCTTCGGGGTTGCATACATCATGGTGCTGTTGGTGATAGGTGATGTTCTATAGATAAATCCATATTGGCGACGAGCTTGGTTTCACTTTATTGAGGTGAGCATCAACAATTGCTATTATTTTCTTATGGACAATCTTTCCATTTTATCCAATTTTGGATTTTCATAGCCCTAATGGTACTAAGACTTGGTGTTTATCTAAGTTTAGATTTTCATAGCCTTGATGGTACTAAGACTTGTTGTTTTGTTGTGTATTCTAGTTTTAAGAACGCTAGTGATGTTGTATTAATTTTGATTTGTATTTTGTTTTTCTTATTAGCTTCTGTATGATATAATAAGTAAATTTCTTCATTGGTTAATTCAGCAAGTATTTTAGTTCGAATCAGTTTTGTGGGTTTTTATATAATGAGGGCTTTTCAATTTCACGAGTTTTACTTCTCATCATCTTCATACCTTGTTGTACATTACATTATTACTTGATTTTTACGGGAATACATATCCAAAAATATGTATATAACACATATCCAAAAATATTTAATATCAAAGGGAATACATTACAACACAAATATCAATTCAAATTTATTTCACTGTTTGTATATAAGCTTGTGAGCAATTGGAGAGTTAAGAAGATCCACACCTTAACTTCTCACACGCATCAAGAAAACCTTTCAACTCAACAAAAAGTACTTTAGATGCCAGTAACTGTCCCAGAAGGGTCTACGTAACAGCAATTACATATGATATCCGGAAATAAAATATCCAGTGCCGCATTAAGCATGTTGTAAAATTTAGCCGATCCTCCCAGTTTGGTCAATCCCAGAAGTGATCACTGGTCATTCCCGCATTAAGGTCAAGGTTCTAATTTTTGGGCTTTATCAGTCAAGCATGATTGATGAAATTGCCGGTCATTGTTCATTATTTCTTTAATGGGTCCAAGAGGGTTTGTGGGAATTAATTAAAACCACTACTGATGTTGATGTGATTCCTTTTATTTTATCTTGAAGCCACCTGTGAAACGACTTGGTCAGATTTTGGTAGATTCTTAGTTTGCTCCTTCAGATTTCTCAATTGCATCTTGAAATTATAGTTGATGTGATTCCATTATTTTGTTAAATTTTTGAAAGGGTTATAATGCTAGTGATGTTGATGTGATTCCATTGTTTTTATCTTCTTTCATGGCTTCTGAAACGACTTGGTTAGAATTTGTTAAATTTTTAGTTTGCTCCTTGAGATTTCTCAATTTCATCTTCAGAGTTTAGTTTGTAACAATCGCCTTCTATAATTTTCATGCTTCATCCACTTATATAAGAAATAGTAACACAGAATAATGAATCAATCTCAGTGTTGTTTATAAAGTTTATATAAAATATTTCATTCTCATCCAAAAAATATTAAAAAGTAGGAAAGAAAAGCCAAATTAATAAAAATAAAAACAGAAAATATGACAAAATTTGAGATAATTAATCTTTTCTAGAAATCCTAAAATTCTATCCACTTAAATTCTCATTCATCAACAATAACGTGTATTCAAAGAAGTAATCACTGGTTCTTCTGTATTATACGAGAGGTTGAAGAATAAAGCCCTGTCGAGTACACTGCCGTGCTGCTTCTTTTTTCCACGAGATGGGTCCGTTGGATGGTGGCATCATGCATTTTTTCCATAAGTTGGGTTTGAGAAAACATTTCCATCATGCAGTTTCTTCCACGGCATGGGTCCTCAAATTCTAGAAATCCTAAAATTCCGTCCACTTAAATTTTCATTCATCAACACTAATGTATATTCAAAGAAGCGACCAGTGGTGTTAAGAAAAAAAATACTTATCATGTTTTTTTAAAAGTAAAAAATTAACTAAAAATAAATTAAAATTTTTCCCTTAAATTAAATTAACTAAATATAATTGCTATGTATTATGATTTTTTGATGGATTGAGAGATGGGAGATAGAAAGAGAAAGAAAGAATGACAAAGCCGAAAGAAGAAGAGGGAGGGGGAGAGATGAAAAAACAAAAGGTGTACCAGTTTTTATTGACTAAAGTAAACTTGTGTTAGGAAGATATAACTATTAATATTAAATTCAAAATACATGTTGCAAATATTTAAACATTTCATGTGGTATATTTTCAAAATACATATTGCAAATATTAAATGCATAATAATTTTTTGATAAATAAATAAATTGTTTTTATTAGATTGAAAAAAATCCTTCATGTTATTATCACATGAAATTATTATAAAAATTATACATTGTATATAAATGTCTGGATATTTTCTAACTCTCCTTTATTTTATTTAAGATAATTTATGAAATTAGATTTTTTTTTTTAATTTCATTTTCTTTCAACTTTTTAATTTGTAAGATTTGTTCCTTATTATTTTAATAAACTTGAAAAAGAATATTAATAAGTTATTTTACAGTTCATATTCCTCATTATTTAATAAACAAGTTATTTTGATTATTATTTATTTTATTTGAGATAATTTATGAAACCAATTTTTTTCTAATATAAAAAAAATTAAACAATGACAACCAGAATGAACTTGAGTTAACTTGATTTATCTGCAATTCAAGATAACAAAAAAAAAAAGACAAAAAAAAAAAACTCAAGTCCCAACAAAGCGGATTTCTAAGAATAAAATTGAAAGGAAAAAATAAAAAATAAAGTATGAAAGAAAAAAAAAACATAAGTTAACTCGAGTTCACTTTACTAACCCACCATCCATGACATGAGATTATGATAAGAAAAAAAAACTCGAGCCACATTAGATTAATTTAACAAATATGTAACATATGATAACCCTATAGAAAGGAAAGACATAAAAATAAAAAATTTATAAACTTAATAGCTCAATATTAAATGATAAAATTAAAAAAATATATTAAAAAAAATTCAAACCAACCCGTGTTAGATTGATTAACCCGTAATAGTCATAAAGGAAGGAAAAATTCAAGCCCTCGCTGCTCTCTTTACAGAAATCGCGTGTAGAAAATCATGCCTGAATTTTGGCAAAATCAAACATTATTATCGTCTATTTTTTTAACGCAGTCAAGAGATAGGGATTTGCAGCATTACTTTTTCTTTTATCAATAAAAAAGGGTTCACCTCCACAGATTAATATTTATTAACATGTTACTCACATATTATTATTGTGATAGCCCTTAGATTTTCTATTTGATCCTTCATAGCTCATTGTTACTTAAAATGTTAACATGGGAGTTAAATTCGTCAACGTGTCAATGTTATTATTATTTTAATTGTTTTTAAGAATAATGACATTATTTTCCTTTATACAATTTGATTAATCAATCTTATTTATAGGTTTTAAGGAATTGATCATGAACTGTGACTCACATGAAGTGATTTGTTTTAAATCGGTTTGAGGATTGAGAATTTATAGGATATTAATAACTTGACTGTTAAAAGGATTAACGGACATCATAAAATTTCAACTAATATATAGGAACAAAAAAAAGAAAGTAAAGTAAGTATTTTCAATATTTTAGCTAACCAATGCCTCCTTGGTCATTGATGAATTGTTTATATTGAATGTAAATATATTGTAAACAATTATCAACATCCAATATAGAGGCGAGCGACAAATTTAAACCGAATCAAAATTAAACCGAACTGAAATCAGTTTGTTGGGTTTCAATTTTATTCTAAAATAACTGAACTGAATCAAAATTAAACCGAACTAAAATCAGTTTGTTGGGTTTCAATTTTATTCTAAAATAACTGAACCGAATCAAAACCGGTTGGTTTGAACCGGTTTCGGTTTTTTTTTTTTAAAATTAGTTTGGTTATTTTTATAGGTAAAAATCAAATCGAATAAAAAATAATCACCCCTAATTCAATATGGTATATTTATAAAAATTAAATTTTTTACCCTCTTTTCAATTCAAATCTTCAAGGATAAAAGAAGAAGTATACCCACTCTCTGACAATAATAAACGTGTTTTTCCCGAGGAAGAGTGGAAGAGTCTATTTCTTGAAAGGCTAATATTGCACTGTTTTTAATTTCTTGTGGGATGTATTCACACTGAATTTAAAAATTTAGAAAAATTAAATGTATGATTTTTTAAAAATAAATTTTATTGTTATTTTATAATGTAATATAACGATATTACATTATATTAAAGGATGATAAGCTAAGAATAAAAGAGTTCAAGTTTAACCATTTTTTTATTACTTCACTGTAACAATTACATGACTCTTAATCCATCATAATTAAATTACACCAATAATATATTTTTTATTCTTTACCTAAAATCTTTATTTATTTATTTATTTATTTATTTTATTCAGGTGGTTATGAGTTACAAAAATTGAGCAATTTGGAGACCCTTAACTTGGAATATAATAACTTTAATAACATTATTCTATTATTTGTGGAGGGGCTTCCGTCTCTTAAATCACTATATTTAGATTATAATAGACTGGAGGGGTTAATAGACTTGAAAGGTTAGTTTTTTTATATACTATTATTTTTATAAATATTAAATTTAATTAACACAATTATCTATTAAATTTAATTTCAAAAAAAACAATTAATGAGTTTATTTTTTTATATATAAATATCAAGAATCTCTGAGCAGCTCGGAGTACTTGGGTCTGGACGGCAACAATATTAACAAATTGGTAGCCTCAAGAGGTAATTAGTAACAAATTCACATTACCTACCTGGCTGGTAGCATCATGAAGATAATATTAATTATTCTTGTTTCTTCCCTAACTAACTTGCAGGTCCAAGCAACTTGAGGACTCTATGGCTGGATAATATCACAACCTATGTAAGTAGCTTCCAGTTACTGCAATCATTACGAGCATTCCCAAACCTCACAACACTTCACCTAGAAAACAATGATTTTAGAGGAAGAATATTTGATGACGGTAAGTTATATATTTTACATATAGTGATGTTTATATATTTGGGTTTAATTCAAAAATTCAATTTGCTACTTTTGAACAAACAGAGGTGCAAAATTCAAGCTTTTTGGAAAGTTTGTATATGAATTATTGTTCTCTAGATGAACACTCCCTTCAAAGCCTTGGAGCACTGTCTTCTCTAAAAAATCTATCAATGCGAGCACTTAATGGCACTGTACTTTTTGGAGGTAAATTAATAAATTTCAACTCCACTATTACTTATCATTGATCATTTTATTTCTCTCTATACCAGCTACAATTAGGTGTTTGTATAGATTTTCTCTTTTATGTTTTAGCAACCTACTAAACAAGTCTTGGAGAGACAAATTAAATCTCAAATTTTGAAATTAACTCAATTAAAATCTTCATTATTTTAAAATTATACCATCCATTTAATATAAATAACATTTCAATTTAATTCCCCCCTTCTTTCTCTCTCAACACTATTTCAGTGTAATGTAAATAAAATGATAACATAAAAAACAATAATTTCTTTAATAAAAAGATAACTGTATATATAGAGAGTGCTATTTTTAGGAGGAGAATATATTAGATGTATAAAAAATCCTTCTCTTAAATGAACAGTACAATTTCAACACTTAACTTCTGTTTTTAGTTTTTTTAGCCATGATTAATAAGTAAGTAATTATTTATAATCTTAATTCCTTCTATAGGAATATAATTTCTTGTTTAATTGATTGTGGCAGGCTTACTTGATCTCAAGAACTTGGAATACTTGGATTTGAGTTTCAATACTCTCAATAATAGCTTCTTCCAAGCCATCAAAACGATGACCTCTCTTAAAACTTTAATTTTGTGGAGCTGCAAACTAGATGGCCGAATACCTACAACCCAAGGTAAGGTTGATGACTCTTAGTCTTTCATTTCCTTTATAATTTTAATTGCTTCTATGTTAATATAATTTCTTGATTGTGGTAGGCTTCTTTAATCTCAAGAACTTGGAATACTTGGATTTAAGTTCCAATACTCTTAATAACAACATCTTACAAACCATCAAAATGATGACCTCTCTTAAAACTTTAAGGTTGCAGAATTGCAATCTAAATGGCCATTTACCTACAACCCAAGGTAAGGTTGATGGATCTTACTCTCTTTAGGTTATATATTTTCCATTAGAAATTCAAAGTTTTATTTTATTTTTTTCTAAATTATGATGTGATCAGGCTTATGTGACTTAAATCATCTCCAAAAGCTGTATATGTATGACAATGATCTCAGTGGTTTCTTGCCTCTGTGTCTGGCAAATTTGACTTCCCTTCAACGACTAGATCTCTCTTCTAATCACTTGAAGATCCCTATGTCATTGAGCCCATTATACAACCTTTCAAAACTCAAGTATTTTGATGGATCAGGTAATGAAATATATGCAGAAGAAGATGATCACAATCTGAGCCCAAAGTTCCAGTTAGAGTCCCTCTATTTAAGAAGTATTGGACAAGGTGCAGGAGCATTACACAAGTTCTTTTACGATCAGTTCAGCCTACAATATTTGGATCTTACAAACATCCAAATAAAAGGAGAGTTTCCAAATTGGTTGATTGAGAACAACACATACCTACAATATCTTCATTTAGACAACTATTCTCTTTCAGGTCCATTCTTGTTGCCAAAGAATTCTCATGTGAATTTATTATTCCTAAGTATATCTATGAATCACTTCCAAGGCCAAATCCTTTTAGAAATCGGAGATCGTTTGCCAGGGTTAAAAGTTTTATTTATGTCTGAAAATGGTTTCAATGGAAGCATTCCTTTCCCGTTGGGTAACATTAGCTCGTTGCATGTGTTAGACCTATCCAACAACAGTTTCTCTGGTCATTTACCACCTAGATTCGACACTTCTTCAAATTTAAGATATGTTTATTTGTCTAGAAATAAGTTGCAAGGACCGATCGCAATAACATTTTATAACTCATATGAGATATTTGTGTTAGATCTTTCCTATAATAATTTAACTGGTAGAATTCCAGAATGGATTGACAAGCTATCTAACTTGAGATTTCTACTCTTGAGTTATAACAATCTTGAAGCTGAAATTCCAATTCAATTATCCAGGTTGGATCAATTAACCTTGATTGATCTTTCTCACAATCACCTTTCTGGTAACATCCTCTCTTGGATGATATCTACTCATAATCTCCCATTAAAAAAGAATTACTATGATTCTCTATCCTCATCACAACAATCCTTCGAGTCCATAACGAAGAATGTATCCCTTTCTTATAGAGGCAGCATTGTCCAATACTTCAAAGGAATTGATTTCTCATGCAACAATTTCACTGGAGAGATTCCTTCTGAAATTGGAAACCTCAACATGATCAAGGTCTTGAACCTTTCACATAATAGCTTGACTAGACCAATTCCACCAACATTTTCAAGCTTAAAGGAAATAGAGAGCTTGGATCTTTCCTACAACAAATTGAATGGAGAAATCCCACCTCGACTTACTGAACTATTTTCTTTAGAATTTTTTGATGTGTCTCACAATAATTTGTCTGGTAAGATTCCTGCAAGAGTTGCACAGTTTGCCACGTTTGATGAGAGCTGTTACAAGGACAACCCTTTTCTTTGTGGAGAACCGCTACCCAAAATATGTGGTGCGGCTATGCCATCATCACCAACGCCAACTTCAACGAACAATGAAGATAATGGTTACTTCATGGATATGGAGGTTTTCTATGTGACCTTTGGGGTTGCATACATCATGGTGCTGCTGGTGATAGGTGCAGTTCTATACATAAATCCATATTGGCGACGAGCTTGGTTTTACTTCATTGAGGTGAGCATCAACAATTGCTATTATTTCCTGGTGGACAATCTTCCCATTTTATCCAAGTTTGGGTTTTCATAGCCTTGATGGTACCAAGACTTGGTGCATCGCTGTGTATTCTAGTTTTAAAATTTAAATAAGTTTAAATGCATGCTCAAGCGATGTTGTATTAATTTATACAGTTCCATTCGGTTTTGTGGGTTTTTATACAGCGAGAGCTTTTTTAATTCCATGATTGTTTACCTCCCTTGTATATTACATTATTACTTGATTTTTACCGATGATCAATTCAAATTTACAACACAAATATCCAAAAATATTTTATATTAAAAGGAATACATTACAACACAAATATCAATTCAAATTTATTTCACTGATTGTATATAAGCTTGTGAGCACTTAGAGACTTTGCTTGATCTAAAGCTTCAGTAACTGAGAGTATTGATCTTGTGAACATAGCATTCTGTCGACAACACTCCCCACTTGACATGGATGACCACCCGGTTGAGCAAATGAATCAAAGCAGTCTCGAGATTCCACATAACCATTTTTCTGGAAACAATTTTCCCATCTTTTCCATGTTTGGTAAACTTTGAGAAACCACTTTCCAAGAAAGTGGTTTCCAACCAAGAACAACACAACCCTTTTTCTAAAAGGAAAGTGTTTTCCTCTTTTTAGCACCGGAAAAACACTTTCCTTTTCTTTAACAACGAATAAACCCCACACCCTAAAGATGAATCACCATAGAATACTACTTCTGTACAATTTCAAACCGTAGCTCAAAAATACCATAAAAAAAAGCAACATATAAAAAAAAAACCGTAGCTCAACCATAAATTACTTGGTGCGTGGATTGTGGTCTTGATAAAACATACAATATCTTTTGCGGCAAACAAAGGTCGTTTTTCATCATTTGGAGCAGTAAGCATGGATGTCATAAGGCCTCTAATGCTTGTCCCAGCAATGAAATCAAAATAATATGCAATCCTCGCGTCCTTGCTGTCCACATCCAATTTCTATGCACAGAACAATAATAAACGAGGCTGCCTATATATATACAGTTCTTTTGCGTACAAGATTAATAAAGGAAAATATAAGCAAGCATGTTGAGAGAACAAATTAACCTGGAGCTTTGACTCAAGAACACTTGGGACTTCACTAGAAATGATATTTCTCACTTCTCCACAATCAATGCTAAGGATTGTAATGAAGTCTCCCTAATGCTCTGGTTCACCAGAACTTCCATTCACTAAAAATTTAACAAGGATCATAACAAATACAATATACATTAGCCAATAGTAATGGTGCCAAGTTAATATTTAAATTTATATAACTCAATTCTTAAGACTGTCAACAAAATATCATGTTATTGGAACCGATGAAAGTGCTAGCTTTGGAATGGGTCTAATTAAGGGCTCATCCATATTGTATTATAATTACATTTAATGTACTTAGGGCTCATCCATATTATAATTACATTTAATGTTTAATATATGTTAGATAAACTTGGAAAAAAATTAAAACATTGATAAGTTAATTTTCAATATATTTTTTATGGCATAACTAAATATTGAAAAATATTTTTTAGTTTATTTTTCATTACATTACTAAACAAAAAAATAATAATTCATTTTCAAAGAATTCACTTCCCATCATGACAGAATCTACAAACGCGGCCTGAAAACATTTTACACGGCATTTACATCAACTATTGAAATTACAATCTAGCTCCTCATAGATGTGGGGTTGCGTTATGAGGCAATTTCTGCACAAGTTCTAATCGTGGATTGGGTTTTGTCAGATTCCAAGTGAAGTCTGTTCAGAAACTAAACATCGTTATGGGTTAGAGGACAATTGAAAATGATTTGTGGCATCCCTTAAGAACTTCAAAGGTGTCAAGTGCATTTTATTTCAATCCACCAATATTCCCCCTGTATTCCCTCCTTATGTTCTGAAAAAAAAAAAATATATAGTTTTAGCGTTCTTTCCGGAATGAACTGCATTATTTTACAGCAAATGCATGTAACAATCCAACAACCATTTTCATTCTACAGGAACATACTCATGCGAGGGTAAACTATACATTTCTATCAACAAGATAGAGCTCCTTGCTCAAGCTATTAAGAACACAACTTACCATTCAACATTTTGGCTGGAGTCATCAACCAGAAGATATAATCCCTCCGAATGCATTGTTCAATGGCTGAAAGATGCAACCTGTATTCAACTTTTCCACCTCTATATGCAACCAATATTTGGAATGTAACCTTCTCTCTTTATCTCCTCATTCAACAATTGGTATACGTTCACCGAATGACCCTTTCACCAACATCTGCATTTCTACGCCTCTGACAGGCACCAAGCAATGACCCCAACACAATTTCATCTGGTTTTCCAGGCATCTTCTTGATTAAGTCCCAAGCTTCGTTCAGAAGTCCTGCACGCGCACAAAAATCAACCATGCAAGAATAGTGCTCGACTTTTGGGACCAATCCAAATGACAATTTCATTGATTCAAACAATTGGCGGCCCTCATCAACTAACCCGGCATGCACACATGCAGAAAGTACTCCTATGAAAGTGATGTCATTAGACTGAACAGTGCCATTATCCCTTGACATGCGTCCGAATAATGATAATGCTTCCAGGACCTGGCCATGGAAAGCAAGGGCAGAAATCATGGCATTCCATGAGACCTTATTTTTATGAGGCATGCTCTCAAAAACCCTGAGTGCATCATCCAAGCTCCCACATTTTGCATACATATCAATCAATTCACTCGCAACATAGACATCGTGCTGTAAACCTCTTTCTGATCATGCATGTGTCTCAACCCATTTCCCCAAATCAAGGGCCCCTATTGTGGAACATGCAGACAATACTTCAATCATTGTGACTTTATCTGGATTAGGACCTGCCTCTCTCATTCCATTGAATAGTACAATTGCTTCATTGGAAGCTCCATTCTGTGCACACATGAAGTGATAGTTGAACAAAAAAAAATCATATTAACTTGAAACGCATTTACCAGTTTCATATATTTGTGTGGTTTTTATTTCATGGCTGATTAATTAAGAAGAATTCAAATTTTAAGTTAGCTCAAAGGAATAGAAATAAACACAATTCCATTATATGTGACAATTACAAAGTAAAAAACCGATGTAATTAACCTGTGATAATGGATTCCAAGTGACAACATCCTTGTTTGGCATTGAATCAAAGACCCTCCTCGCAAATATCAAATCCCCACACTTACCATTCATGTCAATCAAGGCAGACCCCACATACGAATTTACCTCCATCTTTTTCTCCAAAACAAGCCCCTCCACCCATCTCCCCAAACCCAAATCCCCACACGCCCCAAGAACATTCACCAACGTCATCTCATCTGGCTCAAACCCCTCCTCCCTATTTCCACAAACAACCCAATTGCCTCTTTAGCAAAACCCATCTTAGAATACCCTGAAATCATTGAATTCCACGACACCAAGTCTCTGGCGCCCATTTCATCAAACACTTTCCCAGTGGCTAAATCATCGGTATTGAGTTTATAAGCATTTGTGTGTGGATTTGTTTTAATAGGTTTTTCGACTTGCATTGTTTTATCAGAGATAAAAGCCTTTTCAGTTAGGGTTTGATGATGTTTTTTTTGGGTTTGGAAATCGAGGATGGAAAGAGGGAGGTGGTAGGGGGTAGAAAAGAGGTAGGTCTTGTCTTGTACTGTCTTTGGACACAACAGGCATAGCATAGATAGTTACCATTATTGTTTTAAAAAGAATCGAGCTGGATTCACCCAAAATATAAATTTTAAAAAATCAAAATCACATCGTTTTGATTAAAAAAAAAAGGTTTTTCCTTACAGCACCAATTTGATTTCTTGCATGTTCTCATGTAGTGGCCAATCAACATTTGACAGATTACATGCCCGGGAGAAGAAACTCTACCAAGAAGTCATGGTACATCTCAAATCTTTTGCTTAACTTTTTGAATGATGCATTCTAAGAGGCCGTTTGGGATTGAGGTGTGACCTGCTTTTTGAAAAAATTCAAACTTTTTTTTTTTTTTGTTAAAATTGAGTTCGGTTTGTACTTTCTGGATTGTTTTGATGTGCTGATATCAAAAATAATTTTTAAAAAATAAAAAAACATTATTGGCATGCTTTTCGGCACGAAAAGTTATTTGAAAAGCAACAGCTACCACACTCCCAAACACCCTCTAAGCGTCCCTGGTTTTCAAGGCCATGATACGAGCATAGAATTTCAATGTATTTATTTTTGCTGCTGGAATGGGTTTTATCTATGCACAGCAGCTAAGAGGCGATCCACACAGGGTCCCAATCCGTTCAAAGAGATTTGGAGCAGGGTTGTCAGTTGAATGAGGCAGGAATATGGAAATGGTGGAGGTTGATGATGGAGAAGATGTAATGACTACAGAGAAAATGGCTGAAACTGCCATAAAGGTACTTTGTGCAGGAATTTAGTTGCAATGAGCTCGCTTACTGAATTTGCTATTGGTTCTGCAGAATATGTTAAGTAATGGGAGAATGCCATTGCCTCCAGAATTCATCTTCATCATCATCAACCTCCACCTCAGAAAAATCATTACTGCTCATGACAGATAGAAAGACTAAAACCGCAACTACTTGTGTTACTAGAAAGTATCTTGCCCTTCTTCGGAAAGTTTTCTCCTCCTGTCCTTTCCCTCTTGGGTTGCTTCATAGGCTTTGAGCCTAGTGATAACAACACATGAAAATAGTTAGAAATTCTATTTGAAAGAAAAGAGATATTGATGGTACTCTGTAGGCTGGTTTGGTTTAGTAAATCCACAACTCAAGACACTATCAGATGACCAATATAATATTCTCAAGAATAAAAGGTGAAAATATCTTGCATGAATTTGAAGGATGTCTTGTTGAATTGATGAAGCGTCTGAAAGGAATTGCGGGACAGAAGAAGACGATCCAGCCTCCAAGAAATCTGTCTTAAGTTTTTCAGCATATCGGATGAGATTACCATGCTCCAAGAGTGCACTTCGCAGCATCGATGATTCCTAATGGTTTTTGTGCGGCAGAGGTTCCATCAGACCCCACCCAGAGTTTTTCAGCATCGTATGAGATTACAAATGCCAGCATTCAGCTCTCACAGGTCACAGAAGACAATTGGTAAAGTGACTCACAGGAAATGCTTGAAGAGTGAAAAGGACATGCCCAAGGAAATATGCGTTCAAACTAGATGGCCTGCACAAACAGAAAAATGAAGTTGGGTGTATAATCAATGCATTGTCAAGACCTCAAACTTAAAATTTGAATTCAAAACATAAAAACCAAAATATCTTAGATGATTTCACGTAAAAAATGAAAAAAATATATATTAACCACGATATAAAAAAGAATCACCTTTCAAAAAGAAATGTTTGATCCCCTAATGTGGTTGACAAAGCTCCATATGCTCATGAATGGAGCCTTTCCTATCAACC
Organism: Populus alba; assembly: GCF_005239225.2. Taxonomy (NCBI): domain Eukaryota; kingdom Viridiplantae; phylum Streptophyta; class Magnoliopsida; order Malpighiales; family Salicaceae; genus Populus; species Populus alba. Next base: position 8,162,318 of record NC_133301.1, on the reverse strand, counting down.
AAGGGAGGCCAGAGTAATAAATTGTGCGGGCAGAGGTTCCATCAGACCCCACCCAGAGTTCATACATGATTGCATCTGCAAGCCAGGTGCTAACCATTGCTTTCATTGATATCCATTCTGGGAGCGAGCTGAAGTCAGTGTCCAAATCAACAATACCATATATCTTCCTTTAAACATTGGATTACCCCGCCATTCTCGTCATTGTAGGCCACGTAAGTGCCTGATTCAATATACGGAATTTGATCTACAACAAAAGGTCAGATAAGTGTTTTGAAGACAATTTTGTTATTTGCATGATGCATTTGAGAAAACAAACATATATGACAACATGAGCAAAGCATGCACACACATTAAAAACCAGCTGCCATTTCTTGTCAATAAAAAAACCAATATCCATCAAAAACAGTCATGGTCATGCAGATCCAATCTTGAATGCTAATTACTAACTCCTTCCCTATTATTTATGACCATGGCCAGATGGCCTTCTTTAAGACAATATGTTAGTCTCATTTATTCCGAATCCTCGCCATACACCGAGTCCCAAAACACACTAAATTTCCCACTGAACAACAAAATACCAACTTTCAGATATCCAAAAGAACTCAGTTAAACTGCAAAATGACCACAACCCATCTTAACATGATCAAATTCACGTTCATTCTGTGAAAACAATTCTGCTAAAGAAATGACTTAGTGATTCAGACCTATCAACACATAAAAGAAGAAAACTTCAACAAAATGGAAACAAAGAAAACAAACACAAGGGAAACTAGCAACAAAAAAAAAAAAACAAGTAGAAAACAGAAAACCGAGTTTTAATTTTTCAATCAGACCTATGGGAATTAAATCTGTTGGGATTTGCCATTAATGTGCAACAAACCATTGACTTTGGCAGCCACCATTGTCAAAGAAGGAGGCTACAATGGTGGCTTGTTGGTGGCAGCCACCAACCATTGACTAATGTAAATGTTTGGCAGCCATCATTGTTGATAAAAGACCAAGAGAAGCTACCATGGATGCCTATAAATAGAGGCATATATTAGAGAGCAAAAAGTGAGAGAGGTGGTGAGTGTGTAAGAGAGTAGAGAGAAAGAGCAGTTGCAAGGGCAACATTGAGAGCTGGGAGTAGAGTAGAGTGAAGTGATCGTCCTCCTCCATGTATTTGTTTTGTATTTTTTCTCTATCTCTAAATAATATGGACTCTCTCCCGTGGATATAGGCGTTTTGCCGAACCACGTAAAATATTGTGTGCCAGTGTGCTTACCCTCCTATAAGTAAAGATTAGTACATCACCGGTCAGGATTTCCCCAACAATTGGTATCAGAGCATTTGGTTTAAGTGGTGTTTGATTTTTGCTCAAAAATGAAAGTTGTCAAAATTATGTTTTGACCATACTACAGTGTAGAGGAAGAAGAGACGAGCACACTGGTGAAAACCGCATCAAAATCGGACGTCATACATGGCCGCACGCGTCATCACGCACCTACGAGGTGACTGTCCACGCGCACAGACGCGCACCATGTGTCTTCTTTACCCATATGGGCTGACCCGACCTGAATACCAGACGACCCGACCCACGTGCCTGACCCGGATAGTGATGATGTCATAATTGCATCAGCATGCACAGTTGGCATGCCATGTCAGCGCCAGTTAGCAGACACGTCAGCAAAGTGGGACCCACATGCCACGTCATCAGCTGCGCGCCGAGCTGGATTGCTCCGAGCCGAGAGGAGCCGAGCCGAGAGGAGCCGAGCCGCGAGCCGATGGATAGGATTCTGTGCAGCAGAGTCTATGTGCAACTGGATTTGAGATTGAATCTGAGCCGTTGATCAGGCCAGAATTGTTTTGATCAAATCTTAGCCATCTGAAATGCAATTTGGACGATTTCAGACTTGTTTCCAGCTAATTTGATCGTTCCGGATGCAATGGTATGGTCCAATCGTTGAGATTCGGGACCAATTATTAAAGACAAATTGCCCGATCGGGAGGCATCTGAAGGTCTTGATGGAGGTCGATGGAGATGAAGAAGAAGAAGGTGCACATGTTTTCCCAATTACATGTGCTGAAATGTTTAGTTTTGAAATTTTTTAATTGCCTTGATGGGAGGCAAAATTGGGACACTCTGGACACCCGAGATGTGGACGATTTGAGGTGGAGAGTGAAAACTGATGAAGACCAATCTTGACGAATCTAAGTACTGGTAGTCTCGCCAGATGTTGAGAAATCAGGTATAAAACCAGGATACCCAGATCACTTGTAAAGAAAAGTCACAACAAAGATAGCAAATGGTTGTATATACGGAAAGGCAGTACGATAGATAGATATGGCCTAAGAAGTTCTGGCTAGGATATTGGGTTTTAAGCGGGACCAGTGTGACCCCTCCAATCTTTCCTGGGAACTTGCTTAGTGGAAGGATTATCCATACGGTACTATTTTCATATATGTAACAGTTTGTTATGAAACTATTGAAGACTAGCAGGATGACGGTACAAGGGGAACAGTTGGGTTCCGAATGATCAAGGATCTGATGGAGTGGTGATTTCTCCAAAGAAGTTAGATTTGGTGACTGTGATTTCTTGAGGGGAGAATTGATGAAAACCCTAATAATGGAAGAGAAATACAGCAAGGGGATAAAGATTGACACCCTATTTTGACTTGACAGGTCTTGTGACGGGATGAGCTGTTGTCAAACATAAGCAAGGAATAGGGAGAAATCTGGAGAACATAAATTGCACGAGGGCACATGGAGATTGTGCAGGAGTACCCGAAGGATCCAATGAGGTACTGTAATGAGACAACAAGTGCAAGGAGAAGAAGAATTCCTAGATGAAGCTTAGAGCAGAGACTGTGTACAACATGAAGTCTCTTGTGCTCTTGATAAAGGCAACAAGCGAGGACCTTTCCAATGCATGCAAGGATGGAAAGATGAGCTGTTGTAGAGGCACCTAATTGAGGGGGTGCAAATGCCTGTTGTCGCACCCGACATCGCGGCGACCTTAAAAATTAATTCTCGAATTATGGAAAAAGAACAGATATCTGGCATCTTGTTCTTTTAGGGAAAAATATCTTGTTTAAGGAGTCGCCACCTAGTATTATGGTCACTAGGAACCCTAACTGGCCAACAGAGATTCTATTGTACGTGACTGGTTACGCAAAAGGGAAGATATTATCACCCCTTAAACGTCCTGCCTAAGGCAGGCTGCATTGCTATTATTTGTCATTTATTGCTAACATATATTTTTCATATCATGATGGTTTGCATGTAATATTCCTGACTCTGGCGTCAGTGAATATTAAACTACGGATATTTCCAACTCTAGCGTTGGTAAATATTACGTAGATATCAGAGTCAATAAATTTAAATAATTACCTTTTTTAATCCTGACTCTGACGTTGGTGAATAAACAAATAAAAATCAATTTATATTTTTTATTTTTTACTCATGCAGATTTTTTTTTTATTTTTACGTAGCTGAATAAAGGTAAAAAAAATACAATAAAATAAAATAAAATAAATTTTTATTAGTATTTTTTATTCCTGACTCTAGCGTCAGTGAATAAACCAATAAATTTATTTTATTTTATGTTATTATATTTTTTTACATGCAATTTTTATTTTTTAGCTAGATAAAATGCAACGAATAAAAATAATATAAATTTAAACCGGTGTTTTTTTATTCCTGACTCTGGCGTCAGTGAATAAACCAATAAATTTACATTATTTTTATTCATGCATATGCATTTTTTATTTTTTTTATTTTATTTTATTTTTGGGGCTGGGCTGGGCTAAACCCAGCCCAGCAAACATACCTTTGGCTGGGCTCAGCTCAGCCCCACAGGGGCTGGGCTGAACCCAGCCAGTTCGGACCGGGTCACTAGCCCAAGCCAGTGACCCGGTTTTAAAAACAAAAGCTGATGCACGCGTGAAACAGATCACGTGTGCATCAACAGTGCGAAGGTAATTAAATTACCTTCGCATTGTTCAAACGTTATTTGAATCAAACAAAGAACAAAAAAGAAAGAAAAATGTATAGCGAAGGCGCACCTGTTTCTAGCAATTGAAGAAGATCGCGATGCTGGTGATTGTTGCCCTCATCCAGCTACTCTCCCTTCTCTCCCCGTTGTGACCCTCCTGTTTTCCTTGCTTTTGATTTCTCGATTCTCAGTATGAAGAAGCTGAGAGGGAATGGGTTCTTTGAGGTTTTTTTACTGATTACGGGCTGCTTTTTCTGCAGGGATTATCACAATGGCGAAGATAATTCTCCTTTTTGGTCTGGTTTCTCGTTCTTGCTTTCACTCTGTATATTTTTTTTTGCTCTGTTTTCTCGTTGTTCTCTGTTTTTTTCTGGGTAAATTCTCTGGGTTTTTCTCTTCTGTGAGTTGCTCTGCCTTTTGGGTTGGTTTTTTGTTCTTGACTCTGGTTTTCTGGGTTTTTTTCTCTATCTCTGCGACTAAGTTTTCTGCTCCCTTTTATAGACTACCCAGCTCCTCTCTTTTAACCAGTCCTGTCTTCGCAAGACTCTTATCTTCCTCGACGAGATCGTGTGCGATAGACGTGGTCCACGATGGGATCAACTTCGTTGCAGATCTTCAGCCGGTTGAATCGGGATGCAGAAGACGAACACGACTGTTCCACCATCAACGACGACGTTTTGGCAGCAATGGATTTCACCAGTAACGGCGACGTTTCAAGCAGCTATGGACATTTTCAATTTGACCCCTGGACTTTGGAAATTCGGCAATTAGACCCCTAAGCAATTAAAAGTTTCTTTTAATTTTGCCCCTCTTTGATTAATTTCAATTAAATCCCTAAATTATAACACTATTTACAAAATAGTCTTTAATTTGTGGATTGTCCTATTTGACCCCTTAATTAATGAAATTTTTGACTTTTAATTCTTTCAAAATTGATCAATTAACTCTCAAGTTACATCCCCAAACTTCCAAATTTATTGTCTTAACCCCATTGTCAACTATATTTAATTTTTATTATTTGTTCAAAATTTGGGTTATGACAGTTGCCCCCTTTTTATAATATTTACGAAGCAAAGATATTGAAAATTTTCATTTTCTTTAACTTTGTGTAGTAAATTTATAAAGAAAACCTTTTTTTTTTTTTTTGATGGTATATTGTAATGGGTTACCGGTCCAAATGGTCACATTGTAATGGGTCACCTGCCCAGTATATGATGGTATGTTGTAATGGGTTACCGGCCCAAAGGGTCACATTGTAATGGGTTACCTGCCCAGTATATGATGGTATGTTGTAATGGGTTACCAGCCCAGATGGTTACATTGTAATGGGTCACCTGCCCAGTATATGATGGTATGTTGTAATGGGTTACCGGCCCAGATGGTTACATTGTAATGGGTTACCTGCCCAGTATATGATGGTATGTTGTAATGGGTTACCGGCCCAAAGGGTCACATTGTAATGGGTTACCTGCCTAGTATAGGATGGTATATTGTAATGGGTTACTGACCCAGATGGTCACATTGTAATGGGTTACCTGCCCAGTTGGTCACATTGTAATGGGTTACCTGCCCAGTTGGTACATTGTAATGGGTTACCAGCCCAAATTGTCACATTGTAATGGGTTACCTGCCCAGTATAGGATGGTATATTGTAATGGGTTACCGACCCAGTTGGTCACATTGTAATGGGTTACCTGCCCAGTTGGTACATTGTAATGGGTTACCAGCCCAGATGGTCACATTGTAATGGGTTACCTGCCCAGTATAGGATGGTATATTGTAATGGGTTACCGCCCCAGTTGGTCACATTGTAATGGGTTACCTACCCAGTGGAAAAATACAAGGATTTTTTTTTTAATAAGACGAGGGCTCGAAGACGCGCTCGAATGGAGATAAGACGAGGGCTCGAAGGCGTGCTCGAATGGAGGTAGGATAGGAAATGCACTACCTATGATGGTTGAGGCTGAAAAGTGGTGGAAAAATACAGAGATTTTTTTTTTGTGGCCTAATTCTCATGGGCGGCCTGCCCAGGTTGAAAAATTCTCAAAAGTAAAAATTTTTCAAAAGCAATTTCAATGTTCGCCATTTCAAGGTGGCCTTCCACTGGATGGATTCTGTTCGAATTTTTTTCTAATGCAGAAATCATTGCTCAATGTCTCAAAGTTTAGATGATATGCATGCATCTTTACCTGATTTGAAATATAGGTCCCCATTTCTTCACAATCTTCTTGTTGATTAGTTGGTGAGATCTTGCTATCTGATTTGAGTCATCTTTGTCGTTTAGCTTTCTAGCCCCCTCGAGTTGGCCCATGTAAGTCTATTTCCAAATTTGTTTGCACAACTCAGCATTTGTGGTGCCCATCGTGACCCACTTGCTTGCTAGAGATTTTCTGATTCGTCAAATAATTTGAGAGGATTATTCATTACCCCTCATCTCACTGCCATAAACATTCGGTATCGCTTGCTAAAAGGATCGAGCTGTCTTTTGTAAACCAAAATGCCCCCTTGTCTGGTTGAAGGAAATTACCATCTCTTTTTCTAGAATCTTTCCATCTAAACACAATGTTGCCCCCTTGTATTGGTTATTGCCCCTAAGTGTGCTTCTGTCAGCGACTTAGATAAATAAAGGTTTAAGAGGCCATTCTCTCATTTCTCTTCTTTTCAGTTTGGTGGAGGAATATGGGTCTAGAATGAATCTTGAAATCTTGATCTTGCATTTTGAAAACAAAAATTATTTCGATGTGAGTCAAATAACGATTTGCTTTTGAAATCTTGCAACTCCTTGGTTATTTTCTTTCTGGGAAAAGAGATTATTTGCTCTTGTATTTGGTACCGAGGTTTTCGGTGAAAATATATCATGAGATGACCCTTTTGTTTCGAAGTGAAGGACTCGAGCAAAAGCTCGAGGTTTGGTAAGAGAAAAACTTGTCTCTTTTTGAACATTTATTTTTATCAGCATGAATAATAATGAGTAGTTTATTCTTGATGTCATGAATCTTATGAAAAAGTATTCTTTGCATTTTGAGAGCATTGTTTATTGTTCTAGATTGCTTGCTTGCTTGATTAGAAAGGACTTCTCCAGGTACGTAACGTAGGCTTTGGTTTTTGGCTATGAAAGAAAAGGATTCATAAGGCTCAAAGAGTGTTTCAGGGTTTTAAAGACTAAAGATCACGATCAATAGTTTTACTTTTGACGTCATTCATATTTTCCTTTGCCGCTCTTCTTTGATTTGCCCCCCTTTTCTTCTTTTTCATTGCTTTGCTAGAGCATACTCATTTTATCTTGGTTATCACTTTTTCTTGTGATTTGGGCATGCCCCCTAGTATTGGAGTTTCTTGGGCTCTTTTGCCTTTTGGCTTTCTCACGGCTTTATCCTCCTTCTTGATCGTCGAAATTTCGCTTGCCTCTTGCTTCGCTAGAGCATACTCATTTTATCTTGGTTATCACTTTTTCTTGTGATTTGGGCATGCCCCCTAGTATTGGAGTTTCTTGGGCTCTTTTGCCTTTTGGCTTTCTCACGGCTTTATCCTCTTTCTTGATCATTGAAATTTCACTTGCCCCCAGTGTGGGGTGTGATTTTATTCGGGATTTTTCTTATGAAATTATTCAGGCTCAAAAAGGGTTTGCAAGGGATGTACTTATTTTAGAATGTGAAAGGAATAACAAAGATGGCCTTTCCTCATTTCAAGCGCAAGCGGCTATGATCAATAAACTTTGACCTCGTATAATTTGATGGTTTATTCTTTGCAAAGATGTCTTTCATGAGTTATGAGCAACCAGTTCACTACATACCATTATTCATACATTTTAAAAAAACACATTATTCAAGAGTCATGGGGTAAGGGTATTTTTTCTTTTCCTTTTTTTTTTAGTTTGGTCACCTCTATGAAGGAGTTGCTTGATTCACTTGTCATTCTACAAGTAGAATGTCACAAATATCAGTTTTTGAGTAAACATCAAACCATTTTCGAAATCAAAATGCCAGATCAATTTTTTTCAAAATTCCAATAGTGAAATTGATTTTGGTAAAATTAATGAATTGAATCTATGAGATCATGCGAGGCTTCAAGGGTGTATTTATTGATTCTTTGAAATCAATAACATTTATGAGAGAGAGAAAAGATATGCAAAGTGAATTTCTTGGCCAAACTTTTATTGATTTGATGAGAACTTATACAGTCATCAATGACTCAACAATCATGGATAATATTTCTTTACAGAATCAGAATTCACTGGCCTAATCAAATCTTCTCCATCCATTCCTGTTAGTATCAATGCTCCTCCAGAAAATGCCTTCTTTACTATATAAGGACCTTCATAATTGGGTGCCCATTTGTTGTGGTTCTCACTAGGTAGTAATAAGATTTTTCTCAATACAAGATCTTCTTCTTTAAACTCTCTTGATCGAACTTTTCTGTCATATGCTCTTGCTATCCTGTTTTGATACAGTTGGTGGTGACAAATCACCGCTAATCTCTTCTCACTGATCATATTTAACTGTTCATATCGTATCTCAGCCCATTTAGCCTCTTCTAGCTCAGACTCCATTAGGACCCTTAGAGAAGGAATCTCTACTTCCAAGGGCATCACTGCCTCCATTCCGTAAACTAGTGAATAAGGTGTAGCCCCAGTTGACGTCCTTACTGCTATTCGATATGCATGTAGAGCATAAGGAAGCCATTCCTGCCAATCTTTGTAAGTAACCACCATTTTCTGGACAATCTTCTTTATGTTCTTATTAGCAGCTTCAACAACACCATTCATCTTTGGTCTATAAGGTGATGAATTGGAATGCTTGATTTTCCATTTAGTGCATAATTCCACAATCATCTTCCCATTGAAGTTCTTGGCGTTATCGGTTACTATCCTTTCTGGCAGACCATACCTATAAATTAGGTCTCTCTCAATGAATCGCTTGACCACCTTCTGAGTCACATTAGCATATGAGCAGGCCTCTACCCACTTTGTAAAGTAATCAATTGCGACCAAGATAAACCGATGCCCATTGCTGGCTTTTGGATTAATAGGCCCAATCACATCTATTCCCCACATCGCGAATGGCCAAGGTGACACCATATTGAATAAGGGCACTGGGGGTGCATTGATTTTATCGCTATACACCTGACATTTATGATATTTTCGGACAAATTCTATACAATCCTTCTCCATGATCAACCAAAAATACCCAGCTCTTTGCATTTGTCTCGCCATCATGTGTCCATTTGCATGGGTGGTGCAAATTCCTCCATGCACTTCATATAAGGCTTTATTGGCTTCTGATCTGTCTAGACATCTTAGTAGAGTCCCATCAAATGACCTTTTGTATAAGATTTCTCCATCTATAAAGTATTCCATTGTCATTCTTCTCAGAGTCTTCTTATATGTTTTTTAAGCTTCAAAAGGATATTTCCGATATTGGATGAATCTTTTTATATTTGCATACCAAGGACTTCCATCCACTTCTTCTTCTACTAAACAACAATGAGCTGGAGAACTTCTGATATCAATGCCTATAGGATGTACTCTGATACCGCAATCAATTGTGGCCATGGAGGCTAATGTTGCTAAAGCATCTGCAAACTGATTCTTATCCCGTCCTAAATGATTGAACTCTATCTCTTCAAAGTCTTCAGCCAATTTGGAGAGATATTCTTGATATGGTTTCAATTTCTCATCTTTCGTCTGCCACTCCCCCTTTATCTGGCGGATTATCAACATAAAGTCTCCATATACCTCTAATTTCCTTATCTTCAACTCCAATGCAGCTTCCAATCCATGAATACAAGCCTCATATTCAGCTGTGTTGTTTGTGCAATTGAACTGCAACTTAATGGATATGGGATATTGTTTTCCTTCTGGAGAAATTATTACAGCACCAGCTCCATTACCAGATATATTCACCGCACCATCAAAGTACATGGTCCACCAATCACCTTCTATTACCAGCACATCTTCATCAGGGAAGTCAAAATTTAATGGCTCATAGTCTTCAATAGCATTATCAGCTAAATGATCTGCAATTGCACTTCCTTTCACAGATTTTCTTGTTTTGTAAATGATATCATATTCAGCCAACAACACTTGCCATCTGGCGAGCCTATTTGACATGTATGGTTTTTCAAAGATATAGTTGATAGGATCTACGTTTGAAATTAACCAAGTGGTATAGTATAACATATACTGTCGGAGCCTTTTCGCACTCCAAACCAAACCACAACACAGCTTCTCAATCATGCTGTAACGAGATTCACACTCAGTAAATTTCTTACTCAGGTAGTAGATGACTTGCTCCTTTCTCCCAGACTCATCATGTTGGCCAAGCACACAGCCCATTGCTGATTCAGTCACTGTTAAATACAAAATGAGAGGCTTTCCCGGCACCGGTGGCACCAATAGAGGTGGTTTCTGCAAATATTGTTTAATCTTATCAAAGGCTTCTTGACAGTCCTCATCCCATACTCTGGGGTTTCTCTTTCGAATTAATCGAAAGATTGGTTCACAAGTGACTGTAAGTTGTGAAATAAATCGAGCAATATAATTTAAACGCCCCAAAAAGCCTCGAACCTCTTTCTCAGTTTTAGGAGCTGACATAGCTTGTATGGCCATCACTTTATCAAGATCTACTTCTATGCCATTATTGCTCACCACAAATCCCAATAACTTCCCAGACTTCACCCCAAATGTGCATTTTGCAGGGTTCAGCTTTAATTGATATTTTCTCAGCCTTTCAAATAATTTATTCAGAGCTGGGATATGGTTTTCCTCATCCTTAGACTTAGCAATCATATCATCCACATAGACCTCAATTTCTTTATGCATCATATCATGAAATAGTGTCACCATTGCTCTTTGATAAGTTGCCCCATCTTTTTTTAGTCCAAATGGCATAACTTTATAGCAATATGTTCCCCACGGGGTAACAAATGTTGTTTTTTTCTTGTCTTGCTCGGCCATTTTAATCTGATTATACCCAGAGAAACCATCCATAAAAGAGTAAGTAGAACTCTTAGCAGCATTATCTACTAATACATCTATATGGGGTAAAGGAAAATTATCCTTCGGGCTTGCCTTATTCAAATCTCGGAAATCCATACATACCCTGATTTTGTTGTCTTTCTTGGGTACTACTACGATATTGTACACCCATTGAGAATAATCAACTACTTCCAAAAATCCAGCATCCCATTGTTTTGTTATCTCTTCTTTCACTTTGATTAGTATATCCGGCCTTGTCCTCCTCAACTTTTGCTTAACCGGCTTACAACCTTCTATCAAAGGTAGTTTATGTACCACAATATCAGTATCCAGACCAGGCATATCAGCGTATGACCAAGCAAAAACATCAATGTATTCTTGTAAAAGAGCAATCAATTCACTTCTAACGTCAGCAGAGATTAGCTTCCCTATTTTCAACTCTCTTTTATTATGTATTGTGCCCACATTTATCAGTTCTAGTTCTTCTTTTGCAGGCTTCCATGTGCGATCAGATTGTTCCGTTAACTTTACGAATTCATGAATATCCTCCTCACCAAATTCTTCCTCATCCATGGCAATTATAGTTTCATCAAAGTTAGGCCAATTATCCACAGTGCAATCAGTTTGTGGGGTGTACGACGATCCGCTTTCAGATTCCCTGAAAGCGGAAAGTGTTTTGGTTATGAGTGTATAGTTCTGGGAAAGTAAATAAATGAATAGAGGATAAAAAAAAAAAACAACACGATTGAAAGAAAATATGCATGATCTCATTGAAACTTAAAGGATAGAAGGGCTCAACCACAAAACCTTATTGCCAATCTCTTGAGCCATGATGATTTGGCAAGGCATATATATTCAAACAATACAAATAATGAAAAACAACGAATAAGCAATCAAAACATTACTTTTTGAAAACAATTGGGACTTCTTGAATTTCCCAATTTGCTAAATCTTCTCCCTCGGCCAATTTCCTCACGAATTCTAATGAGTCGTCTTCCAAGACACCAATAGTCAGCTGGGGCAACTGTTCATGAGCATTATCCTCTTCCTTTAAATCTTGTTCACCGACGTATTCAAGATAATTAATAGTAACACCATTGAATTCTTTTCTTAGTCCCTCCTCATAATCCTCTGTTTTTATCACATATGCGGATCTTGGAAATGTTACATGGATTGGTGAGATCTCTATTCGGTCTTCATTTGGTTCTCTTCTCTCAATCCGGGCTATTCTCTTTTCTCTTCTAATTTCAGCTGCTCTTTTGAAATCTGCTTTCCCAGGCTTAAACCCTAAGCCAAACCTTTGATCCGCGCACTTCATTTTTATCACATTAATCCTCTTAGGCATTCCGGTAGTATGGTCATATTGAAATGGCAGTCCATGCTTTAAGAAGTATTTAGCAGCCATTTTTGCTGCTTCAGAAATTTCTGGCTTTCTTCGTATCGTATTTTCAGGTACCCATTCAGCATTTACAACTTCAAATGCATGCAGATTTCCATCCTTACTTTCTTCAGTTTCTATGTAAGGGATCAACACATTTTTTATCATTGACAAAGTTTCCTCAGCTCTCACAGTCACCAAATTCCCATTGATGACAAACTTGACTCGTTGATGTAAAGAAGATGCTACAGCTCGGGCTGCATGGATCCAAGGTCTTCCAAGTAACATGCTATATGATGGATGAATGTCCATTACTTGTAATGTGACTTGAAATGGTTGCGGGCCAATGATTAGTTCAACATCAATACTCCCAATGATTGGTCTAGGTGACCCATCATATGCCCTAGCAGTCATGGTACTTGGCTTCATGTGAGAGGCATCAACTGGCATTTTATCAAGTACATGTCTTGGCAATACATTGAGAGCAAAACCATTATCTATAAGCACCTTAGCAATCACACAATCCTTGCATTTTACCGTGATATGCAATGGTTTATTATGACCGGTCCCTTCATGATCTAGCTCATCATCGGTAAAATAGAGGTAGTTGTTAGCTTGAATTCTACCCTCCAAATGTTCTATGGAGTCTTGTGTGATATCCTGAGGAACATATGCTTCATTAAGAACCTTCTGAAGTGCGTTCCTATGCAATTCTGAACTCAATATTAATGATAACAAAGAAATCCTAGCGGGTGTTTTCTTTAGCTGATCAACCACACTATATTCGTTGTGCTTCATTAATTTTAGAAATTCATTAGCCTCTTCATCACTTACTGGCTTATTTACCTCATCTGTCTTTGTCAATTCCACCATGTCCTTCCCTTTGACTTTTCTATGGTTTTCCAACTCTTCAGGAGTAAAACATCTCCCACTTCAAGTGAGTCCTCCTATTTCAGCATGAAAAACAGGGGTAGGATTTGTGCTGTGACAAGAATAACCATAATTATAGGGTTGGGCGTTATAGCTTCCGTTAACAGTATTCATAGGCTTAGTTAGGATCATTTTTAGTGGACCCTTTTCGGTTGGTACATATCTACCCGTCATTGTTCCTACTAACTCATCTTCTTCGGGTTTCATCAATCTTAACATTCCCAACACCATCATATTTTCTACCTCCAAATGAAACTCCTTGCACAAGTCAATATCATGCCCAAGCCGCTGATGATATTTATAATACTCATTCGCATTCCTTACAGCTTGTATTTTGACTGGTGTCTTTAGATAATCTGTTTGCCTTAACATCCCATACAATATATCCATCGTTATCTTTAAAGTTGATGTACCTCCCTTTCCTATCTCCAAGCTATTAATTCCCCCACTTCCAGAAGCGTGATTTGGTAGAGGGTTAAACTTCACATTTGGAGACTCATCAAAAGAAATCCACCCAGCTTTGATGAGCTGAAGGATTTTTCTTTTGAATGCAACACATCCATCAATATGATGACCAACAGCACCAGCATGGTATTCACATTTTTTATCGGGTTTATACCAAAAAGGAAATGGTGGTTGTAAAGGTTCTAAGGGAACAGGTGCTACCTGACCAATACTAAGCAATCTTTGGTGCATTTCAGTAAGAGACATGGGTAATGGTGGAAGCTGCACTTGATCTATTTTTGGAAAATTTCTTCGTCGACGGTAGGCATTATTGGTTTGGTTGTTTATTGGGTTATTTTGGGTTTTGTAGGTGAAGAGAATTTTATATTGGA